>NC_090924.1:817087180-817401152 GCF_040938575.1 Ambystoma mexicanum
TAATGTAATAATAATCACTTTTTTTAATTTCTTCTTTTTTTCCAAATATAAATTATATAATATAATTAAATTTCTTATTTTTTTCATTTTGGTCAATTTATTTTCACTCCAAAATGGCTAGGATGAATAATTCTGAATGCTATATTTAGAAGAAAAATGATTTGCTTGTGCAGAATGGAAATCACAAAAACTTGCAGTCTGGGGAGAGAAGATACAAGGCGAAGTGAACAATACAAATCTTGACGATGTGTGAGGTAATGGTACCCTGCTGAGTGATTGTCTTGTGAACATTTCTGAATCATCAGATCACAAGACTCAGAAAAGTATTTAATTAAGTTTGCAGTAAAACTATATTTATTTATTAAGAATTCTTCTACCATCGCGCCACATGCCCATAGGCCTGAGGGCACGCAAATATTTCATCCTCCTCTACCAACCACTGATGGGGGAGACTGCAGACCACTACAAATTGGCTCACAGGTGCAGCCCGGCCATCGGGCCCTTGAATTCATTCCTATGGTCAACAACCAGATGGCCAGGCTCGGAGAGCTGTCATCTGGTAGGGCAATGCATTCCAATGGGCCTTTGACCCCGCCTGAAAAATAACCAAGGACGGAATGTGCCCAAGGACATGGGCCTGCCCATTCTTTGAGGCAAACATCATTTTCTTTTTGTATCACTTCTACTGGAACTGTAAAGAGTGCATGTGCTTTGCACCCCACCATCCCTTCCATCCATCCTTCTCCTTTGAATATTTGTCCACATACCAGCTGTTGAGGTCTCTCCAAGCATCCTGGTAGCCCTCCTATATCCTTTTGTTCTGTCTTCAGGCATTGTAACTCCTTCTGTGTCACTATTCTGGCTTCTCCTTTGTTTGAGCCGTTTAGAATGTATTCTATTCTCTGTATTCCAATAGTCATCTATCATTTCTTGTGTCTTGATGTAGCTATCTTCATACAGGAACATCTTGTATGATATCCATCTCAGTGTGGCCCACCTTCCTTGAAATCAGCCCCTTGTTGTGGAGAGCGCTAAGTGCATAAGGCATTGTGCTCTGACTGTTGGAATTTCTGTGGCCATGAATGTTCTGGAGGTACTCATGGCATAGGGGATGAAAGAGCACACACAGCAGCTCTCCTTCTTTGCCACTCTCCCCACCTTGGTCATGTGCTGATACACACGTTGTTAGACACGTGGGCTGAATCGACTAGATATGCATTTACATGTTCAAAATATGTGCTTCACCTGTGTCTTTTTACCTCTCTGGCAGCGCTGGTTACTTGTCCAGATATGCCTTCAGTGATAGCAGGAATAGGGGTTGTGTTAACACATACTTCAGTGTGTGCATGAGACACTGCATCCTTTTGTATTGCAAAGAGGGTAAAGAGGTAGAGACAGCAGAATGCAAAAAATATGAACACAATTTTATTTATTTAGTTTAAAGTGCATTTTTAGATAACTTGCATCTTTTTCACACTATATCGCACAATATACATATAAAATATACATTTCTTGTACACTTCATGTAAAACAATTCTGCATACTTTTGACAAACTTTCTTATCTCACATGAGCACCTGCTTCACTTCTGGAGTGTATAGTACATAAAGCAGTCAAGTCTATAAACTGGCCAATGTTCAATGTTTTGCAAATTCTCATACATTGAATCCATTTACATAGGGTTACTCTCCTCCATTTTGGCCATCTTTTTGATTACTATCTCCCATACATGGAAGTCCGCGTGGCTTAGAATTGATGTCTTGGCCATAAATATATCACTCCAGAATAGATCGGAAGTATAATTTCCATATTTTCCATATGCCAACCTGTGAATTGCTTCCATTTCCTGACATTGGGTTAGAATGTGTTTGACCTTCTCGATATATCTCCCACATAGGCGACATAATTTTTCCTCTCTTGGTATGCCACTCCAAGCACCAGTATTTTCCAGGACTTTGATTGTTTGCAGTCTGAGAGATAAAATGAATCTGATCATCTTTGGGTAGCGTTGCCTTACCAAGTAGGGGAAGGGCCTACTTCTATCAAAACCCTGCCTTACATACTCTCTAAATTTCTTTAACGTGCCCAGGTGCATTAGGGAGGGGTCGAGATCAATAGTCCTTGCCTTGTAGGGAATTTTAGCCAGGTTGAAATCTACACCTTAGTTCCTTTACAGCCAGATTCAAGATAATTACCTCATACCCCGACACCCTCTGCATGGTCAATGTGCTCTTGGGCTTTTCAACAATAGCAAAAAGGGTATGCTCCACATACAACGTGGTGCTAAAACCCATTGTGACATTTGTTGACTTCTCTACTCTCAAAGGCAGCAGCAGCCAATGCTTGTTTCACAAGGATAATGACCTCTGATTACTGGATTTACATGTCCGTTGTAGTAAGCTATTGGTTTATGCCCCAGGGCCCTTTTCTGTGGGAGCATTGCGGTTATCACCACTTCATTGAAGTGTGAGAACCAGTAAAATTCTTCACTGTAGTCTGGAATCCCTAACACTGGGCCTGTACAGTTTGCCCCTTACCGTTCTTTGAATGCCTCAGTCATCTCCCTTGTCCATGTCAGTTTAACGTCCTCCCTCCGGGCCCCCCGGAGCCCGATTAGAAGACGTCTTGTGTATGTGCTGTAAAACACCAAGGCCCCGCATTAATTACAGAGACCCAAAAATTGCTGCATTTCCCTCACAGTCTTTGGTGGTGGCATTCTGAAAATCGCCTCTGCCCTTTCAGGGGTTACCTTCCTGTGATATCAACTGTCCAATCTATAAAACCTTCCTTTGGCAATTTTGTAGCTTCGCCTTGTCCACCTTGTAACCATTTTCTGCTAGCATTGTCAACAACTGTACTGAGTCCTTCCGACACTGCTCTTCTGACCTGCTGCATATCAAAATGTCATCCACATACTGAATGACTGTGCTGTCCAAATGTATGTTCCCTAGGTCCAGTTGAAGGACCCTATTGAATATAGAAGGTGATTTGCAGTACCCCTGTGGAAGTCTTGTACGTTTCTACTTTTTATTTATATATATGACATCAGATACTGTGACTCCTTGTGAAGTGGGATAGAGAAGAAAGCGGTCTTCAAATCTCTCACCGTGAAATTAGTGGCTTCCAGCAGAATGCTAGATAGTATTGTCACTGGATTTGGAACTTACCAGGAACTCTGCTTCAACAATGTTGTTCAGAGGGTGCAAGTCCTGAATAAAATGCCACAACCCTCTTGTTGCCTTCTTCACTGGGTACACAGCTTTGTTACACTCTGATTCTGACGGCACCAAAATGCTGTACTAATGCAGAAATTGTCTCAGAAATGCCTTTGTCTGCTTCCCTCGATAGCTGGTATTGCTTTGCTCTTGGTAAAATCGCCCCTAGCTTGAGCTTAATTTAAACAGCTCTCACTCCTTTCAACAAGCCAATGTCATACGGGCTGTTGGTCCATAAGATGCTCTGTACCTGCGCTAGATCTTTCTCAAGAAATGGTGCTGGCTCCTTTTTCAGTAGGGCCATTTTCTGTGGGAAATCCCTGTAATGAATCTTCACCCAATAAGAAATGATTTTAATGAACACTGTCTACAGGTTTGAATATAAGCAACTCTCGTCTGTCAGGTCAGTCAGTCTGTGCCCTTCTCCTACCACGATCGCTGCTCTACATGCCCATCCTGTGTCATCAATCCCCTTGTAGCACTATCCTTTTGTTTCTCACTATAACTGTCTCCAGTTCCAGTGGAAACACCTGCCCTTCTTCCTCATTTAAGGGAATCTCTGGTCTGAACAAAAACTCATTGGCAGTTTGCCCTGTATCCGTGGAAGCCATGCTAACAGCACTTCCACTCCATATTGAAATAACTCAGGGTCTACGGGAACTCCCCTCTGTACGGTCTGACCGAAAAATCCATTAATACATTCTGGTTACTGTACTCCCAGAGCATGCCAAACGGCTGGTCTGCAGTCATTGAATGGTGCGCCATCATGCGCTGTGTTCTGTGCTGTCACTCTGGGGTACCCTGACCATTTCCAAACATCGTCAACTGCCTCTCCAAGGAAGGCTGATAGTAAGCACCTTCACGTCATTCACTGCCAACGTCATCCCTGCCGCCAGTCTTTGCAGCTCATAAATCAATTTCCCCACTCCTGCTGTCAACAAAGGTAGTTTACACCTCAAGTTATCTTTGTCCATCTGTTGCCACGGTATATATTGTGGTCGTCCACCACCCTTTTCTAGCAACAGAAACTGTGTCAACCCCAAACCTCTGTCATATTTCCCTAAGTCTTTTGTGGTTGTAAATGCTCTCATCATACTGGTTCTTTTTCGTCCCGGTAATGCTCTCCACCTCTGTGCATATGGAGTAAGTTCATTTGCGGTAAGCAATCTACTTTTGGAACGCTCGAGGTGTCCCTCAGGTTCTAGCTTGCCCTTCACAATATCCTCCTCTCCACCCCACAGTGTCTCCCACTTTGGGCCTCCTTCCCTGGAGCGGCGGCATGGCTTCCTCCCTTCATCATCATCACTTTCTCCTAGGTCCTCGTCTGACCCCATGGTTCCCATGCTGTCATCACTGTCCTCACCCTCTTCCTCTTCAAAATTAAGCCTCCTAAACATGCGTTTCCCCTGTCGTTTCCCCATTGCTCTGTCCAGTGAGTCGCTCTCCCCCCTCAATGGGAACCCCTCTATGCTGCTGCTTGCTTTCGGGGAAGAAGTGCTATCCCTCCTGCTCCTACACAGTATCCCTATTCTCCTCCTTATTCCCTCTTCCTCATCATCGTTTAGTTGCTTTGTTCCTGTTATAATTGTCCTGTAGCTCCTTGAGGTGTCTCTATCTACTTCTCTGTCTTTCCCGCTCCTGTCTTCTTTCTTGTTCCTTTTCCTCTCTATGCTGATGTTGCTTAACAAGTCTTTCAATTTCCATTTTCATCTTCTCTCTCTTCACTTGCAACTGCCTCTCCTTTTCCTCCTCGCCCTTTCTCATCGCCTTCTCCTCTATTTCTTTCTGCCTTCTCTTGTCTCTTTTTTCTCTCTCCTTCTCTTCTGCTTTCTCTGCCTCCCTTCTCAATTGTTCCTGTTCCTCCTCTCTCTCTTCTCTTCACTTCATCCATTATCTCTGCCCATTCTCTGTCCTCTTCCTCTTTCTCCTTGTGTTTCTTAGCTTCCTCCTCAGCATTTCTATGCTCTGCTGCAGTCCTTCTGTCCAATTTGAGCAGTATCTGTCCTCCCACCGACTTGTTCGGTGAAACTGTCACTTCATTATCCCCAGTGTATCCCCGAGCCACCTTATTGTCCCCAGTCAACTTTGCTGGTTGGTCGCTGCGCTCCTTGCGTTCATGATTTATAGTCCCTATTTTCGTATTCGCCTGCTTTGCGCCACTGAGTGTGTCCTCACTATTATACGCAGGTGGTGCATAAACGGGGTTGGTATACCCTGTCGCTGCTTTTAATTCTTTCAAGGGGTAAAATCCCTGACCTTTTGTCAGAGGGTCTGTGGTTTGAGGAGTAGGCGCCGTGGGCGCTTCGCCACCCACATCATGCTGACTCAGCATCCAATCTTTCTTGGGTGGGTCCTCTCTGTTGCCCTAAAAAGAAATTAATAATTACAATATAGCTAATCAGTTACTAAATTGTTTCTTTTTATATGCAGCATGTCAATACGGGGTCACGTGTTGCAGCACAGAAAAAGAGTGCCTTCCAGGGGCCATGGCTTTGCCATTTAGCCCTCTGTATCACAAGTCCATTCCGCACTATACTTGCATATTTTGTCCTGATACTGCGGAAGGGACTTGCACAAGTGCTTATGGGGTGTATCCTCCATGGTGGCCCGTCAAGTTCTGACTGCCAATACTTACTTGACCTCAAGTCAGGATTTGTTCGCCTTACAGCATTTGTCAGATGATCAATCATAATTATCGTCAATACTTAATCAGTTTCTCCAAAACCACAACAGCTCTCAATTTATTCCACCAGCCTCTTCGGCTCACCAACACGAACAAGAGCAAGAGCATGCACCAGGCACTACCCACACTCTATTCTCTGCCCTCAAAGGCCAAGCCTCAATTCTTCCTCGCGCTCTACTCTTTTTACAGCTGCAACATCACCTCGTTGAGTTAAAGAACAACATCTTTTCCCATGTTTCCCTTTTTCTCTCGCCAGCCATTCTATGCCCACTGCAGGCCTTCACCCTCGCATCAACGCATCATGTCTTATTAACGACATTTTATGTGACAGTGAACTGGATATCCCAGCCCCTTTGAAGAGTAGCAATTTACCTGGAGATGGATGGGGATGCAGATTTTTATTAATGCATCAATATCGAAACGACTCATGTAGTTAGCAAAAGGAAGACTGTTTTAATATCAATTATCTAAAACAGGGAGCATAACGAACATCAACGAACTTGCTCGATCCTCTTACTCAAACATTCTTAGTAAAAACTGAGATCTTATAAGCAAAACTCGTCACCAGTGACGTTAATCTATGTATAAACCAACATCATCCTACATGGCAAACTACAAAAACCTATGAGTATGGGTTATTGGCTCTGAGTGAACATCTAAGTATACAATCCACACTAGTCTAAAAAAGTGTGAATATGTGATTGGCTACTTAACATCAGGTGTGGCAAGTAAGCCCTCCCCTAAAAATGACCACTATGAATGTCACTAAATACATGACGTCCCATTGATTTACACAATATATAAGACCCCTAAATACGCAGTCCTCTACAATTGGTTGGTACTCTAACATCAGTCAGTACTTTTCCATCGATGTCTAGCAGCCTGCAGGCTGGCCATCCAGGTGCTGGTGAGCTCACTTAACCATTGCTTCCCACCAATTATCATATCAATCCATCATCACCTTAGTGGTCTACTGTCAATTAGGCTTTGAAGCTCGGCCTTGAATTTGGTCTTAGCTCTGAGAAATTTAAGGAGTGAAAAGCACGGTCTGCCCTGGTGCGTAGGTGTGATGATCTCACTCGTCCAACTTCATGCTTCCATGTTATGTTATGTTATGTTACTTTGCATTTATATAGCGCCTTATGTACCATTGGTATGGTCTGAAGGCGCTGGTAGGTTGAACTCCCTTGGGAACCGGAGCTCAGGTCAGTAGAGCGAGTAGAGAGAGTCAAAGGTGCATGTGAGCTCCGGATATGTGTGCAGCTGGTGTGGCATTCGTGTAATAGCTGCTTCTTAGCTATAGGTGTGGTGGTTGAGAGATCAGGAGTATGTATTAGTTCTGGCAGGATTTATCCAGACCGAATGTGGCTGCGTTAGGCCTGAGGAGAACGCCTGGTTGGGGTGTGTGTAACCAGCAGTGTTTACTTAGAGCGATGGGGAGAATGCAGCAGATGTTACTATGAGAACAGTTATACCGAATGGTGTCATAGTATCTCTGTGTTCTAGTTGAATGGTGGTGTAAAGAAGAGAGTAAGCGTAGTGATGTGATATGATGGGTTACATGCTCTTTCAAACGTTCCATGCACTCCAAAACGTTCCATGTAAGTCACGCAATCCTATGCACTCCAGTCTGCTCCATATACTCCAGTCCGCTCTAAGCACTCCAGTCCACCCCGCGCAGTCCAGTCTGCCCCACGCACTCCAGTCCGCCCCACCCACTCCAGTCTGCCACACGCACTCAAGTCTGCCCTACACACTCCAGTCCGTCCCACGGACTCCAGTCTGCCCCGCGCATTCCACTCCGCCCTGCACACTCCTGTCCACTCCACGCACTCCAGTCCGCTCCATGCACTCCAGTCCACTCCACACACTCTAGTCCGCTCCACACATTCCAATCTGCTCCACACATTCCAATCTGCTCCACACACTCCAATCCATACCATACACTCCAATCTGTACCATGCACTATAAATCCATACCATGCACTCTGACTTGAGGCCATGGAATCAAGTCTTTTGGTGCATTTAATCCTATATTTGAATAGACCTCTGACAACTTTCTTGTTATGTTCATGCCTTCTAAACAGGAGTTTTGTTCTTTCACACGATTTGTATCCAATGTCAGTTTACTCCAGCTTGATAAGACCTTGGCTTTTTGGCTGATCCAGCCTGGTCTGCTGAGATTCACTTTGTGATTCAATTTGCTTTTTAACTGCGACACGCTACAAATGAGGCCTCCTTGCTACTGCCCAGCACTGCTATAATGCGTAGTGGAAACATCCATCCTTCACTTGTCCTTAGGTATATATGTATATGTTGGCGCTTGCCGCAATCTATTCACTATAAGCTAGCCTCAAGATTACTTTATCTGCTTGCATTCCTTTTGCATCTGTACAAGTGTAAAATGACTCAATGTCTTCATCTGTTTCTGTGGCATAAGCTTCTTCACCTTGATCCCAAGATGTCACTTATCCTTGATACTTTCTTGATGCCTTTATAGAATATCTTCATTGTCTGGTCTCTGCATCCCTTCTAGGTACGTCATTTCAGCTATGTGTGACATATACTGGCAATGGTTGGTGACATTACCATTCTTCTTTACCGTTTAATTGCTCTGCTTCTTCCAGGATTTCATTCAAATGGCCATCATATTTTCTTGTATGCAGGTATGGTTTTCTAAATGGGAACTTTGCCTCCAGGATTCTCTTTGATGTCAGTATTTTCACTGGTACTGCACAGAGTCCATACTCTGCCCTTTGTTGGTTCAACTGTCCTTTGTATGTAACATACTCTGGTTTCCAACATGCAGGTAAAAGGGACCGAACGGTTGTGGTAGGGGTACTTGGCTCCTCCTCTACAACATCACAAGCCCCAAGGCAAAATCCCAATACTTCGAGTGCACTCTCAAATCCCACAATACCCCAAGATACGACAACACAAATAGCCTACGGCCATTCCGCACTATACTTGCATATTTTGTCCTGATGTGGAAGGGATTTGCTCAAGTGCTTATGGGGTGTATCCTCCATGGTGGCCCGTCACTTTCTGACTGCCAATACTGACTTGACCTCAAGTCAGGATTTGTTCACCTTACAGCATTTGTCAAATGATCAATCACAATTATCGTCAATACTTAATCAGTTTCTCCAAGACCACAACAGCTCTCAATTTATTCAACCAGCCTCTCCGGCTCACCAACACGAACAGGAGCAAGAGCATGCACCATGCACTACCCACACTCTATTCTCTGCCCTGAAAGGCCAAGCCTCTATTCTTCCTCGTGCTCTACTCTTTTTACAGTTGCAACATCACCTCGTTGAGTTAAAGAACAACATCTTTTCCCATGTTTCCCTTTTTCTCTCGCCAGCCATTCTATGCCCCACTGCAGGCCTTCACCCTCGCATCAAAGCATCATGTCTTATTAACGACATTTTATGTGACAGTGAACTGGATATCCCAGCCCCTTTGATGAGTAGCACTTTACCTGGAGATGGATGGGGAAGCAGATTTTTATTAATGCATCAATATCGAAACGACTCATGTAGTTGGCAAAAGGAAGACTGTTTTAATATCAATTATCTAAAACAGGGAGCATAACGAACATCAACAAACTTGCTCGATCCTCTTACTCAAACATTCTTAGTAAAAACTGAGATCTTATAAGCAAAACTCATCACCAATGACGTTAACCTACGTATAAACCAACATCATCCTACATGGCAAAGTACAAAAACCTATGAGTATGGGTTATTGGCTCTGAGTGAACATCTAAGTATACAATCCACACTAGTCTAAAAAAGTGTGAATATGTGATTGGCTACTTACCATCAGGTGGGGCAAGTAAGCCCTCCCCTAAAAATGACCACTATGTACGTCACTAAATACATGACGTCCCATTGATTTAAACAACTATAAGACCCCTAAATACGCAGTCCTCTACAATTGGTTGGCACTCTAACCTCAGTCGGTACTTTTCCATCAATGTCTAGCAGCCTGCAGGCTGGCCATCCAAGTGCTGGTGAGCTCGCCTTAACCATTGCTTCCCACCAATTATCATATCAATCCATCATCACCTTAGTGGTCTACTGTCAATTAGGCTTTGAAGCTCGGCCTTGAATTTGTTCTTAGCTCTGAGAAATTTAAGGAGTGAAAAGCAAGGCCTGCCCTGGTGCATAGGTGTGATCATCTCACTCGTCCAACTTCATGCTTCCATGTTATGTTACCTTGCATTTATATAGCGCCTTATGTACCATTGGTACGGTCTGAAGGCGCTGGTAGGTTGAACTCCCTTGGGAACCGGAGTTCAGGTCAATAGAGAGAGTAGAGAGAGTCAAAGGTGCATGTGAGCACCAGATATGTGTGCAGCTGGTGTGGCATTCGTGTAATAGCTGCTTCTTAGCTGTAGGTGTGGTGGTTGAGAGATCAGGAGTATGTATTCGTTCTGGTAGGATTTATCCAGACTGAATGTGGCTGCGTTAGGCCTGAGGAGAACGCCTGGCTGGGGTGTGTGTAACCAGCAGTGTTTACTTAGAGTGATGGGGAGTATGCAGCAGATGTTAGTATGAGAACAGTTATACCGAATGGTGTCATAGTATCTCTGTGTTCTAGTTGAATGGTGGTGTAAAGAAGAGAGTAAGCGTGGTGATGTGATATGATGGGTTACATGCTCTTTCAAACATTCTGTGCACTCCAAAACGTTCCATGTAAGTCACGCAATCCTATACACTCTAGTCTGCTCCATATACTCCAGTCCGCTCTACGCACTCCAGTCCGCCCCGCGCACTCCAGTCTGCCCCACGCACTCCAGTCCGCCCCACCCACTCCAGTCTGCCCAAATGCACTTCAGTCTGCCCTACACACTCCAGTTCGTCCCACGGACTCCAGTCTGCCCCACGCATTGCACTCTGCCCTGTGCACTCCTGTCCGCTCCACGCACTCCAGTCCGCTCCATGCACTCCAGTGCACTCCACACACTCTAGTCCGCTCCACACATTCCAATCTGCTCCACACATTCCAATCTGCTCCACACACTCCAATCCATACCATACACTCCAATCTGTACCATGCACTATAAATCCATACCATGCACTCTGACTAGAGACCATGCAATCAAGCCTTTTGGTGCATTTAATCCTATTTTTGAATAGACCTCTGACAACTTCCTTGTTATGTTCATGCCTTCTAAACAGGAATTTTGTTCTTTCACACGATTTGTATCCAATGTCAGTTTACTCCAGCTTGATAAGACCTTGGCTTTTTGGCTGATCCAGCCTGGTCTGCTGAGATTCACTTTGTAATTCAATTTGCTTTTTAACTGCGACACACTACAAATGAGGCCTCCTTGCTACTGTCCAGCACTGCTATAATGCGTAGTGGAAACATCCATCCTTCACTTGTCCTTAGGTATATATGTATATGTTGGCGTTTGCCGCAATCTATTCAATATAAGCTAGCCTCAAGATTACTTTATCTGCTTGCATTCCTTTTGCATCTGTACAAGTGTAAAATGACTCAATGTCTTCATCTGTTTCTGTGGCATAAGCTTCTTCACCTTGATCCCAAGGTGTCCCTTATCCTTGATACTTTCTTGATGCCTTTATAGAATATCTTCATTGTCTGGTCTCTGCATCTCTTCTAGGTACGTCATTTCAGCTCTGTGTAACATATACTGGCAATGGTTGGTGACATTACCATTCTTCTTTACCGTTTAATTGCTCTGCTTCTTCCAGGATTTCATTCAAATGGCCATCCTATTTTCTTGTATGCAGGTATGGTTTTCTCAATGGGAACTTTGCCTCCAGGATTCTCTTTGATGTCGGTATTTTCACTGGTACCGCACAGAGTCCATACTCTGCCCTTTGTTGGTTCAACTGTTCTGTGTATGTCACATACTCTGGTTTCCAACATGCAGGTAAAAGGGACCGAACGGTTGTGGTAGGGGTACTTGGCTCCTCCTCTACAACATCACAAGCCCCAAGGCAAAATCCCAATACTTCTAGTGCACTCTCAAATCCCACAATACCCCAAGATACGACAACGCAAATAACCTACGGCCATTCCGCACTATACTTGCATATTTTGTCCTGATACTGTGGAAGGGGCTTGCACAAGTGCTTATGGAGGTTATCCTCCATGGTGGCCCGTCACTTTCTGACTGCCAATACTTACTTGACCTCAAGTCAGGATTTGTTCACCTTACAGCATTTGTCAAATGATCAATCACAATTATCGTCAATACTTAATCAGTTTCTCCAAAACCACAACAGCTCTCAATTTATTCCATCAGCCTCTCTGGCTCACCAACACGAACAAGAGCAAGAGCATGCTCCACGCACTACCCACACTCTATTCTCTGCCCTCAAAGGCCAAGCCTCCATTCTTCCTCGTGCTCTACTCTTTTTACAGCTGCAACATCACCTCGTTGAGTTAAAGAACAACATCTTTTCCCATGTGTCCCTTTTTCTCTCGCCAGCCATTCTATGCCCCACTGCAGGCCTTCACCCTCGCATCAAAGCATCATATCTTATTAACAACATTTTATGTGACAGTGAACTGGATATCCCAGCCCCTTTGATGAGTAGCAATTTACCTGGAGATGGATGGGGATGCAGATTTTTATTAATGCATCAATATCGAAACGACTCATGTAGTTGGCGAAAGGAAGACTGTTTTAATATCAATTATCTAAAACAGGGAGCATAACGAACATCAACAAACTTGCTCGATCCTCTTACTCAAACATTCTTAGTAAAAATTGAGATTTTATAAGCAAAACTCATCACCAATGACGTTAACCTACGTATAAACCAACGTCATCCTACATGGCAAACTACAAAAACCTATGAGTATGGGTTATTGGCTCTGAGTGAACATCTAAGTATACAATCCACACTAGTCTAAAAAAGTGTGAATATGTGATTGGCTACTTAACATCAGGTGGGGCAAGTAAGCCCTCCCCTAAAAATGACCACTATGTACGCCACTAAATACATGACGTCCCATTGATTTAAACAACTATAAGACCCCTAAATACGCAGTCCTCTACAATTGGTTGGCACTCTAACCTCAGTCAGTACTTTTCCATCGATGTCTAGCAGCCTGCAGGCTGGCCATCCAAGTGCTGGTGAGCTCGCCTTAACCATTGCTTCCCACCAATTATCATATCAATCCATCATCACCTTAGTGGTCTACTGTCAATTAGGCTTTGAAGCTCGGCCTTGAATTTGTTCTTAGCTCTGAGAAATTCAAAGAGTGAAAAGCATGGTCTGCCCTAGTGCATACGTGTGATCATCTCACTCGTCCAACTTCATCGTTCCATGTTATGTTATGTTATGTTACCTTGCATTTATATAGCGCCTTATGTACCATTGGTACGGTCTGAAGGCGCTGGTAGGTTGAACTCCCTTGGGAACCGGAGTTCAGGTCAGTAGAGAGAGTAGAGAGAGTCAAAGGTGCATGTGAGCACCGGATATGTGTGCAGCTGGTGTGGCATTCGTGTAATAGCTGCTTCTTAGCTGTAGGTGTGGTGGTTGAGAGATCAGGAGTATGTATTCATTCTGGCAGGATTTATCCAGACCGAATGTGGCTGCGTTAGGCCTGAGGAGAACGCCTGGCTGGGGTGTGTGTAACCAGCAGTGTTTATTTAGAGTGATGGGGAGTATGCGGCAGATGTTAGTATGAGAACAGTTATACCGAATGGTGTCATAGTATCTCTGTGTTCTAGTTGAATGGTGGTGTAAAGAAGAGAGTAAGCGTGGTGATGTGATATGATGGGTTACATGCTCTTTCAAACATTCTGTGCACTCCAAAACGTTCCATGTAAGTCACGCAATCCTATACACTCTAGTCTGCTCAATATACTCCAGTCCGCTCTACGCACTCCAGTCCGCCCCTCCCACTCCAGTCTGCCCCACGCACTCCAGTCCACCCCACCCACTCCAGTCTTCCCACACGCACTCCAGTCCGCCCTACACACTCAAGTTCGTCCCACGGACTCCAGTCTGCCCCACGCATTCCACTCCGCCCTGCGCACTCCTGTCCGCTCCACGCACTCCAGTCCGCTCCATGCACTCCAGTCCACTCCACAACTCTAGTCCGCTCCACACATTCCAATCTGCTCCACACATTCCAATCTGCTCCACACACTCCAATCCATACCATACACTCCAATCTGTACCATGCACTATAAATCCATACCATGCACTCTGACTAGAGACCATGCAATCAAGCCTTTTGGTGCATTTAATCCTATTTTTGAATAGACATCTGACAACTTCCTTGTTATGTTCATGCCTTCTAAACAGGAGCTTTGTTCTTTCACACGATTTGTATCCAATGTCAGTTTACTCCAGCTTGATAAGACCTTGGCTTTTTGGCTGATCCAGCCTGGTCTGCTGAGATTCACTTTGTAATTCAATTTGCTTTTTAACTGCGACACACTACAAATGAGGCCTCCTTGCTACTGCCCAGCACTGCTATAATGCGTAGTGGAAACATCCATCCTTCACTTGTCCTTAGGTAAATATGTATATGTTGGCGCTTGCCGCAATCTATTCACTATAAGCTAGCCTCAAGATTACTTTATCTGCTTGCATTCCTTTTGCATCTGTACAAGTGTAAAATGACTCAATGGGCCTCATTAGGACCCTGGCGGAGTGGGTTTCCGCCAGCGCTAATCGCGGCGGACCCGTCCGCCGTACTACGAGTTCCCTTAGCGCCATGGAGGTTTTCTTCGCCTGGTTTTACCGGGCGGAGAAAACCATGGCGCTAAGGGACCTCGTTGTTAATTACGCCGCCGTACTTTACGGCGGCGTAATTAACTCCTTCCCCACTCCCATTATACCCTATGGGGCAAGAATGGGAATGGGGAAGGGTAACATGGGGATTGGGGATTTACCGCTCCGCCAAGGTCGGCATGGGGTGGTAAATCCGCCAACCCCCATGGCGCTATCGGCGGCTTTCCGCCATGCTCCGCGGTGCATTTAGCACCGCGGATTCCGCCAGGGTCGTAATGAGGGCCAATGTCTTCATCTGTTTCTGTGGCATAAGCTTCTTCACCTTGATCCCAAGGTGTCACTTATCCTTGATACTTTCTTGATGCCTTTATAGAATATCTTCATTGTCTGGTCTCTGCATCTCTTCTAGGTACGTCATTTCAGCTCTGTGTAACATATACTGGCAATGGTTGGTGACATTACCATTCTTCTTTACCGTTTAATTGCTCTGCTTCTTCCAGGATTTCATTCAAATGGCCATCCTATTTTCTTGTATGCAGGTATGGTTTTCTCAATGGGAACTTTGCTTCCAGGATTCTCTTTGATGTCAGTATTTTCACTGGTACCCCACAGAGTCCATACTCTGCCCTTTGTTGGTTCAACTGTTCTGTGTATGTAACATACTCTGGTTTCCAACATGCAGGTAAAAGGGACCGAACGGTTGTGGTAGGGGTACTTGGCTCCTCCTCTACAACATCACAAGCCCCAAGGCAAAATCCCAATACTTCGAGTGCACTCTCAAATCCCACAATACCCCAAGATACGACAACACAAATAACCTACGGCCATTCCGCACTATACTTGCATATTTTGTCCTGATACTGTGGAAGGGGCTTGCACAAGTGCTTATGGGGTGTATCCTCCATGGTGGCCCGTCACTTTCTGACTGCCAATACTTACTTGACCTCAAGTCAGGATTTGTTCACCTTACAGCATTTGTCAAATGATCAATCACAATTATCGTCAATACTTAATCAGTTTCTCCAAAACCACAACAGCTCTCAATTTATTCCATCAGCCTCTCTGGCTCACCAACACGAACAAGAGCAAGAGCATGCACCACGCACTACCCACACTCTATTCTCTGCCCTCAAAGGCCAAGCCTCCATTCTTCCTCGTGCTCTACTCTTTTTACAGCTGCAACATCACCTCGTTGAGTTAAAGAACAACATCTTTTCCCATGTGTCCCTTTTTCTCTCGCCAGCCATTCTATGCCCCACTGCAGGCCTTCACCCTCGCATCAAAGCATCACATCTTATTAACAACATTTTATGTGACAGTGAACTGGATATCCCAGCCCCTTTGATGAGTAGCAATTTACCTGGAGATGGATGGGGATGCAGATTTTTATTAATGCATCAATATCGAAACGACTCATGTATTTGGCAAAAGGAAGACTGTTTTAATATCAATTATCTAAAACAGGGAGCATAACGAACATCAACAAACTTGCTCGATCCTCTTACTCAAACATTCTTAGTAAAAATTGAGATCTTATAAGCAAAACTCATCACCAATGACGTTAACCTACGTATAAACCAACGTCATCCTACATGGCAAACTACAAAAACCCATGAGTATGGGTTATTGGCTCCGAGTGAACATCTAAGTATACAATCCACACTAGTCTAAAAAAGTGTGAATATGTGATTGGCTACTTAACATCAGTTGGGGCAAGTAAGTCCTCCACTAAAAATGACCACTATGAACGTCACTAAATACATGACGTCCCATTGATTTACACAATATATAAGACCCCTAAATATGCAGTCCTCTACAATTGGTTGGCACTCTAACTTCAGTCAGTACTTTTCCATCGATGTCTAGCAGCCTGCAGGCTGGCCATCCAGGTGCTGGTGAGCTCACCTTAACCATTGCTTCCCACCAATTATCATATCAATCCATCATCACCTTAGTGGTCTACTGTCAATTAGGCTTTGAAGCTCGGCCTTGAATTTGTTCTTAGCTCTGAGAAATTTAAGGAGTGAAAAGCACGGTCTGCCCTGGTGCATATGTGTGATCATCTCACTCGTCCAACTTCATGCTTCCATGTTATGTTATGTTATGTTACTTTGCATTTATATAGCGCCTTATGTACCATTGGTATGGTCTGAAGGCGCTGGTAGGTTGAACTCCCTTGGGAACCGGAGTTCAGGTCAGTAGAGAGAGTAGAGAGAGTCAAAGGTGCATGTGAGCACCGGATATGTGTGCAGCTGGTGTGGCATTCGCGTAATAGCTGCTTCTTAGCTGTAGGTGTGGTGGTTGAGAGATCAGGTGTATGTATTCATTCTGGCAGGATTTATCCAGACCGAATGTGGCTGCGTTAGGCCTGAGGAGAACGCCTGGCTGTGGTGTGTGTAACCAGCAGTGTTTACTTAGAGTGATGGGGAGTATGCGGCAGATGTTAGTATGAGAACAGTTATACCGAATGGGTCATGGTATCTCTGTGTTCTAGTTGAATGGTGGTGTAAAGAAGAGAGTAAGCGTGGTGATGTGATATGATGGGTTACATGCTCTTTCAAACATTCTGTGCACTCCAAAACGTTCCATGTAAGTCACGCAATCCTATAGACTCTAGTCTGCTCCATATACTCCAGTCCGCTCTACGCACCCCAGTCCGCCCCGCGCACTCCAGTCTGCCACACGCACTCCAGTCCGCCCCACCCACTCCAGTCTGCCACACGCACTCCAGTCTGCCCTACACACTCCAGTTCGTTCCACGGACTCCAGTCTGCCCCGCGCATTCCACTCCGCCCTGTGCACTCCTGTCCGCTCCACGCACTCCAGTCCGCTCCATGCACTCCAGTCCACTCCACACACTCTAGTCCGCTCCACACATTCCAATCTGCTCCACACATTCCAATCTGCTCCACACACTCCAATTCATACCATACACTCCAATCTGTACCATGCACTATAAATCCATACCATGCACTCTGACTAGAGACCATGCAATCAAGCCTTTTGGTGCATTTAATCCTATTTTTGAATAGACCTCTGACAACTTCCTTGTTATGTTCATGCCTTCTAAACAGGAGTTTTGTTCTTTCACACGATTTGTATCCAATGTCAGTTTACTCCAGCTTGATAAGACCTTGGCTTTTTTGGCTGATCCAGCCTGGTCTGCTGAGATTCACTTTGTAATTCAATTTGCTTTTTAACTGCGACACACTACAAATGAGGCCTCCTTGCTACTGCCCAGCACTGCTATAATGCATAGTGGAAACATCCATCCTTCACTTGTCCTTAGATATATATGTATATGTTGGCGCTTGCCGCAATCTATTCACTATAAGCTAGCCTCAAGATTACTTTATCTGCTTGCATTCCTTTTGCATCTGTACAAGTGTAAAATGACTCAATGTCTTCATCTGTTTCTGTGGCATAAGCTTCTTCACCTTGATCCCAAGGTGTCACTTATCCTTGATACTTTCTTGATGCCTTTATAGAATATCTTCATTGTCTGGTCTCTGCATCTCTTCTAGGTACGTCATTTCAGCTCTGTGTAACATATACTGGCAATGGTTGGTGACATTACCATTCTTCTTTACCGTTTAATTGCTCTGCTTCTTCCAGGATTTCATTCAAATGGCCATCCTATTTTCTTGTATGCAGGTATGGTTTTCTCAATGGGAACTTTGCTTCCAGGATTCTCTTTGATGTCGGTATTTTCACTGGTACCCCACAGAGTCCATACTCTGCCCTTTGTTGGTTCAACTGTTCTGTGTATGTAACATACTCTGGTTTCCAACATGCAGGTAAAAGGGACCGAACGGTTGTGGTAGGGGTACTTGGCTCCTCCTCTACAACATCACAAGCCCCAAGGCAAAATCCCAATACTTCGAGTGCACTCTCAAATCCCACAATACCCCAAGATACGACAACACAAATAACCTACGGCCATTCCGCACTATACTTGCATATTTTGTCCTGATACTGTGGAAGGGGCTTGCACAAGTGCTTATGGGGTGTATCCTCCATGGTGGCCCGTCACTTTCTGACTGCCAATACTTACTTGACCTCAAGTCAGGATTTGTTCACCTTACAGCATTTGTCAAATGATCAATCACAATTATCGTCAATACTTAATCAGTTTCTCCAAAACCACAACAGCTCTCAATTTATTTCATCAGCCTCTCTGGCTCACCAACACGAACAAGAGCAAGAGCATGCACCACGCACTACCCACACTCTATTCTCTGCCCTCAAAGGCCAAGCCTCCATTGTTCCTCGTGCTCTACTCTTTTTACAGCTGCAACATCACCTCGTTGAGTTAAAGAACAACATCTTTTCCCATGTTTCCCTTTTTCTCTCACCAGCCATTCTATGCCCTACTGCAGGACTTCACCCTCGCATCAACGCATCATGTCTTATTAACGACATTTTATATGACAGTGAACTGGATATCCCAGCCCCTTTGATGAGTAGCTATTTACCTGGAGATGGATGGGGATGCAGATTTGTATTAATGCATCAATATCAAAACTACTCATGTAGTTGGCAAAAGGAAGACTGTTTTAATATCAATTATCTAAAATAGGGAGCATAACGAACATCAACGAACTTGCTCGATCCTCTTACTGAAACATTCTTAGTAAAAACTGAGATCTTATAAGCAAAACTCATCACCAATGACGTTAACCTACGTATAAACCAACGTCATCCTACATGGCAAACTACAAAAACCTATGAGTATGGGTTATTGGCTCTGAGTGAACATCTAAGTATACAATCCACACTAGTCTAAAAAAGTGTGAATATGTGATTGGCTACTTACCATCAGGTGGGGCAAGTAAGCCCTCCCCTAAAAATGACCACTATGTACGTCACTAAATACATGACGTCCCATTGATTTAAACAACTATAAGTCCGCTAAATACGCAGTCCTCTACAATTGGTTGGCACTCTAACCTCAGTCGGTACTTTTCCATCGATGTCTAGCAGCCTGCAGGCTGGCCATCCAAGTGCTGGTGAGCTCGCCTTAACCATTGCTTCCCACCAATTATCATATCAATCCATCATCACCTTAGTGGTCTACTGTCAATTAGGCTTTGAAGCTCGGCCTTGAATTTGTTCTTAGCTCTGAGAAATTTAAGGAGTGAAAAGCACGGTCTGCCCTGGTGCATACGTGTGATCATCTCACTCGTCCAACTTCATGCTTCCATGTTATGTTATGTTATGTTACCTTGCATTTATATAGCGCCTTATGTATCATTGATACGGTCTGAAGGCGCTGGTAGGTTGAACTCCCTTGGGAACCGGAGTTCAGGTCAGTAGAGAGAGTAGAGAGAGTCAAAGGTGCATGTGAGCACCGGATATGTGTGCAGCTGGTGTGGCATTCGTGTAATAGCTGCTTCTTAGCTGTAGGTGTGGTGGTTGAGAGATCAGGAGTATGTATTCATTCTGGCAGGATTTATCCAGACCGAAAGTGGCTGCATTAGACCTGAGGAGAACGCCTGGCTGGGGTGTGTGTAACCAGCAGTGTTTACTTAGAGTGATGGGAGTATGCGGCAGATGTTAGTATGAGAACAGTTATACCAAATGGTGTCATAGTATCTCTGTGTTCTAGTTGAATGGTGGTGTAAAGAAGAGAGTAAGCATGGTGATGTGATATGATGGGTTACATGCTCTTTCAAACATTCTGTGCACTCCAAAACGTTCCATGTAAGTCACGCAATCCTATACACTCTAGTCTGCTCCATATACTCCAGTCCGCTCTACGCACTCCAGTCCGCCCCGCCCACTTCAGTCTGCCCCACGCACTCCAGTCCACCCCACCCACTCCAGTCTGCCCTACACACTCCAGTTCGCCCCACGGACTCCAGTCTGCCCCACGCATTCCACTCCGCCCTGCGCACTCCTGTCCGCTCCACGCACTCCAATCCGCTCCATGCACTCCAGTCCACTCCACACACTCTAGTCCGCTCCAAACATTCCAATCTGCTCCACACATTCCAATCTGCTCCACACACTCCAATCCATACCATACACTCCAATCTGTACCATGCACTATAAATCCATACCATGCACTCTGACTAGAGACCATGCAATCAAGTCTTTTGGTGCATTTAATCCTATTTTTGAATAGACCTCTGACAACTTCCTTGTTATGTTCATGCCTTCTAAACAGGAGTTTTGTTCTTTCACACGATTTGTATCCAATGTCAGTTTACTCCAGCTTGATAAGACCTTGGCTTTTTGGCTGATCCAGCCTGGTCTGCTGAGATTCACTTTGTAATTCAATTTGCTTTTTAACTGCGACACACTACAAATGAGGCCTCCTTGCTACTGTCCAGCACTGCTATAATGCGTAGTGGAAACATCCATCCTTCACTTGTCCTTAGGTATATATGTATATGTTGGCGCTTGCCGCAATCTATTCACTATAAGCTAGCCTCAAGATTACTTTATCTGCTTGCATTCCCTTTGCATCTGTACAAGTGTAAAATGACTCAATGTCTTCATCTGTTTCTGTGGCATAAGCTTCTTCACCTTGATCCCAAGGTGTCACTTATCCTTGATACTTTCTTGATGCCTTTATAGAATATCTTCATTGTCTGGTCTCTGCATCTCTTCTAGGTACGTCATTTCAGCTCTGTGTAACACATACTGGCAATGGTTGGTGACATTACCATTCTTCTTTACCGTTTAATTGCTCTGCTTCTTCCAGGATTTCATTCAAATGGCCATCCTATTTTCTTGTATGCAGGTATGGTTTTCTCAATGGGAACTTTGCCTCCAGGATTCTCTTTGATGTCGGTATTTTCACTGGTACCGCACAGT
Organism: Ambystoma mexicanum; assembly: GCF_040938575.1. Lineage (NCBI taxonomy): Eukaryota > Metazoa > Chordata > Amphibia > Caudata > Ambystomatidae > Ambystoma > Ambystoma mexicanum. The sequence goes on from NC_090924.1 coordinate 817,108,634, forward strand.
GTCCATACTCTGCCCTTTGTTGGTTCAACTGTTCTGTGTATGTCACATACTCTGGTTTCCAACATGCAGGTAAAAGGGACCGAACGGTTGTGGTAGGGGTACTTGGCTCCTCCTCTACAACATCACAAGCCCCAAGGCAAAATCCCAATACTTCTAGTGCACTCTCAAATCCCACAATACCCCAAGATACGACAACACAAATAACCTACGGCCATTCCGCACTATACTTGCATATTTTGTCCTGATACTGTGGAAGGGGCTTGCACAAGTGCTTATGGGGTGTATCCTCCATGGTGGCCCGTCACTTTCTGACTGCCAATACTTACTTGACCTCAAGTCAGGATTTGTTCACCTTACAGCATTTGTCAAATGATCAATCGCCAATTATCGTCAATACTTAATCAGTTTCTCCAAAATCACAACAGCTCTCAATTTATTCAATCAGCCTCTCCGGCTCACCAACACGAACAAGAGCAAGAGCATGCACCACGCACTACCCACACTCTATTCTCTGCCCTCAAAGGCCAAGCCTCCATTCTTCCTCGTGCTCTACTCTTTTTACAGCTGCAACATCACCTCGTTGAGTTAAAGAACAACATCTTTTCCCATGTGTCCCTTTTTCTCTCGCCAGCCATTCTATGCCCCACTGCAGGCCTTCACCCTCGCATCAACGCATCATGTCTTATTAACGTCATTTTATGTGACAGTGAACTGGATGTCCCAGCCCCTTTGATGAGTAGCTATTTCCCTGGAGACGGATGGGGATGCAGATTTTTATTAATGCATCAATATCGAAACTACTCATGTAGTTGGCAAAAGGAAAACTGTTTTAATATCAATTATCTAAAACAGGGAGCATAACGAACATCAACGAACTTGCTCGATCCTCTTACTGAAACATTCTTAGTAAAAACTGAGATCTTATAAGCAAAACTCATCACCAATGACGTTAACCTATGTATAAACCAACGTCATCCTACATGGCAATCTACAAAAACCTATGAGTATGGGTTATTGGCTCTGAGTGAACATCTAAGTATACAATCCACACTAGTCTAAAAAAGTGTGAATATGTGATTGGCTACTTACCATCAGGTGGGGCAAGTGCCCTCCCCTAAAAATGACCACTATGAACATCACTAAATACATGATGTCCCATTGATTTAAACAACTATAAGACCCCTAAATATGCCGTCCTCTACAATTGGTTGGCACTCTAACCTCAGTCGGTACTTTTCCATCGATGTCTAGCAGCCTACAGGCTGGCCATCCAAGTGCTGGTGAGCTCGCCTTAACCATTGCTTCCCACCAATTATCATATCAATCCATCATCACCTTAGTGGTCTCCTGTCAATTAGGCTTTGAAGCTCGGCCTTGAATTTGTTCTTAGCTCTGAGAAATGTAAGGAGTGAAAAGCACGGTCTGCCCTGGTGCATAGGTGTGATCATCTCACTCGTCCAACATCATGCTTCCATGTTATGTTATGTTATGTTACCTTGCATTTATATAGCGCCTTATGTACCATTGGTACGGTCTGAAGGCGCTGGTAGGTTGAACTCCCTTGGGAACCAGATCACACCTATGCACCAGGGCAGACCGTGCTTTTCACTCCTTAAATTTCTCAGAGCTAAGAACAAATTCAAGGCCGAGCTTCAAAGCCTAATTGACAGTAGACCACTAAGGTGATGATGGATTGATATGATAATTGGTGGGAAGCAATGGTTAAGGCGAGCTCACCAGCACCTGGATGGCCAGCCTGCAGGCTGCTAGACATCGATGGAAAAGTACTGACTGAGGTTAGAGTGCCAACCAATTGTAGAGGACTGTGTATTTAGGGGTCTTATATATTGTGTAAATCAATGGGACGTCATGTATTTAGTGACGTTCATAGTGGTCATTTTTAGGGGAGGGCTTACTTGCCCCACCTGATGTTAAGTAGCCAATCACATATTCACACTTTTTTAGACTAGTGTGGATTGTATACTTAGATGTTCACTCAGAGCCAATAACCCATACTCATAGGTTTTTGTAGTTTGCCATGTAGGATGACGTTGGATTATACGTAGGGTAACGTCATTGGTGATGAGTTTTGCTTATAAGATCTCAGTTTTTACTAAGAATGTTTGAGTAAGAGGATTGAGCAAGTTTGTTGATGTTCGTTATGCTCCCTGTTTTAGATAATTGATATTAAAACAGTCTTCCTTTTGCCAACTAAATGAGTCGTTTCGATATTGATGCATTAATAAAAATCTGCATCCCCATCCATCTCCAGGTAAATTGCTACTCATCAAAGGGGCTGTCACATAAGTCGTTAATAAGACATGATGCTTTGATGCGAGGGTGAAGGCCTGCAGTGGGGCATAGAATGGCTGGCGAGAGAAAAAGGGAAGCATGGGAAAAGATGTTGTTCTTTAACTCAACGAGGTGATGTTGCAACTGTAAAAAGAGTAGAGCACGAGGAAGAATAGAGGCTTGGCCTTTAAGGGCAGAGAATAGAGTGTGGGTAGTGCGTGGTGCATGCTCTTGCTAATGTTCGTATTGGTGAGCCGGAGAGACTGGTGGAATAAATTGGGAGCTGTTGTGGTCTTGGAGAAACTGATTAAGTATTGACGATAATTGTGATTGATCATTTGACAAATGCTGTAAGGTGAACAAATCCTGACTTGAGGTCGAGTCAGTATTGGCAGTCAGAAAGTGACGGGCCACCATGGAGGATACAACCCATAAGCACTTGTGCAAGTCCCTTCCACATCAGGACAAAATATGCAAGTATAGTGCGGAATGGCCGTAGGCTATTTGTGTTGTCCTATCTTGGGGTATTGTGGGATTTGAGAGTGCACTCGAAGTATTGGGATTTTGCCTTGGGGCTTGTGATGCTGTAGAGGAGGAGCCAAGTACCGCTACCACAACCGTTTGGTCCCTTTTACCTGTATGTTGGAAACCAGAGTATGTGACATACACAGAACAGTTGAACTAACAAAGGGCAGAGTATGGACTCTGTGCGGTACCAGTGAAAATACCGACATCAAAGAGAATCCTGGGGGCAAAGTTCCCATTAAGAAAACCATACCTGCATACAAGAAAATATGATGGCCATTTGAATTAAATCCTGGAAGAAGCAGAGCAATTAAACAGTAAAGAAGAATGGTAATGTCACCAATCATTGCGAGTATATGTCACACAGAGCTGAAATGACATACCTAGAAGAGATGCAGAGACCAGACAATGAAGATATTCTATAAAGTCATCAAGAAAATATCAAGGATAAGTGACATCTTGGGATCAAGGTGAAGAAGCGTATGCCACAGAAACAGATGAAGACATTGAGTCATTTTACACTTGTACAGATGCAAAATAAATGCAAGCAGATAAAGAAATTTTGAGGCTAGCTTATAGTGAATAGATTGCGGCAAGCGCCAACATATACATATATACCTAAGGACATACTCTGCCCTTTGTTGGTTCAACTGTTCTGTGTATGTCACATACTCTGGTTTCCAACATACAGGTAAAAGGGACCGAACGGTTATGGTAGGGGTACTTGGCTCCTCCTCTACAACATCACAAGCACCAAGGTAAAATCCCAATACTTCGAGTGCACTCTCAAATCCCACAATACCCCAAGATACGACAACACAAATAACCTACGGCCATCTTCCTGCTTTTCAAATCACAGGGGAAACCAACTCTTAAAACATGTGGTCCTTCGTCTACATCAGAGCATGGGAAAACATCTATAAAGATTTGCTAGGAAACCACCTTGCGCGACCTAAGCTAGCACCTGGACACAGGTAAACATCTCTTCATCCGTAAACTGACCTGACCGCCTAGAAACAGGTATACTTCTTTTCATCCGTAAACTAAACTAACCACCTAGAAACAGGTATCCATACATAATTCATCCATAATCTAAGCTAGTGCCTTGAAACAGGTATACTTCTTCATCCATAACCTAGCTAACGCCTGGAACCAGGCATCCATAAATAACACAAAACAAATCACAGAACAACAATTTCCCTCCCCAATATTTTTCGGATGGCTGAGTCTATACTTATACTCTGCGGATCCGCTGAAGCCCTCAGGCTCCTTTTATCCCACAATCTGTCACTCTGCCGTCTGGTCTGGTTGACGTCCCACAGGGAGAGGGCAGGAATTTTTCCAAGGTGGCTCCTGACAACCTTCTCAATGTCCTTGTCAGTGCATGGTTTTCAATCCGGTGCGCGTGGGTCGCAACGCATCCCTCCGGGCACGTGGCAGGAAAAAACAGTACTAATTGCCAGGGGCTTAGCGACCATCCACTGCTACTACTTGAAGTCAGCCAGAGGAATTATTATCAATTTTCCTGATTACACGCAAGAGTAGCTGGGCCAAGGAAATCCCCTGCACCAAAAATAGAAGATCCAGCCATATGACAATGTTTTACTGTTTTATTTAAAAATCAACAACAGGGATTGAGATATGACCAATGCAGCATTCTCCAACACTTGCTCATCAATTTGGAGCCTGTCGTCCAGTTGTGATGATGCGTGAAGTCACAAAATAAAGATACACCCTAAAAACCTAACGTGGATCAGGATTGGTTAGTGAGGTAGACTATATGCACATTATATAAGGGGTTAGTGGATCAATTGGATAAAACATATGTGGTTGCTCCTCCTGTGACCACCTCTAAATATTGCAATTACAAACATTTTAGATTAGTGTTCTGTGATTGGGTGACGCAACAAATTAACGTGGAAGGTGGATAGGCATTGGGCAAAGAGGATCTTCTCAGCCTTGGAGCTTTGGAAAGTCACCCAAAGGTGCTGCATGTTCTTAATAAGTTACCATCTCCGATCTCCTAAGCCTTGTGGCAGAACATTCAGGTTTGAACCTGGTATTACTTGTGGATCATCCTGCCTTCGGTTGGATGGGAACAGCCATCTCAGTCTGGCACAAATGAATAGGCTCATGTTTGCAGTTTCAGATCACGTGTGTATGGACCACAAAATTGATTTCTCCCGCCTGCATTCATGAGGATTTTAAGCTTGTTACACACGCAGGTGTCCTATCTTTTCTGTTAACTTGAAACCTTCCCTCAATCGGTGTCCTTGTCAATGCTATGCACAGTGGCTACACTGGGAGTCTGATATAATATGGCATTTATAACACGCCTATGCACAAGTCTTTCAAGCGCCTGGTCTGTACTTCTCAGCAATATCAGCATGTTACATCTCCCCATTTGCTCTCGATTCCTTCCAATGTCATCTATTTCAACGTGGCTGTGGCTTCCATCTTTGTTTTCATTGCCGTCTATGTTAGTTGCATTTATGCATAAGCAAGCAGTTCAAATGTATTCTTGTGCAACTTGCATTTCCTGCATAGCAAGAGTGTGTCACACCTAAGTGAGTCATTAGCATGTTCTTCGTGTCTGTCAGCAATTAATCTAAGTGCCTGTATGACTTAATGCATGGATGCCTAGGTGCTTCATGTCTAACGCATCTATGTCATGGTGTCAGTGCCTTGCTCCATTGGGTCGCAGCTGTATCTGTTCAAGAAAGTCATCAGGATAGGGTCTGAATGGCTGTCTGAGTGAATAGCGTTTCTCACATCGGCGATACATCAACGATAGGGAGGAGAGGCCCAGGAAACATGTACACCTTTTGTTTCTCTGCTGCCGGGATGAGAGTGGGATAGGTGCAGCAAGGGTCACGTTTAGGTGTCCCTCTTCAATGTGTTGTCCCTGCTTTCACCCGTGACCTGAATGAGACAGTCACCACAGTCTCAGTTGCCGCAGAATTCCCCAAGGTAAGCCCTCTTGGGCTAACTAGATGCATTGAACAGGAGCACTGGCTCCACTCCAAAATGGCAGCTGGGGCCTTGCCTTAGGATAATATGGTTTACTTTGACCTGCCTCTGCCAACTGTTGATTGGGCACACTGCAGCCCACTACAAATTGGCTCACAAGTGAGCCGGCAGGCGAAGCCGGCTCACAGAGAAGGGCCATGGAAAAGGGCAGAGTTCTCTTCTGTCTGGGCCTGTGATGCCAACATGGAACCCACTGCATCTCCCCCTTGGTGGCACTGTGATGCGAGGTGAAGTCGCATTTTCACCTGTTGTCCATGCTTTAACCCGCGACTCCCAAACGTGACAGTCAACACAGCCTCAGATGCCGCAGAAGTCCATAAGGTAAGCCCTCTTGGACTAACCAGATGCATTTCGAAGTAGCGCTAGTTCCACTCCAAAATAGCTGCTGGGGTCTTGCCTTACGAGAATGGGGTTTGCTACGATTGGGCTCTGCCAACCGCTGATTGGGCAGACTACAGCCCACTACAAATTGGCTCACAAGTGAGCCAGCCGGCGAAGCCGGCACACATAGAAGGGCCATGGAAAAGGGCAGAGTTCTCTCCTGTCTGGGCCTGTGATGACAAGATGGCCCCCATGGCATCTCCCCCTGATGGGGCTGTGATGCGAGATGAGGTCGCATTATCATCTGTTTTCCCGCTTTATCCCACAACCTGAAAGAGACAATCACCACAGCCTCAGATGCTGCAAAAGTCCCCAAAGTAAGCCCTCTTGGGCTAAGTAGAGGCATTTCATAGGGGTGCTGGCTTTACTCCAAGATGGCCGCTGAGGCCTTGCCTTATGAGAATGGGGTCTGCTTTGACCCTCCTCTGCCAACCGGTGATTGGGCCCACAACGAATTGGCTCACAATTGAGCCTGCAGGCAATGCCGGCTCACAGAGAAGGGCCAAAGAAAAGGGCAGCATTCTCTCCTGTCTGGGTCTGTGATGACAAGATGGCCCCCACGGCATCTCCCCCTGATGGTGCCATGATGCGAGATTAGCTTGCATTATCATCTGCTTTCACTGCTTTATCCCATGACCTTAACGAGACAGTCACCACAGCCTCAGTTGCTGCAAATGCCCCCAATGTAAGCCCTCTTGGGCTAACTAAATGCATTTCACAGGAGCACTGGCTCCAATCCAAAATGGCCACTGGGGCTTTCCCTTATCAGAATGGGGTCTGCTTTGACCAAACTCTGCCAACCCCTGATTGGGCAGACTGTAGACCACAACGAATTGACTCACAAGTGAGCCAGCAGTCAAAGCCGACTCACAGAGAAGGGCCACAGAAAAGGGCAGAGTTCACTTCTGTCTGGGCCTGTAATGACAAGAAGGCCACCACAGCAAACCGCCCCCTAAATGGTGCTGTGATAAAAGATGAGGTTGCATTATTATCTATTTTCCCTGCTTTATCCCAAGACCCGAACGAGACAATCACCACAGTCTCAGATGCTGCAAATATCCCCAAGGACTAGCTGGATGCATTTCACAGGAGCTCTGGCTACACTCCAAAATGGCTGCTGGGGACTTGCCTTATGAGAATGGGCTCTGCTTGGCCCCGCCTCTGCCCAGCGCTGATTGGGCAGACTGTTGCCCACTACAAATTAGCTCACAAGTGAGCAGGCAAGGCAAAGTCAGCTCACAGAGAAGGGCCACAGAAAAGGGCAGAGTTCTCTCCTGTCTGGGCCTGTGATGACTAGATGGACCCCACAGCATTTCCCCCCAGAGATCTCCCATTGATGGTGCTGTGGTGCAAGATGACGTTGTATTGTCATCTGTTGTCCCTGCTTTAACCCGCAACCTGAACGAGACAGTCACCACAGCCTCAGATGCAGTGAAGTCCACAATGTAAGCCCTATTGGGCTAACTAGATGCATTTCACAGGGGCGCTGGTTCCACTCCAAAATGGCCACTGAGGCTTTGCCTTATGAGAATGGGGTCTGTTTCGACCTACCTCTGCCAACCGCTGATTGGGCAGACTGTAGACCACTGCAAATTGGCTCACAAGTGAGCCGGCAAGCAAATCCGTCTCACAGAAAAAGGCCACCAAAAAAGGGCCGAGCTCTCTCCTTTCTGAGCCTGTCAGGACCGGGTGTGATGCTGGAAATGCATTGGAGGGACAGGGCCTCCATATCCTTGTCCTTTATTGCTTTATTATGTATGTTCTGTCTTGTTTTCCACGCAGGAGTTCATGGGGGACTCCTGGCGGTGCGACTCTTCCTCTTTTTGGTCATGGTGAACAGTCCCTTGGGATACCCTTATGGCATCAATGGGTAGGGCTACAACCCTGTACTCCTAGTGTATGTTTTTGGGCACCTGTGTGTGGCCCAGAGAGCAGGGTATGGGCTGGTGGCAGCTCCATGCTGAATTTGACAGGTGCTCTGAGTATGCTCCATTTTGGGATACACAGGCCCTGCCATTGGAATCAGTTGATTACTGATGGGAAACAAGATGGCCCTGTGGCCTCTAGCTTTATATCGCCTGTTAACGTGTTTTCCCGAAGTCCCAGGAAGCCCTGACCCTGTCCGTTCCCCGTGACTGGCTGTTGGGTGCAATTTCCATATATGGTATTGTGGGGAAGTCCAGGCCAGACTGGCTGGAGCCTTCCCAATGACTGTATGTTGTGGGTACGCCCGTGGGGTGGGATCTGGCTGAATGGAGTGTAGGACGAATACGCATTTCATGTTATGGGTGTCTAGTAGCTGGTGGTTGACACCGGGCAGGCCACCACACCATTTTGCTGAAAAGGCATGTGGCACCGCTACCCAAAATCAAGCCATCATGAATGCTCCCAAAGCTCATACCGCACTATTCGACCATTACCCCTACCTCATTCCTTTCGCCCTGCCTTATTCCCCCAATCATCTACACTACTGACCTGCTCCTTTGCAACCCATACACTCTAGTGTGCCTGTCTGTGACCGAACTAGACCGACAAGCCTAACAGCACGTACTGCCCACACATACTCCACACTCACGGTGCAGCAATCTCATGCACTGGGGAACAGCCATCTTGGTCTCGTCTCCCTCGCATTGCACGCAGCACCTTCATACTGGTCTAAGTAAACTACGCATCACATGTGCCAAACCCATAAGTAAAACATCTTCCAGGTCACAAACACAGAGACAGGATAAGCAGTACACCCTACAAAATCTTTTGGCCCACCCCTCACTCTGCACTCCACAACCTCAACCACTGCCTTACCACCGACCACCAGACCCATGTTGAACCAAGCAATTGCAACTAAGCTCCGCCGGGGTACACGCACTAACCCAATGAGGCACCCATTCTCCAAGCATACATCTCTTGACCTCCCACAATACAAGATACACCTGCACGCTCAGTCCAGATCACAGCCTGATGTCCATACCAGAGGAAATGCCTGCAAAGCATGTCCTATCCAGACGGAGGTGCCCAGCTCCAATTTCCACAACATCCAGAGCATCCCACTCACGAAGTCCAAACTTGTGTCTATTATATATAGGACACGCAACACGTGTAAAGACACCTCTGCTACTCCCTCTGCCCTACTTAACTTTGCACTAGCGAATGCTAGATCTCTACCAGCCTACCCACTCAACATTGCTGACCTCATCAGGACTAACAACTTGGACATCCTAGAGGTATCCGAAACCTGGCTGCAGGCTGCATCCAGCCTCTCCCTTTCGGTCACCATACCCATAGGATATACTATCCTATGCAAGGACAGGCAAGACGCAAAAGGTGGCAGGGCAACATCAATAGCCAAAAAGGCACTCCCACTAAGAGAAATGTATTCATCCTCCTTATCCAATGGAGAACTGGTTTCAGCTAAAATCAAGCTAAATCACACATCCACGATTGCCATCCACCTGGTCTATCATTCCCCTGGGCCAACACTGTCTTTCGAGGAAGATATCATGCATACTCTGTCCACCAACACCAAGGCCTCATCCAAAGTCCTGCTCTTTGGAGACCAAACCCTGGAATACAATGACCCTTGTGACAACAATGTCTCATCACTAGCTGCATCCCTGGCCTCAAACGGCTTCACAAAACGTATTATGAACCCCACTTACACTAAAGTCTGCATTTTCGATTGGTTCACAGATGTCAACTGCCAAGCCTCAATCACCTCCATTCTGCCGTGCCCCTGGAAGGACCACCATCTCATGACATTCTCCAGTCCCACTGCCACATCCAACCCAATGCAGACCCCACCACTGCTTACCACCTTGGCCAGATATACCTGCAACATCACCAAAGACAGCATCTTACCCTTGCTGCAAGGGTTTCAGTCACTGCTCTCTCAGCCATCCCATCATCGTAGTAGATCTCTACATTAAAACCATCACAGCCGCTATTGACCATATCGCTCCTCTGACCATGCTCATACCTAAACCTGCTAAGCATCGGAATTCATGGTTTACCAATGATATACGCACACGCCAACAAAATAAACGTGAGGTAGCAACCACTTTGAGGAATACTCCTACAGGCAGCAACAAAGCACTCTTCATCTCCTTGGCAAAAGAATACAAAATAGCCATAATACAGGCTAAAACCGCCACATACAACTCTAGAATTTCAAATGCCAAATCAAGCTCACAAGAGCTTTTATCTATTCTGAGGGAGCTAGAAACATAGGAACGCTTACTGACAATAAGAGACGGTAAGCCTCCAGAGTGTAATTAACCAAAATAATTATCAATGCACTCTTTATAAACAACCACCCTAATCTAAATGTGGTCTGTTTCCGTAATTAGGTTTGGGCTGGATTTACCTCCTTGCATCAATGTCAGGAGTCTATGGAACGCCAACTCTATAAGACTGTCCACTGAGAAACATTATCTAAACCTTCACACTGCAAGAACTGTCTTGACTTGCCAAGTCACCTACAAGGACACTACAAATTGATGGGTGCGTGGACTCTGGTCCACCCCAATTTACACACTCCCCTGAAGAAGTTCCTGACACTAAACCCCAAGGGACATAGGAACGAAACATGTTGGGCATTCATAGATACTATTGTGAAATATCTCAAGGAGTATCAAAAATACTGTGAAAGGTGCACTTTAGGTACTTTTTTGACTAAGGCATCTAGATTTGAGTCATCTGTTAATGAAGGTCTCAGATGTTGTATTTGTGTGGCCTGTTCTAATGAAAAAACCAAGGTACTAATAACCTGATGTCTTTTTGTATATATGTACATTTGATGTAAACTAAGTATCTATAAGAGAGAGATACAGATTTACAGCACATTTTGCACATTGCCAATTGTTGGTGATTAACACTTAGCACTTTCTTGAGCACTAGTCACTTTGTTAACTTTTATATGTCAATTTTTATGTATGTGTTTTTAAACATTACATTTTCTATTAAATATTACCCATTTTAACAGTATTATGTATAAAGTCAGGTTATATTTTCCTTGAACTTCGACTTGCTATTGTCTGAACTGTTCTTGCAACTGTGATAACCCTAAAACTATTCAGAGAATTACCTGCACAAACCGATCATAGGTGTGGGAGCCTTGTTGTTTTTGGTCTTATTCAAGATATGTCAGGTTTGCTCCCTCGGAACCTTTAGCTTTACCTGATTGCCCTCTATTTTCTTACTGCTCTCTCAGCCACCTGATCCCATCATCGTAGTAGATCTCTACATTAAAACCATCACAGCCGCTATTGACCATATCGCTCCTCTGACCATGCTCATACCTGAACCTGCTAAGCATCGGAATTCATGGTTTACCAATGACATACGCACACGCCAACAAAATAAACGTGAGGTAGCAACCACTTTGAGGAATACTCCTACAGGCAGCAACAAAGCACTCTTCGTCTCCTTGGCAAAAGAATACAAAATAGCCATACTACAGGCTAAAACGGCCACATACAACTCTAGAATCTCAAATGCCAAATCAAGCTCACAAGAGCTTTTATCTATTTTGAGGGAGCTAGAATCCCCCACTGCCACACCATTGACTTGCACCAAGGTTGTCGCCTGGTGCTCTAGCATAGAAGCGGCACTTCACAACAAAGTCGAACTCTGCAAAAAATTATCCTCACCAAAAACACTACTCTGGGTGGTGCCCATTCTCTGCCCCAACACACTAACATCATTCCGACAGAGCAACCAAACCTACCACAATTCCACTTTAGTCAGGTCGATGTGACTGAGGTCTTGCTGATCATGAAAGGCCTAAAACCCTCCCGATGCCTAGGTGATTCCTGCCCAGACACAGTCATCAAGGACTACACTGAAGCCCTAGTACCTTTCATCACCACGATCATCAATGCCTCCTTCTCGTCCTGCCAAGTGCCAGTCAGCCTGAAGGAAGCTTGCATGCTCCCCACACTCTAAAAACCCACCCTTGACCGAGAAATGCCCAACAACTACCGCCCTATTACCACAGTACGTCCCATTTCTCTTGAAGATACTCGATAGAGCTGCCTACATCCAGATACAACACTATCTCAAAGCTAACAACATCTTGGGCTTACACCAATCTGGCCTCAGACCTGGACATGGAACTGAATCGGCCCTGCTTCACTTAAAAAAACAGTTAGATGACATCAAGAACGCTGGTCAGTCAGCAATCCTGCTTCTGCTTGACCTATCTTCTGCCTCTGATCTGGTGGACCACCACATCCTGTGCCATCATCTCTCCATGGCAGCTAACTTCTCGCCGGAAGCAAACTCCTGGATTTCCTCCTTCCTGGCTGACAGATCCATGAGATTGTTTGCAGACACGGCAGCCACCACCCCCTACCTTGTCACCTGTGGTGTCCCAGAAGGATCCTGTGCCTACCCACCCTGTATAACATCTTCGCATAACCGCTATTTGATCTGCTCAGTGAGTGGGGCATCTCTTATACTAACTATACAGATGACACGCAGGTCCTTGTCCCACCCTCCGGCAACTATGCCTCTGACTTGCTGCGTTCAGTGTACCAAACAATACAGGCATGTATGGCATCTCACTTGCTGTGCCTGAATGACAACAAGACAGAGATCCTCCTAGTTGGCTCCCAAACCGTCCTCAATAAACTGGATTAAGCCTACAGCTCATTCACCATCGGGGGGATCACAATCCCAGTATCGAGCTAGTTAAGACCATGGGCGTCCACCTTGATGCCACCCTCTCGCTCACAGAGCAGGTCAATGCCATTGCCTCCTCAGCAGCCTACACCACATACTACTCAATGCCAGCAGACCGTTTCTCTCCACTGACAGCTGCTTGCATATTGCCCGGGCACTTATTGGCTCGAGGCTTAACTACTGTAACTCCCTCTTTGCAGGTACTTCCACCTGTAATATTAGCAAGTTACAAGTAGTACATAACAATGCCCGAAAAGCTGGACCTAACATCTCATAGTATGAGCATATATCCGCTGCCAGCAAACCGGCTCACTGGCTCCGTTAGAGAGCGCATTATTTTTAAAACTTTAGCCATTACTCATAAATGCCTAACCAATGATGCCCCAGCCTAACTGTCACACACATTTAACAAAATGCAGTCCACTAGACCCACTGCTTCACGGACACCCACAGGCTGAACACCCAGAGATACAACTAAATAGAGCAGGTGGCTCAGGTTTCCCAGTCATTGCATGCAAATACTGGAATACACTGCCCCCTACGCTAAGAGCAGAACAATCCTATTGGACATGTAGGAAACACCTCAAGACTTTGCTCTTTGCTCAGGGCTCCCTACCACTTTAAGAAAACTGTATGTTGCCAACTAAGTACAGACTTTGTAGCTTTGTAACCATGTATGTAACCTTTGTAACCAGTGACCTGATGCCCAGGGGTTTAGTGCACTCTATAAATAAATACATAAATCCCAGATAGGTTTGTTAAGGACCAAGTGCAATTGCAAGTTAAAGTCACCTGGCTGAAAATCAACAAGAGTAGTCACGTACAATTTTTATAGACCAAGGGACACAATGGGCCTCATTCCGAGTACGGCGCTAACCAATGGCGCTATTAACGCCTTGGTTGACGCCGTACCCGGACCGGCAGCGCCTTGGTGGATGGCGGAATTACCGCCCCATTCCAAGGTTGGCGGGGCGATAATTCCCCAATCCCCATTTACCCTTCCCCATTCCCATTCTTGCCCCATAGGGCATAATGGGAGTGGGGAAGGCGTTAATTACGCCACCGTAAATTACGGTGGCGTAATGAACATCAAGGTCCCTTAGCGCCATGGTTTTTAACACCTGCTAAAAGCAGGTGTTAAAACCTCCATGGCGCAAAGGGAACTCGGAGTATGGCGGTAAGGGATTACCGCCACCGCTCTCTTTAGCGGTGGCCGCTATCCCTTACCGCCATACTCGGAATGAGGCCCAATGTGAGGTTGGAAGGATATTGGAAAGTTCTGAGCTGGTTTACTTGCAGTGATATGAAATAGAATTCTATTTACATAAGATTATTAAATTAAAACAGAAGGTAAATGATTGTTGCCTTCAGGAAAGCGAGTTCCAAGCAGAAAGGAATGATTGGTCAAAGAAATACCAAGAGTTGTTGAGTAATCAGATAAAAAATGACGTCAGTGGACAAAAGTTGAACTAAAACTGACACCCAGTTTCAAAGTGAAAAGAAGGGAAGCCATTATTTATGCCCAAATAAAGATGATACCTATAGAACCACACACAGGAACCTCACAGATGGTAATGGCTATGCCTGACTTTATATTAGGAGAACTATGTAAAAGACCACAAAGTGAAAGCAACATTAGGACTAGTAAGGATGATGAGGAGCATGCCAATACTGACAGCGAGTTCAGTAAGAGACATAAAAACAGAAATACCTATGCTATACAGAATCGCAGGAAAAAAAGTGATGAGCAGCATAGGATGGAACGCAAAAATAAAAATCATTAACAAAACATGGATCCCAGAAAAATCATTACGTCTCTATGAAGCCTAGTTTTTCAGTATCAGATAAGGATGCACGCATTGAAAAGCATATAGAATCTGTAGAGCTTGCATGTAGAACTGTAGGTATTCATGGAGCTAACCACATCAAACACTTCAGATGGTCCATTGAAGAGAGCCAAGAAGCATTCTTCTATAGTCTTATCAGAACAAAACACCAGAAACTGGAATGCTTTTAAAAATGAATTGCATAGACATTTCAATCTTTTCCATTCAGTTCAAGAGGCCAAACAGGTTGCTTACTCTATGTGAACCAAATTAATCCCCTCGTGCATTCATAAAAAAAGACTATGGTGTGTCTTTTTATGCATAGATTTCAACCTTGACATTGAATTGTTGAATTTCCATAATTGCTACTTCTACTCACAATGAGCAGAAGTGATAGCACAGCTCGCAAGAGATTACCATGATAACCTTCCAATAAGTTGCAAAACTGAACAGGCGACTCGGGTACGGGAGGTGATTGCGAAATCACAAACTGCAAGTAACAATTCCATTAAAAGCCCTGGAAAGGAAAAGAATAAAACTTCTAGCCCAGGTACCAAACTTCGGGAGGTAAAAACTAGTATAAATCTAGCGTTAGAAGCTAACAAGAGAAAACCCAATACTCAAAAGCTCAACAGAATGAATTTCCTCATGAGTGGGACATTCCAGAAAATACTCAGTCTTCCACAGCTACATTTCAGTGCATTGACTCAACACAACCAAATTATATAAATCCCCGATTTAAAGGCTCAATACCTATTGTTGGATTTTGTTGTAGCCACCTTGAAGAGAGGAACTATCAAATGCAGGGTTCATTTAATGAACCAAAAGAATTAGGTGCAAGACCTGCATCAGAGATACTTACATTGTCTCCAGAGAGATACGTAAACAGGTTGCCAGATACAAATATCCCATAAAGAGGAGAACGTTCAAGAAATTGCAATGCTGAGCAAAATATAGGCTCACAAACGTATGCTAGAGCAGTCCATCGGAAATCATTTGAAACAAGATTGATACCAAGATATCCTCCCACAGCAAACTGTGAGTTTGGGGAGATTATAAATTATCAACGCTCCAATGAGCAAAATCAGGAAGTTTATAACAGAGATCCACATAGCAATTAAAGCCAACATAGAGGCAGAATTCAGAGATATGAACCTAGGCAAGATCAGAGATACCAACATTTGGAAAGCCAGGTTAGGATGAGGACCGAACAAATTGGGAAGTTATTTAGCAGCACACACAACAATGCACATACTGCAGCACCAAGTGAATATGCTTTAAACACCACCCAGGATTCAACTAAGCGACTAGTTAAAGGAACCCTTGATCAAGACCAAATGTATTCATAGAGAAACCAATCAAGAATGATTACTGTTGATGCATTTAGAGTTGGCATTGTTGAGATTCATGACCAAAAATGGTACCCTTGAACAAAACAGTAATAATGTAAAAAAATAGAGAGGCAAAAGAAAAAGGTCAATTTTGATCTAGAATGCAACCAAGTGAATTAATTGATATGAGAAACAGAATCCTTTGAAAACCAGGAGCCATAAAGGCAAGATACAACATTACTATCAATATGCCTCTATGAAGAAGCAAAAGAACAAACAATAAGACCAAATGAGTAAGATTCCCCATGACAGCACAATGCAATACTCTTGGAGTGTTGTAGCAAAAAGTGAGAGAGTAACACAATGTAGCTTCAAAGTATCAGTGGATCCAACAATTGAAGATAATTTGATAATTTGGTAACTGGTGGTATACATTAAATTGAAAACCCAGGACTTGCATCATCAGATCAGATAACTTAATATCAAATTGCAGGTCAGGAGGTAAAACTCTTAAATAAACCATTGCCGAATGCTGAAAAAGAACAGGACAAGGAAGAACAGGAGGTAGGTGCATCAGAAGTGAAAAATTAGAAATGTAGCCAAAAGATCCCTACTTATAAGGGAAGGATAGTTTCTTCATTCTCTGATGTATCTAAAAATCTGTCGGATCCAAATAGTCCCAGTAAAAATAAAAACACTTTACCCAATGAATTTGACTCAGAGGATTGTTTCAATCTGGAATGGTTCGATGATGTACAGGTAACAGGTATAGTAACTGAATCTGATGCTAACTATTCTCCCAAAATATATCCTATGCCGGTTGAAGGAAACGTTCAGGTATTGTAAGGAACCAGAGATCAAATTGATGTTGCAGACCCAGACGCCCAAGGTGAATATGTAAATAAGAACACTAAAAGGTCTGATATGAAAAGGGCACCATCAGGGTCTAGAATACTGGTAAGTACCCACATTGCTCTTGCTAGTTTAGGAGATAAGGAGGTGAAAAATCAAGATATATCCAAGAAGATAAGAAAGGCTTTATTCCATGTGCCACTATGTCTCGCAAGGAGCATGGCAGGATTGAGGAATGTTAGTCCTGAATTCAGCAATCATTCTCATTTTCTGTGCACATTGGAAATTGTGGAAGACCAGTACTATGCACTCGTTACTATTCAGAGACAATGTCAGTCCTTCACATTAATTGATACAGGGGCAATGCGAGACAATGATGACAAAGAACATTCTTGAATCAATAAATGGAGAGAAGGAAAAGCAACATCATCTGAATATGCAGCAAGTACAAGATCCAGTTTATAACTTCGATGGAGAAGAGATTCCAATAGAGGGAGTTTTTGAAGTTGATATCAAGATAGGAAAGCATAAACACTAGTATGGATCAGAAATTATTTGCTAAGAAGACTATCACCATTCATTTATGGAGTAAATGGAGTGTTGTGGTCGCAAACCTGCACACCCCTGAAGCTGCAGAAGTGAAATACCCGGAAAGAGGTTCACAGGAGTGCCACACAGTGGTAAGATCTAAAAATCCAGTCGAGGTAAATCTGCAGAATGGGCAGGTGCCAGACATCACCATTATATTGTTATGGGAGTCAGAAACAGAGGACAGGAAACCAGAGCAACCATTTAATGTCCATCTGGAGCAAAACAATAAAGGAGGACTCATGCAGATGAACACACTTTAAAGTTCTATCCTCAAAATATGGGTTCAGAAATCATTGAAGCAAGTACAACAGGACAGGGATGCACATCCAGTGTGGCACAGATTAAAATTCAAGATGCACTCCCTTGTGAGAATTCATGATTCCAAAGAGGAAGTGAAGTCAGAATTGGCTCTAGAACTGGAAAGAGGGTTCATCAATGAATGATTGTTTCGACAATTGAAGGACAAGGAAGAAATACCCCACTTCATTGTTATAGATCAGATAATATCTGGATTGGATGGGTTGAAGATTGGTCTAGGATCCAAGAAAATCCATTATGAAATATGGGAATTTCAAAAGGATATTTTACTTAATTAATGAGATCCTACATATAATGTGCACAGTGAATGACTTATTAAATCAGAAGATGGCAAATAGACTTGGTGGGATCCTAAAGATTTTGATAATAGAGCAAAAACATGTAATCATGCTCAAATACTACTTGAGTCAACGGCACCTCTTCCACCACCTGACTCTGAAGGAGAGAAGCAATCTCTGCCATCAAAACCAGGGAACCTATCTGTACTAAGGTAGGAGAAATTAAAGTTAGTTACCATAGTGACTAGAGTACTCATAGTCCATAGTTCCCTTTCTATTAGAAGAAAGACGGGTATCCGTTGTTACAAAATGAACTCTGAGTGGCTCAATGGAATTGTGATACTCCAGCCAAGACTTAATAACAGCCCAAAAAGAGGTCTAATATTAGGGATATTCTAGGATTATGTTGGATATCCTGAGAAGAATCTGTTTTCAGAAGAGGATTGTGCCCGGAAAGAAGAACTATGAATACCAATGAAGTCAAATACATTTTTTAATCTACAAGACAGATTTCTAAACCAGAAGCCCATATCAGGATTTACTCTGTGGGTTGTTCCCATGTCTTTCAGAGGATTGATGATGATTCATGCTCATGATGCTATTACTGCAGGACAGATGGGGGCACAAAAAATGTTTGAGATTTTGAGGGAATTTGCATAATGACCACACATGTTACAAGACATCGCCTCATATACTAGATGATGCTTGGTGTGTGCCAAATTCCAACCCAATTCACTGACACACAGAGCACCTTTGCTTAAAAGAGGATTAACAAATTGCTTTGGTCTGATCTCCAAGTCGACTATATTGATCCTGTGCCAAGTTCTACATGGGGAAATAAATATATGCCAACAGAAGTATGCATGATGTCCAGGTTGGTTGAATTCATACCACCTCTCAATTGTTCATCAGAAGCAGCCACAGCATTGATGGTAAAACACATTTTCTCCAGATTTGTTTACCCCAAAGGATTGAATCAGACAGAGGCAGCCATTTCATAGGTGCAGTGATTATAACAGTTCTTTTATAAGATGACAAAATGTGGAACATCTTGGGTGTAGAGCAGAAACTCCACATTTCCTACAGACCATTATCTAGTGGGGGCATCAAGAAAACAAATCAAACCACTGTCAGCAGATTGAAGAGATTTGCGGCTGAAGCAGAACCTAGTTGGAATTTGCGACTTCCACTTGTCCTCATGGCTATCAAAGCAACACCTTCTAAAACTACTAATCTAAGTCCGCATGAATTGATGACTGTAAGGTAAACGGTATTACCAAAACATGTATTATATAAAGCAAATGAGCAAACCCTGATCAACGCATCTACTATTCATGAGTATGTAGATCATTTGAGGAAACATCTCCAACATGCTTTTGCATTCGCACAAAAGAATATGGAGATGGTAGCTGACAGTCCAAAGACGTTTTTTGCTAAAGAAGACATCTGTAGAAGAGTACCAGATTGGTAACTATGTATTTCGATTCTCTTTTGCCAAGAACAGATCCAAACAGGCAAAATTCATGATCTCATGGAATGGCCTATTTAAAATAATCGATAAAATATCTCTGGTTGTGTATAAAACCTTGATAAAAGATGGAGATAAAGTAACGGAGCAGTTTGTGCAAATGAAGCCATGTCATCCAAAATCCTGGATTCAAGAGATTGAGGAATCATTGCAAGAAAAAGTTTAAAAAGGACAAACATAGTCAGATGAAAGATATGGAAACCAAATCATTTTTACAGGTAAGTAAATAGATTTATGAGAACATTTTGACGATATAAAGGATGGAAAACTATATATCACAGATGAGTAAGAATGTTTATAATGGAAGATGAGAGTGTGAGATAATGTTTTAACTGTACTTTATCCCTAGGTAAAAGATATAAACAGAAAAGGGAAATGATTATGTGAATTAATACTTGACCTGTCTGTTTTTCCATCTATTCTAGATGTATTGCCTAACTCAATTTCCCCCATAGCATACCGGGACCAAGGGGGAGGAGAAATGGAAGTAGTTTCTCTACCTAAAAACCAAAACTAAGTATCTGTACTGTGTCAGAATGTCAATAACTGGAAAGCCGTCCTTGTGTCCACAACTTTCTATCCTGACCCTCACACTCCATACAAAACTATAAAATGTTTAAGGCAATGTCTTCAACTTGGTATTGGCAAAAAAGGTGTTGTCATGGCCACTGGGCAAGAGCCACCGACTCCACAACTTTGGCGCCAGGCTCATGAGTAAGTGTGCCCTGCACACTTTTATTCTGGTGCAAGTGCTAGTTGTCACCTGCAGGGCCTTCATGTGCCTCCAGGTTGGGCGTAGCCATAGGAATGAGTTGGGCTGCACATGCAGCATCCTCAAGGAGTGGCAGGGTGGGGTCATGAGTCAGAACTAATGGGCGTGGCTGAGCTAGGCTATTTAAGCATGCCCCACCCGCATGCGTCACGTTAATCTGCTTATGGCAGCATGATGCTCACCGCCGCCTGCAGCGCATCCTTACCTGATTCCAGCAGCAACCACAGTCGGAGCGCATCCTTACCTGATTCCAGCAGCAATCGCAGTCGGATCGCATTCTTACCTGATTCCTGCAGCAACCTCAATCGAAACACATCCTTACCTGATTCCTGCAGCAACTGCAGTCAGAGCACATCCTTACCTGATTCCAGCAACCACAGTCAGAGCGCATCTTTACCTGATTCCAGCATCAACCGCAGTCGGACCGCATCCTTACCTGATTCCGGCTACCAGCCACAACACTTACCCGGGAGTCCACTTTCAGTCAGCATCATCGTGGATCCAGGCATCCATCATTCGCCGGCAGATCTTCGGATAGCAGCACTGCAGTCCAACATCGGCAAACAATTCCTGCAAGAGAAAAAGACAAACAAGGTTAGAAATCACTAAAGACATTACGCTAAGGTCGCGCTCAGACAAATCCTTGCGATTGACCTTGAAACCAACCTTACTATCTATTGCAACATCGTGAACTCTTTTCTCTTCCATTGGGGCTCACTTCTTGCGTCGCAACTACCGCTGGGCCGCACATCACCTATTTGGAGAAAGCAAAGGAAAGACATTATAAATGGATAGGGACAATAATCAACGAAAGACACTATTGAAAGGACTCTTTCAATCATTCAGAGTGGTTCAGCCACAGCCGGTCTGGGCTGCCACGCACATGGACCAGTGAAGAAACTTGGTCCATCTAAAGCGCCCCTGCAGTGAGAAGCAGGACAGAGAGCTCGCCATCATCATTAAACAGGTGAGACTATATGGGTCGGCGCATGCTCACCACATTCTGGGAGGAAGGGTTCGAGGGACACAGCAGTCGTATCACAGCTTCCTCACAGCCTCTCATATCCACGCAGGAGCAGTGCCAACAACCAGCGCAGTCCACAACACACGAGCAGGGGAAAAAACCTGACAAAGGAAACCCATTTCCAGGGAGGACTGCAACCTTGCCCAACATCCCTGCAGAGACCAGGTGAGCGTAACAGAATGCAAAGCCTCTCCGAATCTCTGCCTGGGCGTTATGGAAACCTCAGAAACAGACCAGTTAGCCC
The DNA here is from genome assembly GCF_040938575.1 of Ambystoma mexicanum. Classification (NCBI taxonomy): domain Eukaryota; kingdom Metazoa; phylum Chordata; class Amphibia; order Caudata; family Ambystomatidae; genus Ambystoma; species Ambystoma mexicanum. The sequence goes on from NC_090924.1 coordinate 817,130,304, forward strand.
AGCTACAGGGGGAATTACGGGCAGAAGTCCATGCCTCCAGACAAGAAAACAATGCCTTAAGAAGGGACCTTATCGTAGCTCGAGAACTAACTAATGACTAGGCAAGACAAATGCTTCAGACCCACACAGGTCAGGTTCCATTACCTGGGCTTGCCCATCCTCCCATGCTGCAGCCATCACCACCAGTTCAAGTGGTTCTTCCAGGTGCAGTGCCATTGGCCCTGCCCAAACACTTTACCGGCGACCCCTGAAAGTACACTATATTCATGAACCAATGTCGCCTCCACTTTTTGTGTTGGCATGGGGCTTTTCCTAATGATAGCGCAAGGGTCACCTTTGTTCTCTCATATTTAGGAGGCAGCGCAGCGGATTGGTTGATACCATTAGTAAACCAGGATGACCCTCTACTCTGAGATTTTGGGGAATTTCAGCGGGAGATGGAAAAATTGGTTGCTAGGCATACTCAAGGACAAACTCTGGACAATGAACTATTGTCATTCAGGCAGGGAAATCAAGACCTGCTGACCTACATCGCTACCTTTAGTCGTCTCATAGCACAGACAAACTGGCCCGAAGAAAAGCGGGCCACACTTTTTTATCGGGGGTTGTGTGGGGAACTTATGGATATTCTAGTCCAAGTGGTCAATCCCCCGAGGGTTGGGCGGAATTCACCAACCTGACTGTGCAGCTTGACCATAGGTTGCAGAATCGAAAAACAGATCACACAAGAACTGAAGGATGATAGGTCTATATATGACCTTGGGACAACCAAACCACAACCCACGAACAAACTGAACCAATGCAGATTAGGGGGTTACAGAGCCCTATCTCCAAGGCAGAGAAGAAGACAAAAACAGCTCTGTTTATACTGCAGGAGAGCAGGACATTTCCTCCGGGAATGCCCGGTAAAACCCCCCCAAGAAGATAGTTGATGCAACGGACAATGGCAATGATGAAAAGGAACAAAATCCGGAAAACTCCAATACCCGACAAGTGGAGGGGTCCACTTGTCGAGCGAAAGAAGGAATCTGCACAGACCTCACATCTGGTCATCCCGGTACTTTTGGTCAACCATCAACAACCGTCAAAGGTACATGCCTTGGAGGCATATATTGATAGCAGAGTGGTGGGAAATTATATTGATCAAGAACTGGCTGCACGAATGGGCCTTCCTCTCCGGCAAAAGCTAAAATCGGAAAACTTCACAACAGTGGATGATTCTCAGTTGGCATGTGATTCAACATTCCCAGTGATGCAACATACCGAAAAAGTCATGCTGATGTGTCAGGATGGTCATCAAGAAGACATCTCCTTTGATCTCATTGGACCTCCCCAGTTCCATGATGATATTAGGAATGCCTTTGCTTGAAACCCATAACCCTAGGATCGACTGGCGAAAACGAGTGCTGACCTTCCGTCAAGAATGTGCTAACATCTGCTACAACAAAAATGTGAAGAGGCAGGAACCCAAGGGGAAACCTATTCTGGGGCTCTCTGGTTCTCTACCCTCTGAATATCTGGATTACCAGGATGTCTTCCAGAAGGAGCAAGCGAACATCCTGCCTCCACATAGGCCTTACAACTGCCAAATCGATCTGGTGTCCAGAGCCCAAAATCCCTGCAGTCGAATTTATGCTCTAACGGAGCAAGAAAACTAGCATCTAAAATCTTACCTGGATCAGTACCTAGGTAACGGCTTCCTCCTCCTGTCTAAGTCCCCTGCCTCCTCGGCACTCTTTTTCGTACCAAAGAAAGAGGGCGACTTAAGAACTTGTATAGATTATAGAGAGCTTAACCAAATCATGGTAAAAAAAAGATACCCCCTGCCACTTTTCCCGGCGCTTCTAGATCAGGTGAAGAATGCTCAAATTTACACAAAACTGCAGATAGTTCATCCAATTACCTTCCTACTGAGGAAAAATAAGAAATTCTTCTGGTCTCCTGAAGCAGAGAACACCTTCCAGGAGCTGAAACTTGCTTTCACCACAGCACCAGTTCTTCGACACCCTCAACCAGACCTTGGAGCAATACCTGAGGTGTATGTTACAACAAAATGAGGAGTGCTAGAAAAACATCCTTTGGTTGACCGAATTTGCCTACAATAACTCCATCCACGTTAGCACTAGACAGACCCTATTCTACACAGTGCATTGTCAACATCCTCGAACGTCCACTACGAGGAGCCTATCACCTTTTGAGAGTTAAAAAGGGAGACGAGTGGAAGACGGCATTCCGAACCAAATATGGGATTTTCGAGTACCAGGTCATGCCTTTTGGGATATGTAATGCCCCAGCGGCGTTTCAATTCTTTATGAACTATGTGCTACATAAATTATTGGACGTTTGTGGACTTGTATACATAAATGACATTCTTATTTACTCGGCTTCCAAGGAGGACCATGTCCGCCATGTAAGAGCAGTTTTGGAAAAACTCTGACAGCATCGGCTGTTTGCCAAATTAGAAAAGTGTTTCTTCCATGTTACAGAAGTTGAATTCTTGGGGTTCATGCTCACACCATGAGGGGTACACATGGACACACGCAAGGTGGAGGCTGTCCTTCAATGGCCATCACCAACATCAACAAAAGGAGTACAGAGTGTGCTCAGATTCGCCAATTTTTATCATCGGTTTATTCCAAGGTTTTCGCAGATAGTTCATCCAATTACCTTCCTACTGAGGAAAAATAAGAAATTCTTCTGGTCTCCTGAAGCAGAGAACGCCTTCCAGGAACTGAAACTTGCTTTCACCACGGCACCAGTTCTTTGACACCCTCAACCAGACCTTGTAGCAATACCTGAGGTGTATGTTACAACAAAATGAGGAGTGCTGGAAAAGCATCCTTTGGTTGACAGAATTTACCTACAATAACTCCATCCACGTTAGCACCGGACAGACCCCATTCTACACAGTGCATGGTCAACATCCTCGAACGTCCACTTTTGATTCACTTGACAAATTAGAAATGCCAGCAGTTACAACCTTGCACAAAACCATCACTCAAATCCTTAAAGAAGCAACTGAAAATCTGACCAGAGCCAAAGAACAACAGAACAAATGCACAGATCGACATCGAAGAGAGGCTCCACATTAGCAGGTCGGATATAAAGTTTGGTTGGCATACAAGAACATTCCTTTGAAAGGACCACGAGCCTTCCACCCCAGGTACCTAGGACCTTATCCCATCAAGGCCATAATTAACCCTGCTACCATGAAATTGGATTTACCTTCTAATATGCGGATCCATCCGGTGTTCCATGTCTCTCTCTTGAAACCAATGAAACCAGGTACTCAGATTGAGGCACCACCTTAGCCCGACATCAAAGAAGGAGAACTGGAAAATGAGGTCAAGACTATTCTGGATTCCAAGATAGTGCGATCTAAATTGTACTACCTTATAGACTGGAAAGGTTATTGACCTCAAGGCAGTACATGGGAACCTAGTGAGTGTGTCCATGCCCCACAGCTAATCAGACAATTCCATTGCAACAATCCTGCCAAGCCAGGACCAGGAGGAAGAGTGTTAAGGATTTCAGTTAGGCAATACAACTGGGTCTTCCTAGCATGTAAAGCACAAATGAAACACTTATTTATTATGTATATAGGTTCAATATTCTGAGTGATATACCACTCATATCACACCCTTCTCAAAATACCCCCAAGGTCACACTGAACCAGGAATCAGGCTGGTTGGTAAAGGTAAATATGTATTTATTTATTTAAAATTCAAATCAAACACACAATTTTAATATATATATATGAGGCAGCAATCACCAATGTGATGGCAAAACAATTCAGAAAGTAAGTAAAGCAAGTGAATTCACTTATAGCAATCCAGAATAGACAATACAGGAAAAGAATAGTTTTGGCTTGTGAAAAGATAGCGCCTAGTTTAAAGTTCCCCCTGCAAAGTTCTCAATTAACAAATGAGCAATTCTACACAGATGTAAGTAAGCAGCAGGTATTTATGAATGAATAACAGTGTACAGGGTTGTAATGCAATCCTCCCTCCCCAAACAAGAGAGAAAAGCATTTTTGGACATTTTACACTTTTAAAATGACAGGTGAAAATGGCTTTGCGAAACAAGGAAAAGTGTGCAAAAATCCTTAAATTGATAGAAATTCCTATGAGAGCTACACTGAACAGGTTCTAACCAACATAAGTTACAATAGGATAAACAGTACACATTTTAGATCAGAATGGAAGTTAAGAAACGCTTTTAATGGGTATTTACACGTGTAAAACTTTTGCAAAATGCGAATTCGCGCCCAATTTCTGCTGTGTGATTTTTAACAAAAATGTGTCAAATATACTGTTTAGCAATGCGGTTCTTGGTTGTGGATGTAGCTACAGGTCTTAGGTTTAACTGAGAGTTCAGACTAGATTTCTATCTATAAAATTGAAGAAGTTATGTAAGTTTTAATGAGAGGTGTTTTTGAAAAAATAGAACAGAGTAAAGCAGAAATTCGGTTTTAAAATGACAAATTGGTTTTATTTAAACTATATTAATGACTAAGAAAAATAGAATGCTGCCCGGGAATCTCCACAGTTACGCACGGCCGCTTGTAACTCTTCACGTGCTGGATACTACTTTTTCTGTATGGGAATTACTTTATTTAATCCAAATCATTAATGGCTTATGGTCTAATGAAACAAAGGAGAAAATCAGCGCTACACTATGGATTACAAACAGGGTTGCAAGAATGGTTCTGACAATATTGGAGGTTCTGAAGTTAAAGATGGGATAGGTTGAGATTGGGATAGGACAAGGCAAATACTATGGGTTACTATGATTCATGTTTATACTTACAGTCCACTGTAAATTCAGATTGGACCGTCAAGTTCTGGTCATGACGAGTCAGGTCTACCGGCAGCAGGGCACCACTGGTGGGATGGTCAGCTGGGCGTTTCTGGTCAATTGTACTACACCTCAGATTGGATTGGATTGGATTGGCCCTTCTGGTCACTGGACACGGTAGATTAGCGGGATGGCGAGTTTCAGCAGACAAGCCTTAATGGTAGCAAGCCAGACTGGATCAGAATTAATTTCCCTTAAGTTTGGGATGGTTCAAGATTTGGGCCTAGCTGAAAAGAGTTCAGCAAATGCTGAGGCCTGGGTTTTGCAAAGAAGTCTGGAATCAGCTGCAAGACGATGAATTCTGGTACAGGGTGTCACGCGGCAATCAGGATGGAGTCAGGAATCAGTGTGTCTGTGTGTGGTGAAGTTCCTATATTTATCATGCCAAGTGACATCACAAAGTTTATGGTAGGGGAGGAATTTCAAACCACCCCCCCCTGCTGTGATAGGTCAAAGTAGGTCAAAGGCACTTGCCTTTTTCTGGTTGGAAGTCAGAAAGAGCTGTCATTTTTTATGATGTGATTTGGGAACTCCCACATTGACTTGAACCACAATTTAACTTTCCCACAAATGCACATTTCTATAATGATGCCCTCTAATAAAATCAGACACATACATTACATATTCTGTGGGTTATCCTGACATCGAACTCCCATCTCAGTAAGAGCTGTCTTTGTCGTTCTGTGGAATTTTGTCAATTTTAATCATAACGGTTTGGCCTAACAATTCCTAATCCAGTATATATCTATGCAATTACCCCTAGAACATGGGAATACAATATTATATTTGCAGCATCAATAGTTTTGTCACAGTTATTCTTTTTGTGTAACTTTGGTTCCTTATGTAGTACGGGGTTCACTGACATCTTCACAGAAAGAGCATACAATTAGATCTACAACTACCAATTTTTAGGTTTGTCCTCCTTCATGGGGCAAAGTTAAAAGTTTTCAAAGCTTAATCACAAATCGGCATTTTAAACAACAAATGTCTTTCAGCAGTTCTTTTTTCTTTGTAACTTTCCTTTCAACAGGCAACAGCTGTCACATTCCTTTGATCAGGGTGGGGGTCCAGAGGGGAGTTTCCTGCCTCTGCCCTAAAGGGATCAGTGGTCAGCCTGCCATTGTCCTTGGTTGGGCCAGAGACGAAAGTCTGATGAGGTCTTTGTTCTAAATATGCGAGAACCTCCTGCATCAATTAAGCCTGCCTGCTAACAGGGGAGTGTCAACCTGAAGTGTCATCTTTCCCAGGCTGGGCACTGTCAACTCAGAATTAAATAGTTAACTCCGAACTGGGTTTTGACTTTAAGATTCACTTTAAGGTCTTTCATTTAAAACATATAAAAATGAACACAGTTTATAAGGGATTTGGACATATAAGGAATTAGGGCTTTCACAAAAAAATGCTTATAAACAGGCGATTTTGCACTTCTTCCTGGAAAAAGCACATTTGAGCTGAATCTCTTACATCAGAGTTTCCTCTGCACCGCTGAAATGGTTACATGTTTTGACATTTTTAGCTGCATTTTTCCCGTGGCACTGAAAGAAATGTTGCTGGTCTGCCTTTTTCATCAGATACATTTCTTAGCTGCTGTCAGTCAATGAGGCCCGGGTTCTCTGGCAACACTGGATGATCTGTAATTCTTTTACTCTCAATGATTCACTGAAAAGTGAATGGATCTAGCGCCAAACAGCACTGTGAATGTTGCAAAAGCTGCATTTTAAAAGGCATTTTCGATTTTTAGCCCAATTCTGTGGCCTTGCTTCATGTGAAATGTAACAGCACCCACTGGCATTCTCCTGCAGTGAGTTCTTTTTTTACTCCCACTTTGACTGTGTGTGGCAGGGGTGTGCAGCTTTTTATGATTATGACCCATGCACAGTTTTTGCAGATTTTTGCGCGCACAGGGGTTAGCGCATCCATTTTTGGCTGTTTCTTTCCCCATTGGTAAAGGGGTGCAGTGGGGTGCATAGGCATGGGTAAAAATATCCCACAAGAGCACCCGTGAGAGGGGCCTTGAGGGAGAGTGCTGTCATGGCCACTGGGCAAGAACCACCGACTCCACAACTTAAAGGGTCATGAGTAAGTGTGCCCTGCACACTTTTATTTTGGTGCGAGTGCTGGTTTTCCCCTGCAGGGCCTCCACGTGCCTCCAGGTCAGGCGTGGCCATAGGAGTGAGTTGGGCTGCACGTGCAGCATCCTCAAGGAGTGGCAGGGTGGGGCCATGAGTCAGAACTAATGGGCGTGTCTGAGCCAGGCTATTTAAGCCTGCCCCACTCACATGTAAACACTTTACATTAATCTGCTTATGGCAGCGTAATGCTCACCGCCGCCTGCAGTGCATACTTACCTGATTCCAGCAGCAACTACCATCGGAGCGCATCCTTACCTGATTACAGCAGCAACCACAGTCGGAGCGCATCCTTACCTAACTCCCGCAGCAACCGCAGTCGGAGCGCATCCTTACCTGATTCCAGCAGCAACTGCACTCGGAGTGCATCCTTGCCTGATTGCAGCAGCAACCGCATTCGGAGCACATCCTTACCTGATTCTGGCTATCAGCCACAACACTTACCCGGGAGTCCACTTTCAGTCAGCATCATCGCGGATCCAGGCATCGATCATTCACCGGCAGAACTTCGGATAGCTGCACTGCAGTCCGACATCGGCAAACAATTCCTGCAAGAGAAAAAGACGAACAGGGTTAGAAAATCACTAAAGACGTTACGCTAAGGTCGCGCTCAGACAAATCCTTGTGCATGACCTTAAAACCAACCTTACCATCTATTGTAACATCGTGAATTCTCTTCTCTTCCATTGGGGCTCACTTTTTGCGTCGCAACTACCGCTGGGCTGCATATCACCTATTGGGAGAAGGCATAGGAAAGACATTATAAAAGGATACAGACAATAATCAAGGAAAGACACTATTGAAAGGACACTTACCTTCGGAGTGGTTCAGCCACAGCCGGTCTGGGCTGCCACGCACATGGACCAGTGAAGAAACTCAGTCCATCTAAAGTGCCCCTGCAGTGAGAAGCAGGACGGAGAGCTTGCCATCATAATTAAACAGGTGAGACTATATGGGTCTGTGCATGCTCACCACATTCTGGGAGGAAAGGTTTGAGGGATACAGCAGTCGTATCACAGCATCCTCACAACCTTTCATTCATATCCTTGCAGGGGCAGTGCCAATAACCAATGCATTCCACAACACACGAGCAGGGGAAGAAGCCTGACAAAGGGAAGCCATTTCCAGGGAGGGCTGCAACCATGCCCCAATGTCCCCGCAGAGACCAGGTGAGCGTAACAAGTGTTCACAACTGAAAATAAGAATGACTCCAATGAAAATGTTCTCCAAGGTGTAAGTCCTTGGATTCAGAGGGTAGATCCCTTCCCCTGTAGTCTTATGTAGGATGGAATTGTCTCTTTTACTAACAGTTCCTTTATGTCTCTCCTTGATTCACAAGGCTCCTGTCTGCAAATGTATTTCTTTAACACAAATTCCTCTATTGTTTAGAAAGCACTGTCTTTCTCTAACAGCAATTTCTCCTTGGTTTAGAAAATACTGTCTTTCTTTCACATTAATTCCTCCTTGGTTTAGAAAATACTGGGCCTCATTACAGGGACGGCGGTAAGGGTTTACCGGTACCGGTAAGGGCACCGGTACCGGTAAACCCTTACTGCCTTACTACGAGGTCCCTTTGCGGGTTGGTACTTTAACGCCTGCTGTTTAGCAGGCGTTAAAAACCAACCCGCAAAGGGACCAGGGTGCTAATTACGGTACCGCAATTTGCGGCACCGTAATTAGCGCCTTCCCCATTCCCATAGAGCCCCATGGGGCAAAAATGGGAATGGGGAAGGGCAATGGGGGAAGGTGGAAATACCGCCCCGCCAACCTTGGAATAGGGCGGTAATTCCCCTTTCCTCCAAGGCGGTGCCGGTATTTTACCGGCAAGGACCAAGGTGCTAATAGCACCTTGGTCCTCCACCTACCGTGTAATGAAGCCCACTGTCTTTTTTAGTATCTCTGGAAGCTTTGAAAATTGCCTGGTACACTCCCCTGCCAGCACTCCTTCTGCCCCACACTTGCATTTCATGCATCCATAGCTCAATCAATCTTGCATCACTGCAGCCAGGAAACAGGCCATTGGTTACCTATTAAAGAGCGCATCCTCTTCAAGACCCTCGCTCTGACCCACAAATGCATCCTCCAAACTGCCTCTCTTTACTTGCACCAAAAAATGCACCAACCCACTACCACCAGACCCACCAGAACTCCCTATTGCAACATGCTAACCTTTCCCAGTATCAAGAGAGTGAGAGTAGGTGGGGCCAGCTTCCCTTACCTTGTAGCCCAGCATTGAACGCTCTCCCTTCAACCCTTAGAGGAGAAAATTCACACATTGCCTTCCGCAAAGCAGTTAAGACCCTGCTCTTCCCCTAAATTCACCAGCACCCACCCAGTTGCTACATATACTTTCTGACAGAATATATTATGTATGTATGTATGTAACTAACCTATATTGATTCCAAAAAGCATCTTGGACGGCCCTGTAACTAAGCACTGCCTTCGCCCCTCCCTGTAATGCGCTTGCCATGTTTCAATGTCCTGCGTACAGGTGATTTGGAAAAACAAATAGACTGCATGTTGTGCTTCAAATGCTTGTTATCTTGTTCAAACGCCTTCATCTTCCTAGTGTCAGTACTTGAGTGATTCTAGGAGTTGAAGTCCATAGGTGTCACTCGACACATGGGGCCTCATTCTCAGTGTGGCGGTCTGGAAACAAGGGATGCTGGTAATCTCACCAGCACTCTTGTTTCCGGACCGCCACACTATGTGTGTGCCTCCAGGGGCTGCTTTGCCGGGCAGGGTCAGACTTTTCACAGACCGGCACCGGTGCATCCAAGCCCCCATTCCTGTGGAGCCCGACTTATTGAATCCCCTGCCTGACTTCCCACTCCGCCGTGACTTTTAATCTCCCGGTGGCACCGGGAAGTCAGGCGGCAGATTCAGTGGTTCGAGGTCAGCGGCAACCCACTGCTTACACTAGCAGGCTACCGCCGACCTTGTAATGAGCCCCATGGTGTTTAAATTGTTATTTTCAATGATTCTACTTAAAGGTACCTCAGAAGCAAAAGGTGCTGTGTTGGAGCTTTGTGTGTTTATGTCATAGGTGGTTGTTTGACCACAGAAATATAAAGAAGAGGTTTTTTTACTTCCTCTACAAGGGGGAACAATCATCTAACAATAGGCCATTAGGGTCTTGGGTATTAGAGGTTCTTCCTCATGGGAAAGGGGGAAATACTGAAGCTCATCAAATGAAGTCATGACATATCCTTGATCTCCTCCCATGTGATCCTCCCTCATAAAGCCGTCCCCAGGGTCAGGCTCAAGTAGTGGTTGCCGTCCCCTGGCCACATGGGAGGAGGTCACTGACATGGAATCTGTGATGACTCCATTGGAGTCATCATGGAATCCACCACAGAGGACTAAATAAAAGTATAAGTTCATCTGAAGAACATATGGAATTCAAAGAGAGAAGCATGGGTATATAACCCACTGTTAACCATTGCAGGGAAATATGGAGACAGTAAAGAAACTAAAGTCCAAACAAGTTTTCCCAGCCCAAGGATCCCCGATTAGGAACACACAATTATGGAAATAAAAAGAACTACCAGGAACTAAAACCTGTCCTGGGATGGAACGTCAGCAGTATGGAAATGTTAGAAATGAAGATAGGAACAAATGTATTGTAAGAAGAATGGATATTGTTTAGTAATCATGGACACTTGTTAGACGCAATTTAATGTTTTAGATATTTTAAAAAAGGTATTACATATTTGTATTTGTATTTGTTTTATTTATAAAGCGCAGCCAGGCCAATAGGCATCCGGGCACATCATTTTCAGTACAGGTTGCAGAACGTTACAGTTACATACATTAGATAAAGGACGAAGCATACGTGTTGCAGATACATGAGTAATACAGTTACATACAGAGCATAGAGGAAGATACAGTTAAATATTAAATTACGGTGTTTACAGTAATAACAGTAGGGCAGAAGACAGACCTAAGATCAAGGAAGGTCAGCTGTCATTGTATCCATATCCTGAAGCCAGCGCTTAGTGTTGCGCTTGAATAAGTGGAAGGAAGGTTCTGATCTGAGGGCAGCAGGGAGTGTGTTCCATAACTTTGATGCCCGTACGGGGAAGCTAGCACCACCCGAGTTTTGGCGTTTGAATCTCGGTATTTACATTGTGTTTGCTTGAGTCGCTCTGCATGGTCTTGAGGACGTATGGGAGGTCAGTTGGTTAGAAAGGTAGACTGGAGCGAGGTTGGCCCTGGTTTTATGTGTTAGGGCAAGAGTTTTGAGAGATATTCTGTGCTCTACAGGGAACCGGCGCAGGTTACGTCTAGTCTCAGAGATATGCGACTTCTTGGGGATATTAAGGGCAGTCCTGATAGCATTATTCTGAATTACTTGAAACTTGTTGATGTTTTGGTGGCTAGTACCTAGATAGAGGGCGTTACAGTAATCGATTTTGGGCAGGACTAGAGTTCTAGCAAGTGTGATGCAGTTAGGTGTGGAGATGAACGGCCTGCAGGCGGTGATTAGTTTGCAAGTATGTGCGGATGATGTTGCTACTGCATTAGTTTGTTTGGTGAAGGATAAGGTGGCATCGAGGTAGATGCCAAGAGTTTTAATGTTGTTTGAGACGGTAATGGAGTTGCCATCTATAGTAAATGATTTGAAGGCAGTGTTTAGTTTCTTTAATTTAGCGTGTGTACCAAAGATGAGCAGCTCAGTGTTTTCATCGTTAAGACAAAGACCATGTTGCGCCATCCATGCTTGTATCACTGAGTATATTTCGTTAAGGGTTTTGCTGTCAATTGCGTAATCTCCAGTGATAGGAATTAGTATCTGGGTGTCGTCCGCATAGTTAGTATACGTGACACCCAGATAGTCGAGGATATCAAATAGGGGCTTCTTGAAGACATTTTAGAGAGTGGGGGACACACAAGAACCTTTGCGGAACCCCACAAGGTACCGGGGAAGGTTCAGCAGAGGCAGTGGGAGAGAAGACCCTCATAGTTCTGTTCAACAAGAAAGAGCTGATCCAAGAGGTGGCTGAGTCAGAGAAATGTGCTGCAGATTTAAGATGGTGGCATAGTGTTTAGTGGATGACCAAATCAAAAGCTGTCTGACAGATCAAGCAGTAAGAGGAGTGCTAGTTTACCATTGTCTTTTAGTACTTGAATTTGAGTGGTGAGATCTATCAAGGCGATTTCCGTGCCGTGTCTTGGTCAGAAACCAGATTGCCTTAGTCCGAGTAGATTGTTAGATTCTAGATACACCTGTATTTGTAGGTAGGCTGCTCTATCCAATATTTTTAGAAGAAAGGGTACCGTTGTTATAGGTCTATAATTAGACGTGTTGGTTGGGTCAAGGATCAGTTTTTTAAATTAGAGGAATGACCCAAGCGTCTTTCAAATTGTCAGGCACAACTCCAGTTTTGAAGGAGACATTGATAAGGTTAGTAATAAATGGGGCAAGGTCATGTGCTGCTGCTTTGATGATCGGAGCAGGGCAGGCGTCACCTTGGCAATTCGATGGTTTGAGTTTCCTAATGATATTTTCCACCAAGTTGACAGGGGTGAGAAACTAAATGGTTTACAGGTAGGTTCAAAGGCAGAGGTCTTATTAGGGTGTTGTTTGTATTCAGGGTCAGAAAGTACCAAGCATTTTTTTGCGTTAATTTTAGATTGTAACGGAGCTATTTTATCTAATAGCGCCTTCTGAATGTTAGTACACCATAGTGCATCTGTGATACATTTGTCAACAGGTGCGATAGGAGATTTCAGTTCTTTTAGGATCTTAAAAAGTTCTTTTGTATTAGAGTCTGTTTGTATGATCCTTTTGTTGTAAGAATCTTTTTTTACATGTATAATGGCCTCTTTGTAGATAGAAGATGCTAGGGTTAGCTCATTCTTATTAGTTACTGAGGGGCCCTTTTTCCAATGTGCTTCTGCAGTTCTCTTAATTTTATGCAATTCTCTTAAATGCGGCGTGAACCACGAATTCAGATGGTGTTGCGTTTTAGGTTTTCGAAATTTTAACAGGGCGATGGGATTCAGAGCTTTAAGTATTGCCTGATTGTAAGTGTCCACTAGGACTGTAGGGTCGGAGGTGGCAGTGTTGTTGAGAAGGGGGAGTAATAAAGGGAGGAGTTTATCTGGCGTAATGTCTTTCTTGTTCCTGGTGTGGGTGGCTGGAGCAATGATAGGTGTAGGACGTTGTGTGGTGGCTTTGATGGAGAAGGTTATTTTATGGTGATCCGTCCAAATACATGGTTCGTTAGATAGAAGATCAATAGTACGATTAAGGTTGGTGAGCCAGTACAATGTTCTTCCTTTGGTATGTTTAGGCTCATGAATTATATGGACGTGACCAAGGTCAGATAGAGTGTTGGCTAGATCAAGAGCGCTGGTATTCACAGGGTCATTAAAACCAAGATTAAAATCCCCAAGAAGGATACATTGTGAGTTGGGTTTGGTATTAGTAGATATAAGGGATACAATGTCCTCAGTGAATGTAGAAATGGGTCCTCGTGGTCGGTAGAAGAGGTGCACTGTTGCTGTGTGGTTGGGTGATAATGGTAGTTTAATGGACAAAGATTCAGCAGATGGGATTTGTTAGTCCTGAATGATTCTAATGTCAATGGTGTTTTTGAAGATGAATGTGAGACCGCCTGCCTTCACCTGGTTAATATTTCTATCACATCTAATGTTAGCATAGTCATTCAATATGGCTGGGGCCAGGGAAGGGCCAGAGGCTGCATTTAGCCAAGTTTCTGTGACCGCAAGGAGATCAAGCTTTTCAGAAGTTATGAAGTCAGCAATGTCCAATGCGTGGGCCAGGAGGGACCTAGCATTCACCAAGGCTGCTTTGATGAAGGTGTCTTTTGCAGGGGTTTTCTGATGTGATAAGGGTGGGCCATGCAGAGTGAATCATAACGGACATGTAACCCAGTAAAGTACAATGTTTAGAGGTAGAAATGGGAGGCTTTGCTTGTTCACTGATATTTGTTCTACTTTTCAAAGTCCATCAAATTAGAGATGTTTCTGAAATGGGGGGGGGGATTGGAGGAATGAATGATTTCAGTAACTAAACTACTCTGCATTGTAAATATAAAAAGATGACAAAGAAAATGCTCCTACCCTCTTAACCTATGTACCAATCCACCAATAACAAATGGGCTGTGCTTTGGGGGGGGAAATTAACTGGTTCAAAAAGATGCATTTTCTACAGTGAAAGCAATATGGCAGAGTACTAAGATTCTGGAGCCAGCACATGGATCTGTTAGCCATGGTAAGGCTTAAAAATTGCGGGCAAGTAAAAAAGGATTTTATAATGTGCAGCGTTTAGTGGAGTTCATGATGTTGCAAATTAGAATTACATTGCGCAAGTGTGAGGATGTACCAGAGATAAAACATTGAAGGTTAGGAAATTATCATTTGGGTAACAAGGCCTATTGTTCTGAATAGAGTGATCGAACGTACATCAGGATGTCACTAGGCGAGATATGGAAGCATTGCACTGACTGGTCGATAAATATAGCAACTCTGTATTCAGTATAAAGAAAGAGAAAGGAGTCAAGCAAAGGGAAAAAAGGAATTAAAGAAGCAGCCACGAACTCCAAAACCACACAGAGGTTGGACTACAATTGGAACAATATGCACATGGATCAAGTCGCTTTGAAACTGCAGAGGGTCCTTGAAAATATAACTCCTTATTTTTATATGACAAAATCTCTGAGTCGTGCGAGAGTGCCCTTCAGCGCCTTCAGATGTAAGTAAATTGCATTTAAAAGAGCCATTTTAATGGTCAGAACATTGCAGCCTATCGGAACCGCGAGTGCAGAGTGCACATTAAGTGAATTATATTACATGTCGCTATGAGTAATTACATTTAAAGACTGATATAAAAAGGTTGGATAATTGACAAATTAGCAATCACAGATATTGTTGAAGTAGCGGTAGGCCAAGAAATGCTAGTGGGCAGAGTGCATATGTTTTAACCAGTGGCAATGTGGATGTATAATGCATAAATAATTTAAGTGATGTCTGACGTTGTGAGCTAATGAATGGATTTAAACCAGTAAGAACCAGTAACGGGTTATCTTTCAATAGAGTTGACTAGTGTACATTTCAACATCTAGAATTACATCATGTTATAAGAGAAAGCGTTCTGGGGAAGTGCAAGATCTTTATTTTTCGGCTGAAAAAATCCTTAAAAAAAGGAAATATATATTGAATGCAAAGCAACAATAGGGGGTTTGAACAGAAGAACAACCCTTTACATTTAAAACCCCTACATATACCATGGGACATTCCTCTGAAATGCAATCACTGCAGCCTAAACCCTAACCGCATGTACATGAAGGCCTTTAGCTTCTGAAGCTTGTCGGCTTCCACAATGCACAATGTTTTGTGTTTTCTTAATTTCGATGTGCAATATGCAATAACTTTCATGTTTATACTATAGGGAATTGTATTCTAGAATTGTACCTAGAATATTTATTCAGATTTGCTATTTATATGTGGGGATGTTTGTGGGTATTTTGAATGTAAACATTAGTGAGATAATAACAGTCACAAAATGTTTCTTTTCTGTAGACAAGCTGCCTTTAATTCATGTGAAATATTGTGGGTGACTTCCACATGTTTCTTGTCTCAGAATATGAGGTGGGATTGTCGTGGTGTGGTTGTTGTAAACCAGGGATATTTCTCTGTAATAGATCCAAATGGTAAAAATGCAGACATATTTCATAGACGGAAATCATGACAGACAGGAATAGTTATTCACAAGTGCCAGGATGGCTAACTCAGAGTGTGAGATGAACCTAGCTGAAAGACAGCTGCTCCCCCACCTTATGCTTTCCTTTATTGGGGGTAGACTTCCTAAGAAACACAAGCTATCATGAAGGGAGTCTGGATGGACAAATAAAAGCAACGGACGTATACAGAACCTAAATAGGCACCATTAGGTCTCTTCATGAATCCCATGTCTAATACAGAGTCTTAAAAGTGCCAATGCCCCTTAAAACTCACAGTCTCGGGCTTATGGCACCCAGCTCAATTCTTATAAGTCCTGTTATTACTGCCGCCAGCTTGCTTCTTGATTCAAAACGCACACTCTTAGAGATATAGAGCACATCTCATGTCATTACTCTCTGTCCCGGCATGTATTTCCTTCCCTTTGCCTAGGTTCATTGTCTGGCTTTGGTGATTTAACCGAGCAGCCCAGCAGTTGCCCTACTGCGCCGAAGGGATTAGCACTTAACAACCTCTTGTTTCTCCTTCTGGCCTTGGCACTTGCCAAGGTCTGAGATGTTGCTCACAGCAGGTCTTTCCTTCTTTGTCTGGTTTCCAGGAATGTCTCAGATATAGCCCCCAGCAGCATCTCTGTTCTCTATCTACTTGGTCTGGTCTCCACCTGTGTATGGAATATAGCTAGCCGGAGGCTCCCTGTTCTCTCTCCAATTGGTATGGTCTCTACCATGGTCTGGGATATAGCCCTCAGGAGACTCTAGTTTATCTCTCCTTGGTCTGGTCCCCACCACTGTCTGGTGTGTAGCCCCCAGCAGGCTCCCAGGTTTCTCCCTGGGGCTCAGGATCATCTGCCTCTCCCAGGGCCTGTCTCTCTCCGAGGGTCTGGTCCTCCCCTGAATCTGGCCTTCTCCCAGTGGTTGGTTCTCCCTCTGAGTCAGTCTCTTATTTAAATGTCTTGCTCTACAAGGGCTAGGATACCCTTATCACCATATAGAGGTTATGGTACTCGGTCATCTGCAATCTCTCCAGGCCCTTAATCACTCTGCTGGTTTTCCGACTGCCACCAACCAGTCTCACAGCTCTTCCGCGTCTGCAGTCCTGCTTCCTTTCTTCCACTCGTATGTCAGGAATTTGAGTGCAGTGCTTTCCCAGACTATCATCACCAATAACACCAGGGACCAAGCACAAGCTTCTGTCTCCACACTGGGGAGTCCCAGAGCCATTAAAGTTATGGTATTTCTAGGGTCTCTCTGCGTCTCTTTATCTGCCTGCCTCTCTCTCAGGGCCTATAACTCTCTCCCAGTGTCTAGTCCTCCTCTGAATCTGGCTCTATCCCAGCGGTTGGTTTGCCCTCTGAGTCAGTCTCCTACTCAATTATCTTACTATACAAGGGGCACAATGCCTTTATTACCACATAGCAAAACAGAAAGGTGATGGCGGGAAGGTTTTGAATTAATCATAACCACGGGCAAAGCTCTGGGCAACCCTCCCGACCATCGTCTCTTTATCCGCCTGCCTCTCTCTCAGGGCCTATAACTCTCTCCCAGTGTCTGGTCCTCCTCTGAATCTGGCTCTCTCCTAGCGGTTGGTTCGCCCTCTGAGTCAGTCTCCTACTCAATTATCTTACTATACAAGGGGCACGATGCCCTTATTACCACATAGCAAAACAGAAAGGTGATGGCGGGAAGGTTTTGAATTAATCATAACCACGGGCAAAGCTCTGGGCAACCCTCCCGACCATCGTTTTTGAGCCAGCCAAGCCATTACAGAAGGGGAAAAACCATATGCAAATCAGGCTTGGTCCTACCCCAAAAGGGCAGTCCAGCCCGAACTGCTGGGTCACATCCCTTCTGCACGAGACCACAAGCATCCCCAGGCATGTTTCAGCCTTGTTGGGTGTCATCAGTGAGGAGTAGCTTGGGTCTCTACGGCCGACAGACTCGGGACCCATGTCTGGGCATACCCGTCCCACTCGGGGTGACTTTAGCAAAACAGAAAGGTGATGGCGGGAAGGTTTTGAATTAATCATAACCACGGGCAAAGCTCTGGGCAACCCTCCCGACCATCGTTTTTCAGCCAGCCAAGCCATTACAGAAGGGGAAAAACCATATGCAAATCAGGCTTGGTCCTACCCCAAACAAGGCCGAAACATGTCTGGGGTTGCTTACGTTTCCGTGCAGAGGGGACCTGGCCTAGCAGTTCAGGCTGGGCTGCTACCATTGGTGGCAGTACCTGACTGATTTGCACATGGCTGGACACCTTTTGCAATGGCGCAGACGGGCTAAAAAACGGTGGTGTGGAAGGTTGCCCAAGAGCAATGCCAGTGGTTTAGATTCATTCAAAACCTTCCACCCATCACTTTTGTGCTTACTACTTATTACCACATAGGCGTTAGGGTGTTATCGCCTTTGCAGTCCCCCCGGGCCCTTACTCTCTCTAAGTCTTCTCAGCTCTCCTGGTTTTCCCACTGGCAATAGTCTCACAGCTCTTCAACTCACGTCCGCTGTCCTGCTTCGATGTTAGGACTATGGATGTAGTTCTTCCCCCAGACTACCATCTACAGTAACGCCAGGGACCAAGCAGACGCTCATGTTTCCACTTCAGGGAGCCCCAGAGCCATGAGGGGTGAAATATGTCCCAGGATACCTCGCTACATGCCACTGACCCTTTCAGTAATGAACAAACCAAACCCTTTCCCAGAGACCTCATTGGGAGTACCTAGACCCCCTTGCCTCAGCAGTGGCATGAGAAAGAGATAAAGGATTACATTTCCCATTGGGCCCTGAGATTCTTTGAGATTGCAGCAAATATGGTGGCTATAAGGGGGCGTTCAGTAAATAACCAGCAAAGTCAGCATGTGGCAGTTCTTTGTGTTCTGCTCTTCTGACACCTTACCTGCTCTGAACCTGCTCTGCCAATGGACCTGCTTGTGTGCCAGCCTCCTGCTCCTGTAGTTGCTCCAGGTTTTCTCCAAATCTGAGCTTGTACAAGGCAGGAAAAGGGACATTGGAAGATAAGGGCTCCATGCCTCCCTCTGACTTAAACCTCTTTAGAACAGTAACATGCTCCTTGAATGCATAATCCACTTGCTATGCATGATGCAATTCAGAGAATCATGCCAGAAGCAAAACTTAACAACTTGTGCATGATTAAGTGAGGATGTTATTTCATGTGATACAAAGCGAGTCGAAAACGTGGGGACATTTGATCTCTGCAGTAATTGGGAATTACTGAAAACAGTTACAGAGCTTCAACTTTAAAACCCATGAACTCTAGCAGTACTCAGCCACAGAGGCATCAAAGGAGATGTTGTGCAGTAACAAGCCATCATTCCCGGTGCTGTGAAGTTAACATTGCTTACACCATAAGGCATCTCAAAAATTGCAAAATCATCGGAGCTTCCTTCTTCTTTGCACAAGTTAGTAAGCATCTTATAGAAGGGAGGTGGCTGCCAGAAAAGAAGGGATCCCAGGAGCGCCCCCTGTTGTTTGGAGCGAGGGAGAAGGGAGGGCGATAGGAACCAGCAATTGTGATCCTGCCTTTGATAAGGGCCCATCCCTGATGCCAAGAGAGCACCCGTTGTTTGGAGTTGTTGGCAGCCCTCACCGTACAGCATCTTGCTTGTTTGGAACTGCTTTGCTTTTGGAACCTGACCCTCTTGTGGAGCCGCCAACTCTACTGTACCATTAATGCCGACTTATACATTACAAGAAATGTACAGTCCCCCCTACAAAGACAGAGCAGCCAGAACCATAGCTCTATACCGTGAACTACTAAAATCCTATCAGGCTCTGTCGTGCCAGTGTGTAAATGGATACAAACAAGGATGCATTGGCCAAATTTGAAACAGCTAGGCTTAAAGAACAAGAAGGTGGTAAATGCTAGAATATTCCTGCCTAGAGCATACTCCCCAAGATAATGATCATGCTGGATGCCTTCCACAGCAAGCGAGATTCTCCCCTGCATGGATGGAATCTGTGCCCCCACAACTGTAGTCAACACAGAAAAGGGAATTTTCCCTCAGTTGTCCACTAGAGGGGCCCCCACACGCTCTACAGCTTAGTCAAACATGTTGCCCTGCCCTAGGCGCACCAGGCGAGATTATTGAGTATGCTGTACCAACCTCAGATAGATTTATCCCACTGACGGATTTGCAGGGGGAGAATGTCCAGATGGCAATATCTCTCAAGTCCATCAATTACCGAAAAAGAATGGGCAACCGTTGTTGGAATGGTTTGGTTTCACAAATTCAAGATATAGCACACAAGGGAATAATGGTTGTAAAGACATATTGCATTGGAAGAATTGAAGGCTCAAAGAAATTCAAGGGAAGAATAAAAAGCAGCCAGGCATGCATCATAGTACCACTCATGTGGAGGACAGTACAAACAACTCTGGTTTGTGCCCTTACCCTGGGAATACAGGGGATAATTTGCACTGGAAAACATTTACATCAGAGCCACAGTGCCCAATTAGTGCAGTACCAACTACACATAATGCAAGCACCTAACAGCATTCGATTCAACCTCTAATGTCCATGATAATAGGGCAGTGTTAGGCAAGATTGTATGCAGCACCCTTTGGGTGCACTACAACAACCCTGACCTCCTGGAAATAGGAACCCAACTTTTGGGATAAGTCTGTACTACACAGGTTGGTAGTGTGGTCGAGCAGCCAGGCTTATCTCAAGCAGGGTCCATGTGAGCTGTACGGGAGTTACACAGAGATTCACAGGGGCAAGTATTCAAATAAACTCTTACACACAAGGTTTCTTGATTAAACAATTATTAATGTATTTAACAGTCAGTTAGAGTAAGCCTTCTTCAGAAGGGGGCAATATAAAGCAACACACAACTACATTAAAAAAATACACTCTTAGTTTCTAAATCAGCAAATACCCATTTGAGATGGCCCGCAGACACTACCTACATCCTCAGGTGACTTCAATAGTTAGGTTTCTGGGGACATTAATATATACTGTTGCATTTAGAATATTCTTGAGAGGGGTTTCAAAGAAAAGATAATTTAGAACAGACAAGTATTCACACAATTATTCTTAAGCAGGCAAGTCATTTTAAAATAACCCCCCAATGCAAAGTCAGTTAACCCTTTCCTGGAAGGAAGGCAAAACACATAAGCACAAGAGAGAAGAGTCATTCAGGGAGCCAGGCCAGCATATGTTAAATTAGCAAAAGTCAAGGTCAGCTGAAGCACTTCTTGCAGGTAAGTAGAAAATCTTGAACAATGTTTAAAAAGTCTTTTGTAGAATAGAAGAAATCAATGTAGAGCCACAAGTTGATTAGGTTTGTGAGACAAAGAAGCTGATAACAACTCTACAGATGCAACCAAGACAAGTCTCCAACGAGGACAAGTGAGGTGGCACAACAAGAGGTAAGTTCTCTCAGACTTTACAGTACCTTTAGATTGAAGAAAAGTGCAGCAGATGACTCCTGTTCCTGTGCAGCTCTGCAGATCCTGGTATTTCTGGGCTTCAGTCATGGGGACAAGAGGGAGGACTTCTGAGGACTCCTGCACTGCAATGGGACGGTCACCGACCACAACCGGCAGTCTTCAAACAAGTGGCACTTTGGTGTTTCAGCTCCTCCCGTCTACTGCAAATAGCAACACTGCGGTTCCTGGCTGTCAAGATAGGCTTTCCTTGCATCTGGGGTCCCGCACACTGTTGATGGGGCTCAGGCTCTGTCAGTCCTGCTTCCTGGTAGTCCGCAAGATCTTCCTGTAGCTCTTGGCACCCTTAAAAGCAGCGCACATGATCTGGTGTTTCTCTCTCTGGTTATTCGGTTCCAGCAACGACTGCAGTGGAAATTCAACCAGCTCTGAGAGGATGTCCAGGTGGCTTACTTTGGAGTTGATTGGTCCCACCAACACAAGGAGAGAAGTCGTTCTTGCAGGGGCTTGTCTGTCGATACGAATTTGGAGTTTCAGTACAGCAGCAGGGCTTCACCAGGCAAACCAACTGTCCAGGAGTTGCAGCAGGCACCCTCTTCAAGTTCTTCGGATTCCTTCGTCCAGTGGTCGACTCTGCCTTCCAAGCCAAAATGCCTTACCTTTTATGCAGGTTTTTCCCATTCACTCCAGCCTAGCCGTCAGTCACCCAGCAGAGTGGCTGTCCTTGCCGGACAGCCAGCTGGCCAATCACCTTAGAGTGCATTCCTGTCTCCTAGGAGATTAAGCACAGGGAGTTTCGGGCACCACCCTCGCTTCCTGCCCCCACCAGACACCCTGGAGCCAGAGGCGGGCTTCACTTGTGAATCCTGCCAAAGACAAAATGAACAAAGGGACCAAACCTGGTTTGACACGTAGAGTAAATCTCAAGAAGGACCTTTCCACAAAGAAATGGTGAAAAAAGAAGACTTGGGCCATTTTGACAAAAATGGCACTCTTGGGTGCTTTACTGCAGCTACGAACGCAGCCCGTGGTAAATTCACACCACGGTAGTTAAAAGTAAACCACTGCCACTAGCCATTCATTGAGAAAAGGGTAACATAAAATTGTTACATGAGAAGCTAGACAAAGGGAACACTAAGTAACCCCTCCATCATCCTACTGTAAGATAGTGTGTGCTGGGTCTAGAACGTTACAAATGTAAGTAAAGTTAATTTCACTTCACTGCTAATGGAAACAGTAGTTTAGCCAAGAGAAGGTATCTAAACCTGGGGGAAATCTGAAAGACTTCCCTGTGCCACTGCACTGAAGGTGCTGTGTAACACAATGTAAAAGATGATGCCTATGGAGTTTGTCAGACTCCACAACCAAAAGAAACACAGAGATCAAAATCACAGTAAAATACATGAGCGAGTGGGAAAAAGGGTCTCCCTCTCTCCAGGTTAAAAATTCAAGTCCTCAAAATCCAGCAAAGTTGCTGGGGGTCTCTAAGGTAGAGAGGAATTAGCACATTTCTGAGCTTTCTCCCTAACAGGCATGAAGGTTTAAACGATAGTGCCTGCATCCCGGGACATCCTGGTATCTCAGACTTTATTAGGCCAGATTATGTGGGTAGTAAAAGATATGTTTCCAATAGACCTCCCAGAGCTTTGCATAATACCTTCAATCGACACCATGAATATGCAACCTAGCCAAGGAATAAATGATACACTTGGGTCTAGGGATTATAACTCCTCTAGTAATTCAATGATAATGCACAAAGTGCCAAAACTAGCCCTGAATCAAATAGAGACCAAGGAGGTTTAATCAAAAAATGCATACGTTGGATCCATTTTGTCCGTGGTTGTACTTCAGAGATACATGAAGATATTGCCAGTTGTAGCAGGTAGCACTTACTGGGAGCTTGTGCCTTAGATGATGTTTGGATGCAATTTAGGGAAACATCCATGGTCCAGGGCTACTAGGTATTGAACTTAGATCTCTACCTCTGCCCAATTGCGCTATAGAATTAAGGGCATATCCCCTGAGCAGCTGGCCACAACCCCAAAACAGCTTTCTTAGAATAGACAGGCAACAGTGCTCTCTGCTGAGTCAAGACAATCTAGCCCCCATAGGAAGGAACAACCCGGAACAACTAAGTAATACACATGTAGTTGGAGTTGGAGGGGAGGGACTGGACCCAGTTGTGTGACTAGGTACTGCTGCTCCATCACTCCTCTTACCCGTAGCATAAGCGGCAGTATTTGATACGGATACAGGTCTGGATAAACGGGTATCTTGGAACATAGCAGGTTTGGCAAAGAGCCCGGTCACCGGAGAATCGGTACAGTACATAAAAAGGTTGCAAATCATTTGCAGGGGACATGGGCCCTAAGTGGTTACCATTTGCATGGGTGTATATCTTTCCACATCTTGGACAACAAGGGTGCAAGAGGCAGGCCTTGGGGAGGTCTTAACATATAGGTCAACTCCAAATGTAACTGATATTTTATCCTTGCAGCAAAACAAAAGAGGTGATCGCTGGAAGGCTTAGAATTAATCTTAACTTCTGGCATTGCTATGGGCAAGAAACACTTCAGACCATTGTTCTTCACCTGCCAAGCCATTACAAAACGGGAAAGACCATATTCTTTTTTTAAAGAATGACTTGATTTAATTGTGTGAAACAATTTTTGCAAGATTCCTTGTGGAACTCTTTGCTACCGTTAAAATACTCTGGTTCAAGAAATGATAAGTGAACTTCTTTGATTGGTTTAGTTTTAGTTTTTCCTAGATAGATAGATCCCTGTTTTGGCTTCTCCACTTATTTGAGGGCTCATCTTTCATAAGCGAGGACCGCTTGCAGTAGAGTTTCCTGAGGTGCTAGCCTCCAATGTCTTCAGGCCTAGACTTTGCAGATATCGAACGATCACATTTCTGGTACTCTTTCCATTCATCAGGTGGTTCCACCAGTGTGCCTCATCGTAAGTACAAAAGCCCTTGAAAAGATGTCCCATATGCACTAATCTCTTTGTGGTTGTACCCTTACAAGACAGTAGTAAATGTCGTATTGTTTCCACAGTGTCTACACTGTCACAAAACCAGCATTTGTTGGATGTTGAGCTTCCTCTTATTGCTTGAATCTCATTTGTTTTTAGTAAATTAAGGCGGGCTCTTACAAATGGTGATCTAATACTCTTGTTAGGGAATTTGAGCAGATATTCAACCGTGGAATTCACTTTTTGTGTATTTGCTGGCAGATGTCTCGTCAGCTTATTTTTGTCAGCAGCCTTCAGTGTTTGAATCCAGTCCCACTCTTTAAGTCTAATTTTTGTATTTGGGGGGTTTGCTTCTAGTTCCTCCTCCGTACTGCCGATCACATCGAGAAGGGCTTGGTTTTTGAGTGCCCATTTTTTCCACATCTTGTTTTTCCAGTTGTTCATCTCTTCTCGAAGTAACTCGTAAATTTTGAGTTTAGGGCTTAGCGTCTTCCTGAACAGCATCAGGCCGTTTAATTCAACTGCAGCTTTTATGGACACCTGATTGAGACCATCGGGGAAGAGGGAGGTAGGTAGGTTTAAGACTTTCCTCCAGAAAAAGCCCTTTAATCTTATCCAGATGGTTTCTGCAATGGTGGGCATTGCTTTGGTACTGTAGAAGATCGAGGGGATGGCTTTGACTTTGTAAAAATTGATGGCTGGTTGTAAAGAAAAGCGGCCATATTTTTTGTCCAGTTTCTTTGTTTGCACGGTCAAACACTTGGTTTTTGCCCAGAGAGTATCCTGCATAGCTGTTTCTCGTGGGTTGCCACTGACGGTTATGCCCAAATATTTGAATGTTGGGACCTTTTCTACCTGTTTTCTCGCTATGAACCATCGACTGGGATCTTTACGTTTCTGAGTATTCTGCAGGATCATGATTTTTGTTTTGCTGACATTGATCTCGAGGTCATTGTCAGTTAGGTATTCATGCAGATCATCAGGTCTATGCTGTAGACCTATCGCTGTGTGGTCGAGCAGGATGATGTCGTCTGCATAGAGTAGACGGCTAATTTTCCCGTTGCCCAACTTGGGGAGAAAAGTTGTTATGGTGTTGTCTTTGTCCATAAAGTCTCCGATATATGCATTATATAACACTGGTGCCAACGAGTATCCCTTTTTGACGCCTCACGAGGTCATGATTTCTTTAGATAGTTGCCCTGCACCGCTGAGGCAAACTCGCATGCATGTAACTGAGTACAGAGTTTTTATTGGGTCTAAAATAGAGCTGGGGCACTTCCAAGTTGTTAGCTTTGCCCATAGCTTTTCTCTGTTAACCCTGTCAAAGGCTTGGCTTAGATCCACGAAAGCCAAGAATATTCTTGGGCTCCCCTCTAGTATTTTCGCCTTCATAGTGCTGAGTGCCAGAATGTTAGCTACGGTTCCCATATTTTTTTTTTTTTTAAACTTTGGTTTTATTGGCATTTTAAAGAATATAACAAGCGGGTTACATATGTGATCACCAGTTGTACACGATGCACTTGCCCAACAAACTCCCCCCCCACCCACCCAACCACCCCCCCCTTCAAACCCCCCTCCCCCCACCCCTCGTTTTACCAACTCGAACCATGACATAGGGAGATTTGGACTTTTCTTTTGCGTCCATTACTTTGGCGCTCTTTGGTGGCTGACGGTCGACCGACTGTCCCCGGGCCGTGGGCGCCCTTTCCGTCCTTTTTGGTCTTTTCCCTTTTTGGTCTTTTAGGACCAATCTATCGGCTTAGGTCCCCTGAGCCCCGCTCAGCACCCCTTCAGGCTTCAGTGCACATCCCATCCCCAGGCCTCCCTTACCCCCTGCCAGTTTTCAAGGAATGTCCCATAATCATTGTTCATCATGGCCGTGAGTTTGTCCATTAAAAACAAGTTTTTCAATTTCTTTAGCCAGTCAGCCTTGGAAGGGGGCTCCGGACTCTTCCATTTCTGTGCCAATGCCACTCTCCCTGCCCGTAGCATCGTTTCCCACATTCTGGGGTACCGGTGGAGGTCCGAGGTCTCTGGCGGGAGGCCCAACAACACCGTCAGGGGGTCCTGGGGAAGCAGTTCCTCTGTGACCTCAGCCATCCAGCCCCTCACCTCTGCCCAGTACGCCTGCACTTTCGGGCAGTGCCACCACATGTGGCCTCGTGAGCCCCTCTGGCCGCAGCCCCTCGGGCAATCGGGGGACACCGCCGTAAACATTTTAGACAGTTTCACAGGGTCCCTGTGCCATCCCTGCAAAATCTTAAAGTTATGTTCCATATCTGCCGTAAACAAATTACCGTGGAAAGCAATTTTGAAGATCCTCGCCCAGGCGTCTTCCGAAATCACCTCCCCTGCGAGATCGTTCCAATATGAGCGGAAACCCCTCCGTTCTACCAAATTCACAGTGTTGAGGATTCTGTACATTCCGGAGACGGCTCCCTTTCTAGAGGTCGCCATATCAAGGAACTTCTCAAAGGGGGTCAGCTGCCTCCTCAAGTTCTCTCCCCATGATTAGTCGCCGAGTATTCCCTTCAGGCGTAGATACTCAAACACGGAAAGAGACCCCCGCCCAATGGCGTCCCTCAGGTCCTCGTACGGCAGGAATTCCCCCTCCCGGAACAGTTGTCCCGCCCATTCTAGACCCGAATCAGACCATGCCTGTGCCTCGGAAAAACCCCTGTTACCTAGTCTGAACGGGTGTCCCCAGAGAGAGGACATTGGGGATGGCCACGTCGTTAGGTGCGCCGTCTGGGGGCCCTCCCTCCAGACTGCCCAAAGAACGCCCAAGGTGGGATGGGATTTCAATCTGTTCGGGATGAACCTGTGTGGTGCCCAGAGAAGATCGCGTACCTTGAGGGGGTGAGCGTCCATGTCCTCCAGGTAAGACCAGTAGGTGCCCATCCCCTCTCTCATGTGCTCCAGGAGGACTCGCAACTGGGCAGCCCGGAAATAGAGCTGGAAGTCAGGCAAGCCGAACCCCCCCTCCTCCCTCGGCAAGGTCAAAACCGCCCTCGCAGTCCTCGGGGTCCTGCCCTGCCAGATAAACTCTCGGACCGCATCCTGTAGTGTCCTCATGAGGTGGTCGGGAATGTTGGACGGGAGCGAGGTAAAGAGATACAGCAGGCGCGGCAGCACGTTCATCTTCACTGCCGTCATGCGGCCGTACCAAGACAAGATCATAGAGCCCTACCTCCTGAGGTCCCTGGTGATGCTAGCTAGGGCCGGGTCATAGTTGGCGGGGGACAGTTGGGACAAGTCCCTGGTGAGGAGGACTCCCAGGTAGCGTATGGAAACCTTGCCCACTGTGATCCCATGAAATGTGCCCACGGGGTCCAGAGCCGGGTCATTTACCCACATGGGGAGAAGGACCGATTTGGAGGCGTTAATCTTTAGCCCCGAGAAGTGCCCGAATGCGTTCACCAGGGATAGGGAGGGGGGTAGGGAGGCGCCGGGGTCCACCAGGTATGCCAGGATGTCGTCGGCAAATAGGGAGAGCTTAAATTCCACCTCGCCCCTCATTATCCCCCTGATCTCCGGGTGCGACCTCACCGCTATGGCCAAGGGTTCCATCGTAAGGATATACAACAGGGGGGACAGTGGACACCCCTGTCTCGTGCCCCGTGAGAGGGGGAAGGGGTCCGACAGCCTGCCGTTCACTTGCACCCTGGCCTTCGGGGCTCTATAAAGAGCCGTCACCCAACCCCTGATGTGTGCGCCGAATCCCATTCTCTGGAGGAATAGCTCCATATATCTCCATTCGACCCGGTCGAACGCTTTCTCCGAGTCCAGAGAGAGGAGGCTCGCGTCAAGCTCGGAGTTCTGGGCGTGGTGGATTAAGTTTATAGTTTTGCAGATGTTGTCCGAGCCCTGCCTACCCCTTACAAACCCCACCTGGTCCCCATGGATCAGTGCCGGCAGAATCTTCTCCATCCGTTTCCCAATGATCTTGGCAAGGACCTTGACATCAGTGTTCAGTAAGGATATAGGGCGGTATGAAGAACATTCAGTGGGGTCCTTGCCTTCCTTGGGAAGGACGACAATTATGGCCTCCATCATGGAGTCCGGAAGGGTCCCCCCCTCTAATACCGCATTGAAAACCTTAGCTAAGTGTGGGGCCAGAATAGAGTGGTACCGTTTGTAGAAGGACACTGTGAAGCCATCCTCCCCGGGGGAGGTCCCCGCCTTCATCCCGCTAATTGCGTTACCCACCTCCTCCTCGGTCACCGGCCCCTCCAGTCCCTCGGCCATCTCCCCGGACAGGGCCGGCATCCGGACCGAGTTGAGAAACCCCTCTATCTCCTCGTCCCGCCCGTCCCATTCCGAGGTATAGAGTTTTTCATAATATCTCCGGAAGGCCTCTCCTATGTGGGGAGTGTCATGGCCCATGGTCCCCTCCTCACTCCTCACTGCCTTTACCATTCTTTCCCTCTGGACCTCCCTCAGTTTCCAGGCTAGGATTCTGTCCGCTTTGTCCCCCTTTTCGTAATACTTCTGCTTAACCAGTTGGAGGCTTCGCTCCGTTTTGTGCAGGAGGAGGTCTCGCAGCTGGAGCCGATAATCGGTCAGCGATTCAAGCTGACCGTGGTCCAAGGGGGCTACTGAGGGCCCCACCGGTTGGAGTTGGGCAATTTTCCCCCTCAGGGCTTTCTCCTGGGCTTCCCTCACTCTTTTGGCTTGTGCGCTCATTTTAATGAGAAAGCCTCTTATTGTGGCCTTGAAGGCGTCCCATAGGGTGTGTGGGCCCACCTCGCCATTGTCATTAAATTCGAAGAATTCCGTAATAGCCTCTAACACCTCCTGGGCACGGACCTCATCTTTCAGCAGGGAGTCGTTACATCTCCATCTCCCTCTGTGGTCGCTTAGTCCGCCCCTTGCAATGGTGGTTCGAACCAGGTCGTGGTCCGACCAGGGGACGGGGTCGACCTTGTGGCCCGAGACATACGAGTGCAGGGACTCGTCCACCAGGATGTAGTCAATTCTAGAAAAGGACGAGTGGGTGGACGAATAATATGTGTAGGAAGGAGTTCCCGTTCCGGGGGAGGGGAGCGTGTCCACCAAGCCCAGCTCTGCATTAACCATCCGGAAGGACCGGGCCATGTAGACATCCGTGGGCCTGGGAAGCTGAGGGCCAACCCGCCTTCTATCTAAGTCGGGGTCGATAACCATGTTGAAATCGCCTCCTACCACCAACCCGCCCCGGACAAAGAGCTTGAGTTTCTCCGCCACCCCCTCCCAAAACTGGGCCTGGCCCTCGTTGGGACCGTATATCCCCGCCAGGGTGAGCGGGAAGCCCTGCAGGGATCCTCGTACCAGCAGGTATCGGCCTTCCGGATCTTTCACTATTTCCTCTTTCACAAAGCCCACGTTTCTCCCCAGAAGGATAGCCACCCCCTCTTCTTGGCCCTGTGGGACGCGCAGAACACCTCTCCTATACCTCCCCCCCTGATCGTGGGTTCCTTCCCTCTTGCCCAATGAGTCTCTTGCAGGAAGAGGATATCAAGACCAGCTCTCCTGAATTCTCTAGAGACCAGGGACCTCTTCGTGGGGGTGTTCAGGCCCCGTACATTGAGAGTGCCCACTCCCAGGGCCGGCAGACCCTCAGCCGTCATCTAGCAACTTCATTCTCCGTGTCGACTCATCTACATTACCCTTGTTTGGATACTCCCATGGTTGGATCCTTTGCACCCCCCCCCCTCCCCACCCCTCCCGGAGGGCCTGTGACTATTCCCCAACTGCCCCCCGGACTCCCCCCCAAACTGAAACCCCCCAACTCCTGCATTGACCCCCTCCCCCCTCCCCGGCGTCCAGCCAAGTTGTCCCACCATATCTGGCTTTTGGCCGAACCACCAGCCCGCTCCCCTAGCCGGGCCGATCGCTTTGGAAGCAGTTCCTCCTGAGCCCCCCGGGCCCCCCTGGGCCCCACCCCTTCAATACATCCCGTATACTTGCTGTTCGTCGGGGCGTAGGAATCGGCACAACCGCATGCACCGAACCGAGTTGTCCCAACCTGCATGCTGCGACCCCTTTCTCTCAGTCCTCCGGGTCTCTCCGTTGCCCGTCCTTAGCTGGCGATGGCGTATTCATTTTTCGGAACTTTCGTGCGCCGGTTCGCCTCCTCCTTTCCCCCGACGGGCCGGGGCCACTAGGTCCAGCCCTCTCAGGCCCCGACGGGCCCCTCCGGGCATTCGGGTCCGTCGTATATTCCAGCAGGGCTCCCCGGATGTCCTCTTCCGTGACCAGGGTGGTTCTTTGGCCCATGTATTCGAACGTCAGGGAGAAGGGGTAGCCCCATCTATATCGCACTCCCTTCTCCTTGAGTAGCTGTGTGAGCGGGCGACACATTCTCCGCTTGGCTAACGTGTAGGCGGAAAGGTCTTGGAATATTGAGACCTGGGCATTGTTGTAGGTAATATCTCTGGCCTTCCTGGCTTCCTCCAGCACCTTCGTTTTCTCTGAGTAGTAGTGGAACCGGACCAGTATCGACCGGGGGCCCCCCGATCTGCCCCCCGCCCTGTGCACTCTGTCGAACGTAGGTTCCGTGGTCATCTCTTCGGCAAATAGGAGGGTGATAATGTCCCGCACTGCTCTGATGACGTCCCTCTCTGTCTCTCCTTCCAGCTCCGGCACCCCGAAGATTCTGAGGTTATTCCTTCTCTCCCTGTTCTCAAAATCGTCCATCTGCCGGGCTCTCTCCTCGTCTCTCTTTTCCAGGGCCTCCAGCCTCAACTTAAATTGTATGTCTTGGGACACTGATGAGGATTGATTGGTCTCAACCTGAAGCAGTCTGTCCTCAACCTTTTCCACCCTCTGGTCCATTTTTTCGAGTTTCTGAGCTATGTCAGAGCGCATGTCCCTGATTTCTTGTAGGATCGAGGCGAAGCCCCTCTCCATGGCCGACGGGGGGGGAGCCGTATCCTCAGACTGGGCCATGGATCTTTTGAGGCCCAAGCCGTTGTTGCCCCTGTTGGCTTCTTGAAAGCGGTACCCCTGCAAAGTCTCTTTCCAGCTCATCCGGTATATGTCCCGAGGGCAGGACATCCGCCTATCGCACCCCCGGCACGGGCCTCGGGCGCACCGTGAGATGGGCCCCGCGCCTCGGGGGGAAAGCTTCACCAGGCCGAGGGCGGGCACACGCCCCACCATCGCCCGGTGGGGGCCTCACACCCTATGTCGAGGTCGCAGCTCTTGTCTCCTTTTCACTTAGAACAGATCCCCACAGTGGTCGGGGGGGATCCTTCCGGGCGGGCACTCGCCCCACCGTCCCTCAGCGGGGGCCACTCACCCGGGAAGCAGCTAGAGGCAGGAGGGGGGCCAGAGCTCGAGCGCGCCCCCTCACCTCCGATCTCCGGCACGGATCCAAAGATTCCCCATGGGGGCCCGCTCCCGCCGCGCCGCCCGCGGATCCTCAGCTCCGGCGGGGGAGGAGGGGCCCGTCCTCTGCAGTGGCCGGGCCAGAAGGCGCGGGAAGGCCTCCGACGCGACCCGACGGGGGATTGCTCCGGGACTGCGCTGTCCCGTCTCCACTGCCTGCTCCCGGTGCTGGTCTCCGGCTCCAGTCGGGGCTGGCTTACGTTCCGCCCGCCTCTCGCCACGTGTAGTCCGGAAATACGCCGGAAGGCTCCGCTGCCCTGCTGGTTCTGCGGCCGGGCGGGCCGCGTATCTTGACTTCCCGCGGCTCATGCAGGACTTGATCTCGGGCTTCCCGGGGTCTGCAGACTCCGTTCTTTGGCCTCGGGGGTACCCGGGGGGTTGATCGGCCGGAAAGTGCCGGTGGGCCTCCGGGGGGGTTTCAGGGGGGGGCTCAATACCCTCTGAAAGACCGGATCCGGCAGGAGCGATGCGATCAGGCAGCCATTGCCTGCGCGCCCCCTGGTGGCCTCCC
This sequence comes from Ambystoma mexicanum, assembly GCF_040938575.1. Taxonomy (NCBI): domain Eukaryota; kingdom Metazoa; phylum Chordata; class Amphibia; order Caudata; family Ambystomatidae; genus Ambystoma; species Ambystoma mexicanum. Next base: position 817,162,262 of record NC_090924.1, read on the forward strand.
GGTTCCCATATTTTTAACAAAGCCTGATTGAAAAGGATTGTTGAACTTCGAGGATTTTGCCCATAGTTTGAATTTGTCTAATAGTAGAGACCCAAACATTTTACCCAGCACATCCAGGAGAGCTATGGGGCAGTAGTTCCCCGGATTTCCTTTATCATCCTTTTTAAAGATGGGAACCACGTTGGCGGTTCTCCAGGATTTTGGGATATTTTGAGACTGGACACAGGTGTTGATTATCTCCGATATGAAGGGAGCCCACAATTCTGGATTGTCTTTGAAGTCTTGGTTTGTGACCCCGTCTGGCCGCAGGGCCCGCAAGGATTTCAGCTTCTTCGTTTTGTCTTCGATCAAGTCACTTTTGTGATCGATGGTTCTTGTTTCAGCCGGCAGTGAATATTAAAATGTCGGGACGCTTGCTGGTTTTTGGAAAAGGTCTGCAAAATGGGCCACCCATTTTTCCTCCCCGACATTATTCAGAAGTGCATCTTGAGTTTTGCTGCCGAATGAGTCTATTAGTGACCAGAAGTCTTTGGTTTGTTTCCCGCTGATAGATCTAAGCATGGCTTCTGAATCTTCTTGATAAATAGAGCATTTATAAAATGTTATCCAGTTTTTGTAGGACTTCATCGATAATTTTGCTTTTTCCTTGTTTTCGATTGTGGGCCGGATTTCGCCATCCTGATTTTTTGCCTCATTAATCTTCGTTTCGCCACAATATGTATGTTCTTTTTGTGTATGTGCAAAATTTGGTTTTCTTTCTTCTTCTGCCAGGTATGTAAATATGGTTGTAGCAAGGGGCAGTAATCTATGTTGGCTAGTGCTTCCTGGCTTTTACTTGCGCGTTTTGCTGTATGCTATTGCTTGGCGATACGTTTTACTGAGGTACTTGTTAGTCTTGTGCCATGGTTTGCCAGTTCAATGGAGTGATCCAATTTTTGTCTCTTTTCAGGTGTCGATGCTGCCCAAGCTGTAATTAAGATATTATGGTCACTGTTGATTGTTCTTTTGACCTCAAAAAATGAGACCAGTGACAAAAGACTTATAGACACATAAATGTGGTTGATGGTGTCTGCTTGCCGTTTGTGTTCCCATGTCGGGATGCAGAGTTGGTGACCAGCCATTACACAGTTTAAGTTGTGGAGGTCCCTGGAGGCCATTAGGCTGGACCACAGTATACCTCTCCAGCAGGCTGTTGATTTCATTATTTCTTGCTGCACAAGACCATATGCAAATCAGGCTTGGTCCCACCCCAAAAGGGGCAGTCCAGCCCAAACTGCTTGGTCACATCCCTTCTGCACATGACTACAAGCATCCCCAAACATGCTTCGGCCTCATTGGGCCACATCAGTGAGGAGTAGCTTGGGTCTCAAGGCTTAGCAGGCATGTGACCTACGTCTGGGCATACACGTCCAACTTAACTGCAGCAAAAGAAAAGAGGTGATGGCTGAAAGTCTTAGAATTAATCTTAACCTCTGGCATTACTCTGGGCAACCCTTCAGACCATCGGTCTTCGCATGCCAAGCCATTACAAAAAGGGAAAGACCATATGCAACTCAGTGAGGAGTAGCTTCCGCAAAGCAGTCAAGACTCTATTATTCACCTAAATCACCCTCACTCACCCAGCTGCTACATATACCTTTTTGCCAAAATGTATCATGTGTGTATGTAACAAACGTGTATTGACTCCAAGTAGCGTCACTGATGCCCACTGTAACTAGGCCTTCGCATGTAACAGTGCCTCAATGCCCTTGGTCTGTTTTCACGCTATATAAATTTAATAAATTGAATAAATAAATAAATAGCTTGAGTCCATAGGCCCAGCAGGCATGGGGCCCATGTCTGGGCATACCCGTCCCACTCGCGTTGACTACAGCAAAACAACAGAGAGGATGGCTGAAAGGTTTAAAATTCATAACAAGAAATACATTTCACTAAGGATTCCTCCTAGGGGGTGCATCAGACAAGAACCTTGCTCAATATCTATAATCGGTTAACTAGCATATTAGATAAATGTACAATTAATCTCCTAAAAAACAGAGTCAAGTTGGCCAGAGAGAAATATCTGAGTGAACCCTGTGTTATTCTGGTGGGAGATTTCAATCTGAACATAGAGCCCTTGGGGCTCCTAGAGCATTTGTTGGATGAAGAAGATGCCACATGGGACCTCCCCAATTTGCACGCTGACTATCGACGTTACAGGAATAAACTTGCCCTTAGCACTAGCTGAGTGCTTGTGAATTTGGAATTGAGAGCAAGTAATGGTTGAATGCCAAAGGATCTGCCGGCAAAATGCACTTATGTTAGTATCCCTTAATCTTCCCACATTGACTATACCCTATTGAGCATGAGGGATCGGCCAATATTAAACGATATGTCGGTTGATGACAAATCGGAAAGCAATGATAGGCCGGTTTGCCTAACTCTAGCCCTAAAAGAGAAATAGTTCCATGTTTAGTCAATGCCCCCATCCAGCTATCTTCATGTCTGACCAAGCCTGATGGAAGATTAAATGGCAGGACATAGTTGACAATAATCTTGACAAGGTATTACCTGATTCGGAATTACTTTTTACTTCCAGTGTTCCAACCGACTGCGTGATCTCCTTATTTGAAGAAATGATGTTGAAGATAGGCCCTTTGTAAACTAAATCACATAAGATGGTTAGGCATGTTCTATCCACACCAATGTTTGGTATGACAGTGAATGTCTTAGGGGGTAAAAAGAAATTACTGAGTTAGCCAAGAACAGGGCAGTCCGCAATACCCAACACTCCAATACACTGGGGCACATTATAAGGCTCTTCTTAAATCTAAAAAAGGGACCATGAAGCTCAACTCTGGCAAAGCCTGATGGAAGCAGCAGCCAAGAAATATAGCTCTGAATTTTGGAGACGGCTGTCTCAGGCAAAATGCAATGATAAAGATCAGTTGGCAGAATGTATCTCCAAGAACGAGTGGGTTCAACACTTTTGCCAACCTTTATTCCTCCCACGAAGAAATTAGGGTGGTGAGGACGATGGTGGGGGACCTCCTTACCCTGAGATTCACAATGGAGAAGATTAAGAAGGCAGCAGAGCAGCAGAAAAAGGGAAAGAATCCCGGTCCCGATCTGATTCCGGTCAATCTTTTTAACAGTGCACCTGATATCTGAGTCCTGGGCCCTCATTACAACACCGGCGCTAAACCATGGCGCTATTAGCACCATGGTTGGTGCCGGTGTTGTAACGGGTCCGCTATGGTTCAGTGGGGAATTACCACCCCATTCCAAGGTTGGCGGGGCGGTACTTCCCCATTGAACCATGGCCCTTCCCCATTCCCATTTTCGCCCCATAGGGCTCAATGGGACTGGGGAAGGCGCTAAGTACGGTACTGCAAATTGCGGCACCGTACTTAGCACCAAGGTCCCTTTGCTGGTCCCTACTTTAACGGCTGGTGTAGACCAGCAGTTAAGGTCGGGTCCAGCAAAGGGACCTCGTAGTAAGGCGCTAATGGGTTAACGGCGCTGCAGCCTTTTACGGCGCCGTTAACCCATTAGCGCCAGGGTCGTATCATCTATTTAACACAGTCTCATTATCAGGTACGACCTCGATTTCCTAGACTAAGGCGATAATTATCCCTCTATATAAAAATATGCGGTCGGGAGAACCCAGGGAACAATCGGCTGATTTCCCTCCTTGATGCCTCCATGAAAGTGTATGCCAGCGCCCTGTTGCCATACTTGGAAGGCGACAGTTTGTAACTTTTATCAATTTAAAATGTGCCTTTGATGCAGTTCCCAGGGCAAAGCTATGGAAGGCTTTGCATGATCTTAATATTCCTCATCAGCTCGTGCAGGGGATTCAGTGCCTATATGACGATAACACAGCTAGCGTTAGATGTAACCTAGCCGGTGACATAACAACCCGAATCAATATCGACCAAGGGGTAAGACAGGGGTGCTTCTTAACACTGACCCTGTTATGTGTGCTTATTAAGTAGATAACTTCTAAACTCACTAGTTTACAAAGTGACGCCCCTAAATTGGGTGTAGAAGTTGTACCACTTTTATTGCTTGCAGACAATGCTGTTTTACTCTCCACAACACATGTTGTGCTATGCAAGCAAACAGAAGCATTTCATGTGGCAGGTAAGAGTAGTGGGTTGATCATCACCTAGGAGAAGACCCGATCTATGGTCTTCCATTCACCTAGTCGGGGGGGGGGGTGGGGGGTGCCACTAGTCTAAGGGTTGTGATAATAATAATAATAATAATAATAATAATAATAATAATAATAATAATAATAATAATAATAATAATAATAAGAATAATTTGGGATTTATATATTGATGGAAGGGCATTTCATAGAGTAGGTGGATACTTTTGTATACTCAGGTATTAGGTTCTCAGTAACGGCAGCTGGGAAAGCCAGTTGGACAGGGGTTTGTTCATGCTCGAGAGGCAGAGCAATGCAATATTGAAGTTTAGTTAAATAATGGCAATGGTGCAGACATACGATATAATCTAGTTGAGGTTATATCAGTGTGCAAAGAAATGAAGCCATTTTCCTAAAGACGTTTTTGATTGGTTTTGCAGAATATTGTGTTGTATGTACACATTGGGCCTCATTACATGTTAGCTGGTCCAGATTTAACGGTGCCAGCAAAACCGCACTGGCACTGTTTTCCGGATAAGCTAACTACGAGTTTTGTTGGCGTGTGGTGTTACGCCCACCAGGTCTGACCTGGCGGGCGTAACACCACCTGCTGCAGACGGATGAGGAAACACCGGCACCATTACCGCATGCCCCCTGTCGGACTCCACGGGAATGGGGATTAATGGAATGCCGGCTCAGGAATTACCAGTCCACCAGGGCTGTAATGCCCCGGTAATTCTGGCAAGTCTGGAGCGGGTAAATCCCCACCAGTCCGGCGGCAGCCTGCCGGTTTTACCGGCACGGCTACCGCCAGACTCGTAATGAGGCCCATTGACACTGGTTGTGGTGAAGGATTGTTTTAAGGTTTTTGTTGGAAATGTGAATCAGTTGCTATGCCTACTATTGAGTATTTGTGAATTTATTGATTTTAGAGGAATTAAATAATGTATATAGAGCATTCTTATGGAAATTGAATATCTCATTGAATAAATTATATAATAAAGTTACATATGTTTTCATATCAGTATCGTGATGAATTAAGCTCATAATTCACTTCTTCTAGTGATGTGTTAAAGGCTTCACGTGCAAGGGGATTCCTTTGTGTTGATAGTGTTTTCTGTAGGCCCGGTATAATCCCCTTGTAACTCTGGGACACTCCCATTAGTGCTAGCGCTTTTCCCCCAACACTTCAACTTTATAATTCACAAGCTAGAGCCTCTACCACTGTTGGAGCAGAGCTATGGAGTCACACTTCCACTTCCAGGTTGGGCACAATCGAGAACAAGTTCCTTACAAAAACAAAAAAGTGTTGTGTCCCACCTCTTCAACTCCTAACACTCCACTATGGCTTGAGCTCAATCAGAGGTATATCTCTGATATGATTGCTATCGCCCCAGGCCATTATTGGCTTCATTTGTGGCCCTCATCCTACCTCGGCAAATATATGGTAGACCTTTTGTTCCAAAGTGGTGGGTTGGAGTTGAAATGGTGCACCCATGTTTGATCAGTATTGGACCTGTTGGATCTCTCAGAATGATGGTATAATCCCCCACCACATTGACCCTGGCTCTAAGTGCATTCTAGCCCACAGATTTGAATCTGTCCTAAGGGACAGGGAAACCATTGCATGTTATGGGTCTAAACTTGCAAATTAATACTGCTTATTAAATTAGACTTTGTCTACGAAAATTTTCTAGATTTCATGGAGTCGAGCTGCTTAAACTCTCTATGTATTACATTTCGCCTAGGAACTCTTCCACTATATGATCAGCAATTGGTTTGCGTTAAGAGCAATACTGATTTATGCCCTCTGTGCCAGCAATATAGAGAGGATATATCACATTTTCTTTTCGTCTGCCCTTATATAAGGAAGCTAGGGCACGCCATCTTGAGCCACTATTACAGATGTATGCTGTCGAACATCTTAAGGATGCCCTGGCTCTATGTAAATCTATATCTGGCATGCCAGTAATTTATGCAGCATCAACTTATTTGCACAGGGCATGGATCAGAAGAGCAAAGGCTCTTACAACTATTGCCTTGGGAGTAGATGGAGATGACAATTGCAATTCCAAATAGATGGATGGTATCTTTTGCAGCTGTAACCAATTTTCGCTCTGCAATTGACACCAATGCTACCTTCTGGATGTCGTCATCTATTGCATGTTAGGCACAATGGTTTAGGTTTCATGTTAAAGGAGTATTTAATGCTTTTACAGCAGTGCCTTTTCAGGATTTGTAATTAGGTATACAGCCTATCCTCCCTGTGAAGTGCCAAAGGATTAGGAATGTTTTTAGCATAGGTCCCAGCATCAAGGGATCCTGCTCTGGAAGGTCTTCTTCAACTGCAAGTGTAAAGACGCCTGCTGTTGCCCGTGTGCAGGAGCCGTTGCTGGAACTCACCTTCCCCATCTGGTGAAGTGTCCTGAAGAGCTCTGCATCGGTGCCTTCTTCATTCTGAGTGTGGTTCCTGCACTGGTCTCTGTGCTCTCTGCTCCTGTCCCAGGGTGAATTACCCTCCCCTTCCGCTCTCTGTATTATTAACTTTTGCCCCTGAATTCCTGTGCTCTTTATTTATTTATTTTCAATGTTCTGCCCACATTATGAAATTATTTTATCCCCTGCTCCCTCCTAATGTATTTTCTGTTTGTTTGTCCATGCCACACACTGCATTTTCCATGATCCCGCTCTGTGCTTGCTTCCTCCCAACCCCCTACCCTGTCCTCCCAACACCCACCCGGCCAGTGATTGCATGCTTTCTTCACGACTAGCCCTCTTCACTGAAGGCTCAGGGGCAGCCTTGCCCAGGCAGCCGGCCAACGCCCAGAGGCAAAGGGCAGCTCCCCTATGGGCAGCTCCCATTCCCTGTTTGCCCCTGTTCGACCGTGGATGCCTGATGGAACACCCTACAGCTACAACTCAGGTAAGGTGGTACAGGCGGGGAGCACAGCCATTACTGCGCTCTGATAAAACCCTGCTACTTTTGTTCCCATTCATACACTACTACCAGCTGCTGATAACTTTGTGTCCATTCCTCTGAGGGTTCTCTAGCTAGCCACTGTGCTAAACCCTGTTGTGCTTCTTAGATAGCCATTGTTGCACTTAGATGATTCCTGGGGCAGGCAGTGTACTGCACCTGTGCGCATTTTAAGAGTCAGCGGTGTGTTGCACTCGGATGAGTCCTGGGGGTAAGCAATGTGTTGCACTTACAGATGAATTCTGGGGGTAATTCTGGAGGTAAGCAATGTGTTGCACTTAGAGGTGAATTATCTTGTAAGCAATGTGCTGCATTTTGAGATGAATTCTGGGTGTAGGAAATGTGTTGCATTTGTGAAGATTAGCCATGCAACACATTTAGAAAGAATTGTGAAGACTAGCCATGCATCTCATTTAGATAGAACTAGCTGGGGTCCTGAGCGTTGTCCGTGTCCTGATTGAGTGGTGTCTCATGTGCCCTGGAGGATGTTGCTTTTGCCCTCTTGTTGGCAAGTCTTGCTTCAGTTTGCTTTGGTGTCTCATGTGGCCTGGAGAATGTTGCTCTTGTCCTCATGTAAGAAAGTCCTGCTTCAGTTTGGTCTGGCATCTCATTTGCCCTGGAGAAAGTTGCTCCAGTGGGCAGTATGAGATAAGTTAACATAACATAAGATAGGTGTTGGTTGGTCTTATTGTTTTGTGTTTAATTATTTAGAACATGATTTTAGCCTTATCTAACATAGGATGTTCCTAAATCGAATATGTTCATCCCTAAAATGGTAACCAAATGTGTGAGCTGATCATTTTTTTACATTTTGTTTGGCGCATATTGTGTATGGTTAATGCTTTACCTGAGATAGCTCTGAACTATGTATTACATTGATTTAGGACCATGTTGCTATATTTTTTAAATGTATATTGTTTTCTTTTTTAAATAAACTGTTTATAAATGTTCGTTTCATGTAAGCACTTTTATGGCCTGAGGGCCGAAATAGTTTTACTGACTGACTGACCAATCATTTTCTTGCCATTTAAGATTCACCAGGAAAGAGAAGGCAGGCCCACCCACTAATGCAAGCCAGCAGCATCAATAAAAAAGACCCAATTTCACAAACCAACTTTCATGATCATTTATCACAGTGGAGCACATTGGCCCAGAAAGGAGGGCCACACTAGCCTGTGATGCTTGCTCTTCGTCCTTTGCACTGTGGTCCTAGGGGCCAGCCCTAGCAATGCACTGTATGGTATCCTTATGTTGTGACTTGATTGTTCTGCGCCAAGCTACTTTCACAGTGGGCCGGCATTCTTTGAACAACTGCCTGCATCACCAGCTGCATTTCGTGGGCATTGCATCACTCTCACTCTGTCAGATTAGCAGTTTTTTACTACAAGTACAGACTGACATTTCACTTGTGGTTGCTTACACACATCACACTCGGGGCCTCATAACAACCTTGGTGCTAAGTGCACCAACTTTACCACCATGGTGTAAACTCTGTTTACACCATGGTGGAGGGCGGATTTACCACCCCATTTCAAGGTGAGTGGGGCGGTAAATCCCCATTTCCCATTTTCCCTTCCCCATTCCCATTTTTGCCCCATAGGGCATAATGGGAGTGGGGAAGCCGCTTATTACGCCGCCGTAAATTACGGCGGCGTAATTAGCACCATGGCAGGTTAGCGCCATGGATTTTAAGCGTTAACCCTTAACGCCTGAGTTGTAATGGGGCCCCGGTCTTTTAATGGCTTGGTATGTCAATTGTTTTGACTGTGTTGTTTCTTTGATTGGCCGCCCCATCACTTTTGACAGGAAACTGTGCATTTATTTGAAGAACAACGAGTCTCCAAAAAGATATTGCTTTCTCTTTTTGCTGCCTATTGGTGCTTAATTTGTACAGGAGTTCTTGTTTTTGGCCTCACCGCACCAATAGCAGAAATTCATTTAACTGGAGGTCGACAGCATCATAAATGGATTTAACAGCTGATAATGCTAAGCTGTTAATTATAAGGGACAACCTGTCCAACACACGCGTTCCCTTTTATAACACCGGCTCAGGTTGCAAAATGTGCACTTTCCACATGATGTAGTTGAAAACATTCAGTGCATCATGTAATGCACAGCCAGGAGTGTCAACTTACCGAAAGGAATATAGGCAAATAAAATAACAGAAAAGATTTGTGTCTGACTGCCACCAAGACTTGGAGACCTACAATATGTGCTTGGATATGGATTTGCTTAAATGGGACCAAAACAGAGCTATTGATTTTTGGCTCCCACCAAGCCCGAGCCAAGCTAAGTCCAGAATACAAGTCATTTTACATCAAGGATTCCCCCTTCCCAGTGGCAGAGAAACTGAAAACCTTAGGGACATTATTGGAAGCATGAATGGGTGCTGAAGCACAGGTTACATATCTTAACAAAAACTGCCACTACTACCTGTGCCTTCTGTAAGGTGTCAGACTATTCAAAACAACACCGTAAGAAATAAAACAAGGATAGAACACATCACGGCTGACAGAAAGGCCCTCCACTGGCTGACCGCGGAGGACAGGGCCCATTTAGTTCACAGATGTCTTTATGTGCTGCCCTGGTCTACCTAAAAGTAACAATCACACAGTATGTACCAAGGCGATCATTAAGGTCAGAGGCATTTGGACAGATTTTATGTCCCTCCTCTAAACGGTCAAATGTCCTGGGCCGGGCATTTCCGGTGAAAGCGGCTCAGAAATGGAACAGCCTACCGACGCAGCTAAGATAACAAAAGAATTACACAATGTTCAGGAAAGCCCTGAAAACAAACCTATTTAGGTGAAGTATTTGACCTAGAAGATTTGTACCTGTATTAGACAATGATGTCCTGTTCCTGTATCTAAGTCCGTTGTCTTTGTGTATGCGCCGATGCCTATGGGTTTTCGGCGCTTCACAAATAAATAAATAAGTAAATAAATAAATAAATAAATAAATAAATAAATAAATGCAAATAATAATAATATTTTAAAAATTGAAAAACCCTCCCTCGAGGAGTCGTGGTGTTATTTTGCTGTCATACATGGCAGACTAGGGTGCTGGCTGCTTACCACAGAGGGGTATTCAAGTGTAGTTTCAGCAGCAAGGTCTCTTATTTGCTACCTTCTCAGGCCACGGACGTATCGTCTTTATTTCCACTAACCATGCGTGTGGGCAAAGGTTGGGTCATGAGAGGGTATTCGTTTGGATTGTCATGCAAAGCGATGCTGCCAATGAAAAGAACACAAACGGGGTCACAAAGTCGTATGCAGTAAAAGCAGAAAACATCTGTGGTTTTAGCAAAAGTACCGCATCCGACTCCAACTACTAAAGATGTACGAGTGACTGAGAGAAAGCATATGCTTTGAAAAGAAAAGTCAGAAGCCCCCAACGGCCATACTTCCTTAATAATGTCACACATATTAACATGCCCCATTCTAGTTCGCGGGTATTATAGCAAACACCCGCAAGTCTGTCGACTTAAAGGGCTGCTAACAACTCGGCAGACTGAGGTTAGGTAGGCCAGAAGGAAGTACGCCACCCAACAAAGGGGTGATAGTCGTACCCTTGGGCTTCGTCTGGAGTGCAAATAGTTTAAATTATTTTTTAAGGGTGATGGACTGCATGCATCTTACGCATGCCCAAGTTCCCTTCAAAAAAGAAAAGCTGGATGGCTGCCACCATAGTAAGTAGAAAAGGGACTGTGTCCCTTTTCTCTTTTTATTTCAGCGGTCTGGTGTAGAAGTGAAGAAACACAGCAACCTGAGCCGGGCCCACAGGTAACTGGTGGGAGGGGTTTGGGGATGACATGGGATGCAGGGACAGTGGGGCAGAAGGCTGGAAAGGGGCTGTATGTTACAGCAACAAAGCACTGAAAAAAGATGGTGGCACCTGGGGGGCTGGAGGTGGCTGGTGGAACATGGGTGGACACTGGCAGTTTCTGCCCGCGTTTCCAATCATCTGATTGACTGAGCACCCTTCCCTGGGTGCACATTACTTGCTATTCATTAATTTATAGTCCTGGAATTATAATGGCAATATCAGAACTAAAAGCTGCAAAATGCAAAGAAAACACGCATTGGCAAATCAAAAATGTTTGGCTTTTGCACATGCATGATATAGGCATTTCCCAGGCACTGTCCTAATGGTACTTTCTCGGCATAAAATGGCAACATCTGTAAAATTGTGTAAATACTGGGGGCGTGGCTAGGCAGCACGCCATGCAGTCGTGTCTGCTGTGAGCCCCGTGATGGGGCGCCCGATCTACTGATGTTGCCCTGAGAATTCAAACCTGGTTTTCCCCCTCATTGACATAGCTAGTGTCCCGGAGCATGGCGCTCGTCCCGCGAGCAAAATTTAAGCCACGAAAGCTGCCGGAGAAGCGATTCCACCCCTGACACTCGAGCGGCGCGGAACAAGGAAAGATGGTGGTCTGCGCACCCGGGCTGGATGCGCTGTGACTCCTCGCTCCAAAACCTCCTCTCAGCAGACAAGTGAGAGCTTCTACCCCTGAATAAACAGCACAGATGGCGCTGCAGAAACGAAATGACTAGAGAAGCCATCCCGCTGTCTTATGCTGTGTTAGTGACGCTGACGGTCCAGATGGTCTGGAGTTCGGGGATTAATGCAACCGCCTGGTCCGGCCAATCCTGAAGGTGAAGAGTGGCCCGATGCGGCAGTGCGCCTACCGGGGCACTTGCATCAGCAACACTCAACGACAACCCGTACTGAACGCCCACCTCCCTGACACCATAGTGAACGAGGCTGCCTAAGGGTGATGCAGCAGTTCCCGTGCTGGGGAGTGGTTGCAGGCTGAAGCCTCAGCAGTCGGGCTGGAGAGGAGCAGAGACGACTCGGAGGAGTGAACTCTCCTCGCCCGTAACGCCGATACGGACTCCACATTGGAATCATCTTCTGCCTCTCCGGGCACAGAGCTTCTTCTGCACCTTCTACATTCTTAAAGAAGGCCTGGCCCCTATGGGCATGGGCTACCCGCCTCCCACCCCTGGCAGCTGAACATCAGCTCCAGTGGCCTCTATGGAGCAAATAAGGGTGAGGGCCTCTAGCAATACATGCAGGCGGAGCTGAGGCTGGAGACCCGCTTTCTTTTACCGGCATTCCTTGCCCCTCTAGTCCACTGCAAGACAACAACACACTCTACCCCCTTCACGAGTGGGGCCGTCACCACACCCGGTGGGCTTCTGTTGTCTGTGCCAGGGCCAGACTAGGTTCTTGACCACCAAAGGACCTCCCCCTTCTCCAACGGGCATTATCAGCGATACCCAAAGCAGGGGCGAAAGGGAAGCCATCGGACATCACTGCATTCTTAAACCCCCAAGAAACTGGGAAACCAGGGATGAAAGCTTTGAGAGCTGAGGTCCACTCGCCCCCACCGGGGCCAATCCACCCTGACTCTGAATTCTCCAAGAGGGACTTTGAGGACATGTTGATGGCTTTCAAGCAGGACATCATGCAGGAGATAAAGCAGGAAATAAAAACCTCCAAGGACTCTCTGGCCCGGTCAATTGCGGATTTGAACTCTCATCTACTGGGCCTTGAATCTCGCATAAATGATCTCGAAAACACAGCATGCAAACAGGTACACGATCATGCGGAACTGGTGAAGAGAGACAATTGAATTGAAGAGCACCTTGAGGACATCTGGGCGAAACAAGCCGACCTAGAAAACAGAAGGAACAATGGCCGCCTCGGGGGATCCCGCGTCACGTTTCGGATCATGAACTTGCGGCACATGTGAGTGCTCTTTTTAAGTCGTTGCTTGACTTCCCGGATTCTGAGGAACTTTTCTTGGATAGGACCCACCAGGTCTATTCTTCTCTTCAACAGAGACACAACCTACTGCCAGACATCTTCTCCCGTGTACACTTCTTCCACCAAAAAGAGGCGATTATGGCTGCAGCCTGGAAGTTGGAGCCAATGGTTTTCCAGGGAGCCTCCCTCACCCTATTCCAAGACCTCTCGCCCTATTCCTTGGCTAACCACCGGCGCCTGCAAAAGGTCACCTCATGGTTACAGTCACAAAAAATCTGCTATCGCTGGGGGTTCCCCAGTAAATTGGTCTTTGACTTCCGCAATCATCACTGCATAATTGGCTCAGAGGATGAGGTGAAGGAACTGATGGAAGAGGCGAACAATGCTAGATCTTCAGAAGTCAGAGAGCCAGATGATCCCAATTTGGACCCACCCCTAGAGATAAGAGGAGGAAACCCAGAGGACAACGCATACCAGCAACTCTACCATTGACACCAGGGGCTGAATTGGAATCACTGCGGCCCCAGGATTGATCCTGCTGCACCTGGAGCCTCTCACTGGCAGCAATACATTCAGCAGAAGGGAGGGTGAGCGCTCGAGATGGAGTTTCTGGAAATGTACCCAGTTAATGGGCCCTATAGCTCTGGGAGGGACACCAACCTAAGATTCTTTTTCACTACTATAAGAAGATGAGGTGGAACGTGGCAAAAGATTGGACACCGTGAGCGGATAACGCCAGTTACTGTGGACTTTATGTAATTGTTGGAAAGGTTAAGGCAAGTTTTTAAATGCCTAATTTTGTCTTATTTAGGTTTAATTTTTGAGAACCCTTATTTTTATTGGAGCACACAGCTTGGAAAAATGAGTTTGCCAGAAAGCGGGGCATCTTGGCCACCTTGCTGGGGGATCAGCTAGTCAATGCATCATAGGCTTACCCGAGCAGGCTCATGATGGCGACTCCTGGTGTTAATTGGGTTCAGGGTCTAAATGCCCCGTTGGCAAGGCACTCATTCAAAGAATGTTCACTCTTAATTCCTCGCTCCTGTTTCTCCAGGAGACTCACCTCTTACTCTCAGATGAATTTCACCTCAATAATAAACTGTACCCCACCACTTTTTGTGCCTCTAGTGGCTCGAAGAGACGTGGAGTCGCCATACTGATTCGCATAGGTACCGCAGTGAAAATGCTAAAAGTCTTGCGGGATGGGGAGGGGAGGTATACCATAGTGGTAGCACTATTATATGGGTGCAAAGTGACGCAACAGGATGCATTTTATGCCTCTTTCTCAAAGACGCTGAGGGCGTTTGTTGAAGGGGAGATCATTTTGGGCAGGGACTTCAATGTGGTGGTTAATCCCCTGGTTGACAAATCTCTGCCCCGACGACGGCCCATGATAAGAAAAACTTTATAGCCCTTACCACATTATTGCGTGAACACTCGTTAATTGAGGCCTGGTACTTCTTTCACTAGGAGGCGCGCGGCTATACCTTTTTCTGGACATGTTCTTTCTCTCCAACACCCTAATCCTTCAGGTAATTAACATCGAGATTCTTCCAAAAGCCCTATGAGATCATGCCCCCTTAATACTCACGATGGCCCCACCCTACCCAGATCCCCTGCACAAACCTTTATGGCGCCAGAATGATTTCCTACTGGAGGACACTTTAGTTCGTTCCCACATATCTGAAGCAATAAAGCATTATTTTTTTGAAGAGGCAGGGTTCGACACTGTTTGGGACACTCGGAAGGTGGTCATTCAGGGCTGTATCATAGACCAGTCCATGGCATGGAGGAAAGCTAGGAATCTGCTCCAGACACATTTGGAGGAGGAGGTCCGAGGAAATGAGATAAAGCATAGGGAGAAGGGGTCCCGGCGCTCACCTCAGGACCTGCGAGCAGCGTGGATGGTCCTCGAAGCACATCATGTGGGGTGTGCAGCGCATTCCGTGCTGCTCACAAAACAATACTTTTACACAAAGGGGAATAAGGCCAATAAGCTGTTAGTGGCAAAACTGAATCAGAGGGCCAAGCACAATTACATAGAGCTACTGCGGAATGATAATGGTAAGCACAGATTTCAGAAGAAGGGAAACTACAAATGATGGAAGACTTTCAAAGAGTACACTCGGCCACACACCAGTGCAACCAAGAGGTAATTCATGACTTTAAATGCAACTCCCAACTCCCCCAACTACACCAGGACCTGTGGGATCCCTTAGAAGGGTCCATCAGCAACCAAGAGGTTTTACTGGCAATTCACTCACTCCCTTCGGGAAAGGCTCCGGGCCCGATGGCTTCACTAACAAGTTTTATAAGACGTTTAGTATGGAACTGATCCCCCACTTGATGAAATTGCTTAACACGTTTTTCTCCTCCAGAACAGTGACGCACACCCTGGCGGAATTGGCCACCACGTTACTCTTGAAACCGGGAAGAGACCCGCCGGAATGCACATCTTATTGCCCAATAGCTCTGCTTAACAGTGACGCGAAACTCTTTAGTAAAATTATGGCTCTGCGGCTTGGGGAAGTTCTCCCATTGTTAATTAATATCGATTAGACGGGCTTCATACAAAATCGGTCACCCATGATAACATCCACAGAGTAGTGGATCTCATAGCCTAGGCCCCTCAAATCCCAAGAAAACTATCATTGTTATCCCTTGACGTGCATCGAGCATTCGATAGTATGTCCTGCAACCATCGAAAACTGGTACTACAGGCTTTTGGCTTTGGCCCACGCTTCACCAAGCTGGTGCTTACAAACTTTCAGTTCCCAGCCACCCACATCAGGGTTAATTCTCATTGGTCCTCCGTGATATCTATGGGTTAGGGGATTAGGCAAGGATGTCCTCTTTCCACCCTAGTCTTTGCCTTAGCTATGGAACCCCTAGCCCAAAGAGGTCACCTTCACCCTGACATACCCTCAGCATTGTCCACAAGGCCTTCTGGGGCGTAGGGCCTCAATACCTTCAACTCTCTCTTCCTAAATATCTTCTTTCTGAAGCTCTTCGCTTATCCTCCTCCAACTCCCTCAGGGACAGTCGCTTCTCCAAGCAGCGAGTTGGTGGTAGATCTCTTTCTTCTGCTGGGGCCTCCCACTGGAACAGCCTCCCTGCCTCCTGAAACTTGAGGAGAGTCATCTCTGGTTCTCACCTGCTGAATTCCTGGCTGAATCTGACACTGCACTGGTTACCTGGCTACCTTCTGATCTCTGGCCCAGGTCCCCTCCTCTGCCAGTTGCACACCTGCACTGCCTTCCTAGCAACCCCCGCACTTGGGGACTGTTTCTGTATCCCTATAAGTCCCACCACTTGACACCTGATGTCTGCACTTACCCTTGCACTTGTCACCTGCTGGCCGTACTTTTACTTATTGTTATTTATTTATCCCATGTACTGCACTGTCCCCCTCTCCCACACGTTCCCACTTCCCCTTCCCATGCACTTCTGCTATTTGAATGACACCTGTCCTAGTAAGATCATTGTCCGTCTTCCCTCTGTTCCCCCTCTCTTGCCTCGTCGCTCCTTGAAACACATGTGTATAGGCGCATTACAAATGCCATATCATATAATATAATATCATACATGGTTTTAGATGTGGGGGGAATGTCACAAGCTGGAACTTTACACAGATGTCATGCTATGCTTTCTAAAGGACTTGCTTACCTCACTGCCGGCTCTCATGGAGTTTCTTGCCCAATGCGCCGCAGTCTCAGGGTTTGCAATAAATTATGAGAAATCTATAGGCATGGGCCTGACAGACACGCTGGCAGCCCTGGCAAACCTATGGAAAAGGTTCCCATTCTGATGGTCGGAAACAGAATTCCCCTACCTGGGGGTGCACCTAACCTCCACCTACTTCGGCCTGCTGAAGGCGAATGTCCAGGAGCTATGGTAAGAAGCCAAAGACTGCTTCAAAGGTGGGATTCACAGGAGATCTCGTGGTTAGGCTATATTTTTGCTTTCAAAATGATTCTCCTTCAAAAATTGCTGTACATTTTCCAGGCCCTTATTGTGCTCATTCCTGAACGGGAACTACTCGACCTACAAAAGGCAGTGGGACATTTCATCTGGCAGCGCAAAAAAAACACATATCTCTCGCAAGCTTCTCACAAGAGGGAAAATGCTGGAGCAGGCGACACTCCCAAATGGAAGGATATAGAACAAAAATCACATCCCGCTTTCCACTGGGTCATCTTGCGTTCCTCTCTAATGAGACGTGGCAAAAGCGTGATACCATGCTGGCTACCACCTTAGCGACTCTTCAGAGTTGGGATAAAGCCTGCGCACAGAAGGGGTTTAAATTGTGCCTGAGCCCACTCTCACCTAATACCCAAAACCCAGCATTCACCACGGGTTTACAAGATCCTTTCAGCTTTGGAACTCCGGTGAACTTTTGAGACTGCAGGATCTCTATGGCACCACAGGACCATTGACCTTTATTGAATGCAAGCAGAAGCTCAACTTACCTGATTTAGAGCTGTTCCGCTATGGCCAATTGTGCCATTGGTTGACTAATGCCACGATTCTGCAGGCTGGATCCCGTGTCCCAACAGGCATTGAACTTAAGTATTGGAGGGGCATAAGGCATATAGAATATCTCCATGTTACAAGCTCCTGGAAAAGGCTGCCTGGAAATTTCAGGAGAGTCCTGGTCTAGGATATGGACCAGAGCCCATAAAAGCTCGCGCTGCACCATTCGGAAAAAAGAGGTGCTCATGTTGTGTTTTTGCTGGTATCTGTCCCTGCACTGCCTGCACGCAATACACTCCACTTACTCTGAAAGATGCTGGCATGGATGCGAGCAGCTGTGTGACCTAGCTCATATGTGGTGGCATTGCCCCGTAACACAGTCATACACTTACTGGAGGTTCGCTCTAAAATGAAAGAAATCACGGGCACCCAACTCTCTATGGATCCGCTTGTCCTATTACTGGGGGAGGCTCCTGATGATGGCTCATTTCCTATGTCAGGTACTAGGGCTGAACTAATCTCCCAACTACTGATGGCAGCCCGAATCAGTCGCGCAAGCTTTTGGAAGGCAGCAGAGGGCCCATACATCTCTTACTGGTGGGTGAAGGTGTGCGAGTTGATGGGGATGGAGAAACTTTCAGCACTAGCAGTGGGACGGATGCGTACATTTTCGCGTATATGGAGGCCTTTCTTGGAACATGTAGCTGACAAAGAGCAGATGTTTTTCCAGCCTTTATTCCTGAGGCACCTTACTAAACCATGAATTAATAAATGCTGGGTTCACTGGTTGAACATCTCAGTGCAATCAAGCTAAGGCATCACGTTGAGTGCAACGTGTTACCTTTTTTTTCTTCCTCCCCTCTCCTTTTTCTTTCCCTTTTACTTTCCACTTGATGATTAAATGGCAGTGTTAAGCAGAACAGTTGTATAGTTGCAAAACTGGAATTTGCATATCACGTTGTTTTTTACCTTCATAATGCGTTATGTCTGTATTGTGTTCATTGACATTTCAATAAAAAAAATATATTAAAAAAAAGAATTGTGTGACAATACTGTGGACTTTTCCAATGCTTGTTTAGACATGATTTTGGTGTAGGAAACAAATGCGACAACACACATAGTGCTTATAAATTAAGTGGCTGAAGACAGTTAGCTAAGATATTTTTATTACAGTATCCAATTTACAGCTGCAATCAAACCTTAACCATCAGAAGACTGATTTGAAATAAAACTGGCAAGCCATCAGCAACACAAAGCTTTATGTGAATGCTTGATGGGGCTAGCTTTAAGAGATTCCCAGGACCCTCTGTCCCACCCGCCCTGCGTCAGTGTTATTTAAAATATATATATATATTCAATGAAAAAACTTTGTTAAAAGGACGTTCTAGTTACAAGTAAAACCGAAAAACCGCAGACATTTGCAAGTTATGGTATCACTGCTGACATCACATGTGAAATTTTTGATGAAAAGTCCCTACAAGGGGTTGTGTTTATAATGTTGGTAACAAGATGTCAGGGGTGATCGGGAGACCTATCATGAACTACTTAATTGATTAAAGAATGTACTCATCTAAACAACATTGTATTTGAGTATTGTTAATACAGGAACCTAATCAAATATAAACATAGGCAATGGCTGCAGCATGCATCATAGAAGTACAATAGTTATAGGGCCTCATTACGACCCTGGCGGTACGGAGTGAACGGCGCCGTGAAAGGTTCCGGCGCCGTTCACTACGTACCGCCACATTACGAGTTCCCCTCGCGGGACACGGTAAGCACGCATGGGAAAACCAGGCGTGTTTACCGGGTCCCGCGAGGGGAAGAGGGAGCAAACAACGGCCCATCTCATAATGGCCCATTGTTTGCTCCCTCTCCCATTCCCATTCAGCCCTATGGGGGCTGAAATGGGAATGGGGAAGAACTGGGTCCGGGTCCTTGGAGGGAGAAATTACCGGGCCTTCCGAACTCGGAATGGCCCGGTAAGTCCTCATTCCGAGGACCCGGACCCTGACGCGATTTCGGCGGCAGCCATGCCGCCAATAGCGGCATGGTTACCACCGAACTCGTAATGAAGGCCATAATCTTGTAATTTTGGAAAGTACAATAATGAATGCTACCTTATGTGAGTTTTGAATAATGTTAAACATGTAATAACTAGCTAACAATTCAAGACTTACCACACTTTTGCTAGTACAAACAATACATATGAAGAACCACAATGCATACAAAACAAAGGCACACACAGGGAAACTAAAGTAAGGAAGAAAGAAACAGCATCATCAGAAAATGTTAATAACTTTAAAATGTATCTTCATGTATACAAATGAAATGTGTTTTTGAGGCCTGGTTATTTCTCCATGTATGTGCACCATCAGCTGAGACTAAACCATATGGACCGTACTTTAAGAACATATGACAAGGTTGATGTCTAGATACAAAACCACCTGGCCTAGATATGTCAGTGAACAAAAACAAGTGGCCCAGATATGTGATGTCATCAATGACATTTGTGAATTCATCTTTGATAACCCGGGTGTTAGTCTTAGCAGTGCACGGTGGTGGCGCGAGTTATGGTTGCTTAGCCTACCATAACTCGCACATTTCTGAGGATTTTCGGTTTTACTTGTAACCATAACGTCCCTTTAACAAAGTTTTTTCATTGATTTTCATAGGTTTTTATTAGTGCAACTTAACCATAACGTCCCTTTAACAACGTTTTTTCATTTAATTTCATGGTTTTTTATTTTCCTACAACTTACTAATATCATACCCCAATATAGCAACACTTCTGTCCAATTTACAATGTTTCACCTTAAAACTCTGCCATTTCCCACCTTCTAGCATCATTTTTAACTCTTCTATACATTTTTTGCAACTTTCCACTGTTTTTGCACCTGTCGACGTCCGCAAACGTCTAATATCATCACAGACCTTCCAGACAGTGCCACGTGACCATGCGCTCGCACGCAGCATGATGACGTGTCTGCGAAGGCGTCTGCATTTCGGAATCGGGTCCATGTTTGGAAGACTGTTTGGAACTGCATTTTTCGACTGATCTAGGAACTTTCAACCTCAAACTGTACCCTTGCACAGCTCCAAAATATGTAAGGGCTCCTGGTTAGGACCCTATTCTGCCCACGAGGGCTCTATAATAACAAAAAAGAACAGGTGAACAGGGTCAATCCTATCTGTTCCGCAAACCCAATAGTCTATTTTACATCATACACAGGACACACATTAGTATTTACAATCAATGTTTATAATCAAAGATGCAGACCTACTGGTCTAATTACACATGGAGCACAAGGGACATTCCATCTGACAATACATAGAGGTGCATGAAAAATATAGTGCGTCCAGCTTCGATGTCAGTGAAGCTCGAATAACAATTCAGACATCAAACAAAAAACATGGCCTACTGCTGCGTCAAAAAACAACAGCGGTCGGTGAAAGGTAATACTTGAATAGCACAGAATAGTGAGAAAGTTACATAAGGACTCAGAGTCAATGGAGACTGAGGTAAATCATAAAAAAGTCTACACAGTTGTGTTTCGGCCCTGGTAGGTTGTAAAGTGTGCCTTTCTTGAGAGGGCCTTCATCAGGACGGGCGAACTTGGAGGATGGAATGTTCTATGTAGATACTGCTGTGTTGATCATTTGACTCAGCACGGTATTCAGAAAGAGGTGGGACCAATCTCTTGAGATGATTGCTGTTCTCAATTGGTGCAGTCCAATCTGCGTAAGCCACAGCAGGCGTTCAATCAAATGCATGGGAGAAGGGCTGAATTGTTGTAGCAGCCACTCTTATCCCGCGAGCTGCATCATATCTTGTCTATTTGGTGGATCATAGTCCTCAGAAACAGAGCAGCGGGCTAGTGACCGTGCATTCCTTCTTGATTTATTGAAACACACATCATCCCTGGGTATCTCGTGGTCACTATATGGTAAGCATTGTCTCCTAATGGGGCGATCAGGATGCATGGAGTGGTGATCTCATTTAACAGCAATCCGGATCCTAAGTATCCATATGGCGGATGGATTCTTCACACTGCTGTAGAAGACAGCTCCTACACCTATACTTACTCATTTTCCATTAAAAATCAAGCGCAAAGCACATACTTGGAAGAATATCAGTAAAACTGCTATTTCTCTTAAAAATGGCATCAGATATTGCCCTCCCTCCTCCCAAAGAGCCACCACCACCAGCTGGAGAACCTACACAACAGAAAAACTGCAGTACTTCCAAAGACAATGAAGAGGACCAAGAAGATGAGTTAGAGGACGTGCCTTCCTCTAGCACCCAGAGAGAATCATGGGTGTGGCAGTTCTTTACCACTGTTGGGAGTGTACCAAAGGCTTAAGATACCAAAGTGAAATGAACAAAGCAGGAACCGGGGGTGTTAAAAAAATGTCTTCCTACAGCGGGATGCCTGTGTGTCATGATTCTTGCCCCTCATGTCCCCAGCCCTCCAAGATGTCAGGCTGGAGCCAGGCCACGATCACCTACATGGCCCTCAAGGGCCTCTCCATCCCTCCAAAGACCCACTTGGAGTCAGACGTGGTGATTGTGGCACCAGACTCACTCACTGCCATAGGATAACATTGGGGATTGGACTTGTAGTGCATTGATGGGGACAAGATGGATGCCCCCACATATTTCGGTTCTCAGAACTGCATGTGCAGTCTAGTCTTTTGGGTGTGGTTCAGCCCAGAGACACCTGGGATACCCAGAGACTATTTTAGCCACACCCAGGCTGAGAAATATGCTTTGCGTTTTCTGCACCTGCAGCGTGACACTCACCGTGTTCGGATCGGTCTCCAGTAGGCCTGCATCTTTCTTCTGCGCTCAGCGCCTGCAAGAACAAGAACACCGTTAGGAAGAGCCTTACCTTGCGGCGCTTCTGCCCATCATTCATTGCTCCTTCTGTTCTGCGGGCATCTTCGGCGGTGTCATTCCCATCCCGGCACGCCGCTTCCTAAGGAAAAGGGAAAAGACCAGAAAAAAGGCATTAGTAAGCATTCTGCAAATCTTTGGTTATTTTTAAATACTGTACGTGCTTCAAGCGCTTACCTGAATCCCAGCCGCTCTGGGGGAACTCTGTCTCCGGAACTTCCCATCCATCTGCAAGAGGGAAAAGGCACTCCAGGTTAGCGTGGAAACATCTAGAGGCGCCGCATACCACGCTTACCCACTGCATTTGTTCTTCATAACCGGCATCCCCGCTGAAAACGTCGCACCTAAAAGACACAGAAAAAGAACTCAGTTCAATACAAATACGAAAGGGGTGCATTGCACATCACGCTCTCACTCACCTTCAGCCCTACTCATCTTAGCAGCACGCCACCATCCCCGGACGCTGGCCATCATCTAAGGAAGGAAAGGAACGGAGTTAGAGAACTGTTCAAAAGACTCATTATACTTACCCGTCGGACTCTTGCTAGTGAAGTAACTAGGCAGCAACAAGCCCGCATCAATCAACGCACCCATGCGCTGAAAGCAGGATGGAGAGCACACTATCCAAGAAAACAAGGTGAGCTGTGGATCAAAGGGAAGGGTTGGACCCCGGGGAAGAAGGGGTTCAAGCACACAGAGACAATAGGGAGTTAAACTCTACCAATCCTGTGTTTCATGCCCAGTCTCCAGTCAAATAGCCTCCAAGGAAGGGTTTGAGGTCGTAAGAGGTCAGAGCAGGCTGAGTGACGTCCCTGTGGATACCAGGTGAGCGTTACACTGTAGCATCCCGCTGTAGGAAGGAAGGATTTTTCCAAGATTGCCACCATGGAAAGAGAAGGCGGTGCTCCGTACAGAGCCTCTCTTCCCTTTCTATGGCAGCCTGCAGAACCCTACGACCATATTACCACAAGCACATTTTTTTCCCTTTCAAACCTATCCTACTTTCAAATAACTTTACCACAGAGCCAGTCCCATGTGGACATGGCCACTTTAACACCATCTTACGTCCCTCGCGGTCATGGCCAGTAGCCAGATTGTCCGCGTCATGATCTTATGCCATGACCAAGACAATCTGGCTACTGCCCACGGCCACAGGCTATACCTCATTCACCAAAGGTACATGACTATTTTTTGTACCTACATTATGACACTGGTCAAAAAATAAAATACTGGCACATTTGCAAAACCATGCTTTAGTGTCCTTGCCAATGCTCCTCACAGGTTTGCTTGAAATCCGCCCACGTTTTATTTTTTCAAAAGTGTTAGATCTTTCTCAAAACTTTTGTCCACATTCGTCAAACAGCAACAAAGTTATAAGCCATATAAAAATGTTGAGACTCCCTCTAATTTTACCCCCGCTTGACACCACATTTATATGCCTTTAGAATATTTTGGGACCACCCCTCTAATTTTGCCACCTCTTGCAGAATCCCACAAAACTTTGCTAAACCATTCAGGATCAGGTCTAAAATAAAATTGCGAAATTACGTGCAGTTTCATTGAGTGGCGCTAAAGTTATAAGCCATCCAAAAACTGTTTTTCCCCAACCCTTTAATTCAGAAATAGGTACTTTTATTTATTTATTTATTTGCATTCATAGAGCGCACAAATGCCCTCAGGCATCGTGGCGCTGTCAAGAAGGCTTACTTAGGTTATATGAGTGCTTGTGAGGACATACATACACATAGCCTGACCCAGTGGTAGGGTGGCAGCAACACATAGTTCATGAAGTCAAGTCCGGTGGCATAAACATGATGGCCAGCCCCATCTTGAAGGGTGGCAGCAACAAATAATGCAAGAGTCAGTGTAGGTGGCACAAATCGACTGCCTGGCCCTATGTAGCATATCAAGTGCATGGGACAAATACAGTGAAAAATGATGGCAGGCACAGTCTTGAAGGGTGACCGCAGCGAATCATGCAGAGAGTCAGTGTAGGTGGCAAGGACAAACAGCCTAGCCCTAAGTTTTAGGACGGCGGCAATAGCCAGTGCATAATGTCAAATCCGGGGGCAAGGCCTAGGAAGCTGGCCCTGTCTAGAGGGGTGGCGGGAGCAGGTAATGCCGAGAGTCAGTGTGGGTGGCAAGGATACACAGCCTAGCGCAGGTGAGGGAGACTGCGTGTACCCTGTGTAAGGTAAAGACCTGAGGCATAGGCATGAGGGCCAACCTCGTTTAGGGGGAACAACAGCAATGCAGCAGCATGTGGGCAGCCATGGTGAGGGGAAAGACACAATACATCTCTAACAGAGCACACAAGGGGCACATCACACACCATAAAGGTGACCAAGGGGGTGGGGGGCAATCATGAAGCATACGGGCGACCAAGAGGTGTGGGGGGGCACATCACACACCATACAGTTGACCAAGGAGGGTGGGGGTACATCACACACCATACGGGTGACCAAGGTGGGGTGGGGGGCAATCATGAAGCATACGGGCGACCAAGGGGTGTGGGGGGCACATCACACACCATACAGGCAACCAAGGGGGGTGGGGGCAATCACGAAGCCCAATATAAATATAAATATAAAAAATAAATGAAGCATACAGGCGACCAAGGGGTGTGGGGGGCACATCACACACCATATGGGCAACCAAGGGGGTGAGGGGTAATCACAAAGCATACGGGCGACCAAGGGGGGTGGGGGGCACATCACACACCACATGGGTGACCAAGGGGGGTGGGGGGCTATCACAAAGCATACAGGCGACCAAGGGGGGTAGAGGGCACATCACACACCATAAGGGCGACCAAAGGGGGTGGGGGGCATGACACATCAACACACCATACGGGCAACCAAGGGGGGTGGGGACAATCACAAAGCATATGGGCGACCAAGGGGGCTGGGGGACACATCACACACCATACGGGCGACCAAGGGGAGTGGGGGGCATGTCACATCAACACACCATACAGGCAACCAGGGGCGGTGGGGGGCAATCACGAAGCATATGGGCGACCAAGGGGGGTGGGGGCAATCACACACCATACAGGCGACCAAGCGGGGTGAGGGGCACATCACACACCATACAGGCGACCAAGGGGGGTGGGGGCAATCACGAAGCATATGGGCGACCAAGGGGGGTGGGGGTAATCACACACCATACAGGCGACCAAGCGGGGTGAGGGGCACATCACACACCATACGGGTGACCAAGAGGGGTGGGGGCAATCACACACCATACAGGTGACCAAGTGGGGTGGGGGGCACATCACACACCATACGGGTGACCAAGAGGGGTGGGGGCAATCACACACCATACAGGTGACCAAGCGGGGTGAGGGGCAAATCACACACCATACAGGCGACCAAGGGGGGTGGGGGCAATCACGAAGCATATGGGCGACCAAGGGGGGTGGGGGTAATCACACACCATACAGGCGACCAAGCGGGGTGAGGGGCACATCACACACCATACAGGCGACCACGGGGGTGGGGGCAATCACGAAGCATGCGGGCGACCAAGGGGGGGTGGGGGGCACATCACACACCATACAGGTGACCAAGGGGGGCTGGAGGGCATGTCACATCAACACACCATACGTGCGACCAGGGAGGTGGGGGTCAATCATGAAGCGTACGGGTGACCAAGGGGAGTGGGGGGCAATCACACACCATACGGGTGACCAAGTGGGGTGGGGGGCACATCACACACCATACGGGTGACCAAGAGGGGTGGGGGCAATCACGAAGCATACGGACGACCAAGGGGGGTGGGGAGCACATCACACACCATACGGGTGACCGAGGGGGTTGGGGGGCACGTCACACACCATACGGGTGACCAAGGGGGGTGTGGGGGGCATGTTACATCAACACACCATATGGGTGACCAAGGGGAGTGGGGGGCACATCACACACCATACGGGCGACCAAGGGGGGTGGGGGCAATCACACACCTTACGGGTGACCAAGAGGGGTGGGGGCAATCACGAAGCATACGGGCGACCAAGGGGGTGGGGGCAATCACACACCCTACGGGTGACCAAGAGGGGTGGGGGCAATCACGAAGCATACGGGCGACCAAGGGGGGTGGGGGGGCATGTCACATCAACACACCATATGGGTGACCAAGGGGATTGGGGGGCACATCACACACCATACGGGCGAACAAGGGGGGTGGGGGCAATCACGAAGCATACAGGCGACCAAGTGGGGTGGGGGGCACATCACACACCATATGGGCGACCATGGGGGGTGGGGGGCATGTCACATCAACACACCATACGGGCGATCAGGGGGGGTGGGCGGCAATCACGAAGCATACGGCCGACCAAGGGGGGTGGGGGGCAATCACACAGCATACGGGCGACCAAGGGGCTTGGGGGCACATCACACACCATACGGGTGACCAAGGGGGGTGGGGGGCAATCACAAAGCATACAGGCGACCCGGGGGGGCCCATCACACACCATACAGGCGACCAGAGGAGTGGGGGGCACATCACACACCATACGGGTGACCATGGTGGGTGGGGGCGCATCACACACCATACGGGCGACCAAGGGGGGTGGGGGGCATGTCACATCAACACATGATATGGGCGACCAAGGGGGGTGGGGGGCAATCACAAAGCATACGGGCGACCAGGGGCAGGTGGGGGGAGAATCAAATACCATATGGGCGACCAAGGGGGGTGGGGGGCAATCACACAGCATACAGGCGACCAAGGGGGTTGGGGGGCACCACGAAGCATACCTTAGCATACATTTAGCAGACAGGTAGATGAAAGGGGCCTTAGGAGGGGGCCTTGGAGGGAGGGCCGGCTAAGCCAGCCGGCTCTCCCATTGGCCAGGACATACCTCACCCTAGCCAATCAGGGCAAAGCAGCAGAGGACAACAGCCCAGGCACTCCGGTGCATTCGGCCCGGCCATCTTGGAATGGCGAAACCAGACCCCAAACATTCAGGAAAAGCACATATGTGTCTTAAATCCAGCATTACATTCAAGGACAGCACAAGTCCGCTGCTCCAGCGCAAATTCTTAGCCATTGTCAGATGTTAAAGTTGCGTTTCATTAAAAAGCGCTCACGAGCGCTGAGTTTTTTTTCTGTAAACCATGGGGCTTATCTTGCTTCCAGATATTGTCTGCTGCAGGGACCGCTCACCCGATGGATTTGGGAGCGCGGCAAGGTCTCCGGCTCCCTGCAGATCCGATCGTATGGAGAAGTGCTCTCCTGTGGTGTCCACGGACATATCCTGGGTGTTAGTCTTAGCAATGCATGTAGGTGGCACGAGTTATGGTTGCTTACGTTATCATAATTAGCGAATGTCAAGTGTTTTGAATCATAACATCCCTTTAACAAAGTGTTTTTACTGAATATACATATATATATATATATATGGCAGTGAACAAAAACAAAGGGGCTACACATGTGATATTATCAGTGATGTCATCAATGACATTTGTAATGCAATCTTTCATGTCCTGGGTGTTAGTGTTAGCAGTGCACAGCATAGTGGTGCGGGCAGGTATGGTTGCTTAGCCTACCATAACTGGCGAATTTCAGGGGTTTTTCGGTTTTACTTGGAACCATAATGTCACGTTTGTAACGTTTTTTTAGTGAATTGCACAGGTTTTTAGTAGGGCAACTTAACCATAACGTCCCCTTAAAAAAGTTTTTTGTAGTGAATTTTACAGGTTTTTAGTAGGTCAATTTAACTATACATCATTTTAACAAAACATTTTTTTACTGAATGTCACAGATTTTCAGTAGGGCAACGGAACCATAACGTCCCTTTAACAAGGTTCTTTTGCTAAACAGTATACACCTTGCGAAGAATGCCACATGACAACATGCTGGCGTACAGCACGGTGACGTGTCCCAGAATCAGTACACACTTAACAGTAAGATCTATGCCTCGTGACAGTGTGGAAATAGATTTTATATTGATGTAGGAACGTCCACCTTCAACATTTCCCTGACACAGCGCCAATACGTATTGGTAGGCAGCGATTACCAATGCACTACACAATTTATATTTTTACCAAAAGTTCTACTTATCTGAAAATGACATCAGCTTAAGCCATCTCTCCTCCCCAAGCAACGGCAGCACTGCTATAATGAAGAAGCATGAGAAACAGTGCAGCTATCTTACAAATAACAAACGCATAGCATTTTTCACCGTCCTTCTACTGGCCCATATTACCGTTTGTTGCCTCTTTGCTCATTGCCGTTCGCAAATTGCCTTATTAGCTGTTGTACCAAAAAATAAAGCCACCCATAAACAAAGCAAATATTCTGTTAAGAGCGACCTTTCACAGTGTAAATATATTTACACAAAAAAAATTGCATACACTCCATGTATTTCATATTTCACAGTTAAGTACATAGACGCAATAATCTTTGCCAGTAATAGTCTAGATTTGCAAAGCAGTAACGTGTGCTACTAAAACATAGGATTACTGGTTATAATCCGGCGTGGCTTTGGCGGGTTGGATTACAAAACAAAATCCTTTTTCAAGATGGCCACCATAGACAGGGAAAGTGGTTGTTTCATACATAGCCCCTCTTCCCTTTCCATGGTAGCCTGCAAAAAGCACAACTACGTGACGTGATGCAGAACCTGTAAATAAACATACAGCGATGTACAACGTAGTAACTTACATTTTGCAACAATAGACTGGATTGTAAAAGAAAACGTTAACATTTTAGAGTTCGTAATGTAGGTTTATTTAACAAGAAACTGTTAGAGACCATCGGAGTAATCCCATTTTCAATGGAATGCTAACAATGGTTCTAAGGGCGTCATTGCAAATATTAAAGATGAGGCACATGTTGGTCTTTTCCCATACAAAAATTATGCATTCTTGGTTAAATCAGCCGCTTTGTTTCCACAGTGATTTCCAAGAAGGCGCCATGACCTTCGGCCTACAGCACCATAAATGATGTGATGTTGCTCCGAATAGCGAGTTCAGCGTACGGGCAAAGCGGCTCTGGGCTGTCATCCCACATTATTGTGATGGACAGGCAACTGCTCAGGAGCAGTTGTATTTGGCATCCAAAAAAGCTGTCACTCGGCATCTGGAAACCATGGCACGGACAGTACGGCAAGATGTACCTGGGCGGAAAACGTAACAGAAAATACGTGTCAATAACCAAGCTTTAGCAAAAAATTGCAAAAAAGACACAAAGAAGGTGCAAAGTAATGCAGAAATGTAAGTGGTAAAACATGACATTTTAGTGAAATGTTACTATTGACCATGTGTAAATATAGTAACAGGCTACAACCGCCGAGATTCTGCATGCGCCGTAAGGAAAAAAAAAATGGCAACTACACATGAAGACGATAAATGAGTTATGAAGGCAAAATGAATGGACACGTAAAAAAAAAATACATCTCGTGATTTCAAACAAGACCAAAAGAATGTGCAAAGTGATACACAAAGCTATGTGGGTAAACATAACGTTTGAAACAAGAAATATTAACGCTAAAAAAGGGTGAGTGTAGTCATACCCTGCAAACGCAGAAACTCTGCACTCTCCATTATTGAAGGAAAAATATAACAGCTCAGAAAGATAATACTTCAGTTATATTGGCACAAGTAGAGTTTTGGTAATTTAAAATTAAAACGCGGGTCGGTGTAGAGTGGTGAAAATGTAACTTACATAATGTGTACTGGCTCCATTCTTTTTTGCCAAGTCAGACACCAACGTATTCGCACCGAAGAATCTTTGTGGACTGATATTGCATGTGCCTTACAAACATTTTTAAAACATACCCTTATCAATTGCAATTTTTTTCGAACCTTTCATTCCATTGAATTGTTTCTAAAGTTTCCCTTTCGCTCAAGGTAATAAAAAAAAATTCCCCTTATACATTCACTCGGATGCGTGGGCCTATTGAGCATGTAACCAAAAAACCAACTCATGTGACCTTCACTCAGAAGGCAAATACATTCTTACTTTGCAACAACATATTGAAATCCAATTATGAGAACCTCTACTCCCATACACCTCCTGAATCGCTGTTTCCAGCAAACATGGCAGATGGCGGGATTAGTTTTCAAAACTTAATACGCCAGTCTGGCGGCAATATTATTCCAAAAACATTGTAACCCAGACGCACTAATTGGTAGTGGTACAGTGAGTACCAACTTCGATTTAACCGTATGACTTTGGTGACGAGAAAACTCCACTTTTTCAGTTTGTGCTGCCACATCCCATCCCAGCCTCCTTAAGGGTCACCTTCTGAAATAGTATTTCATAAGTGTGCCAAGTGCAATGCTGTCTTGTTTTGTATGTGTTACTGCCGATCTCCGCGTACACCAAAACATGAATAAAAGATGGCGGGGGCATCGAAGAAAGCTAACATACTTCACGCTGTTCCACAACCAATCAGGGAAAGCGCCACATGTCTCCGGACACAAATTTTTTCCCTCATTCAGTCAAAGGGGAAAGAGACGTTTTCGGAACCCTCCCTTATAACTTTCCCCCCCTGGGCCAAAAATCATCAAACTTTCCAAAGAAATTCAGAGTGGCCGATATACTTTTTTTGCAAAGTTTGGTGAGGATTCCTCCACTGGGAGCAGAGTTTCAAGGCACCCAGAAACTGCTCTTCCTATGGAAACAGCAACTTCACCATAACTGCACAGCCACTAACGTAGCTGTCTAAAATGCTGCAGTGGTTGTGGGCAGGGCCTAGAGATTTGGATGTATGTCCAGAGATATTCGAATGTATGGGCTTACAGTGGCTTATAACTGCACTGCTTATAAGGTTGTTCTTTGGCCATGCACCCAAAACTGTGCACCCTCCCCAGAACCATCTGACCGCTAAGCAATTCTACGGGTGTATGCATTGCAGTCATATGATGTGGTGGTTCTGGCCAGGGCCTAGAGATTTAGGAGTATGGCGTACGGCACACATATTTTTAGACATATTTTTTGGTCATTTTAAAGGAAACTACTGGACTTATTGTCACCAAATTTACAAAAGCACGCTTTCGGGACCAAGCCCCTGCCGCAAATTTGGTGAAAATCCATCCAGCGGTTTGACCTGTACTGTGCGCAAAGTTTTTCCCCCATTCAGTCTATGGGAAAAAATACGATTTGGGTCCCCCCCTATAACTTTTGCCCCCCTGGACCAAACATCACCAAACTTTGCAAAAGAAATTCAGACTGGCCCATATACTTTTTTTGCAAAGTTTGGTGAGGATTCGTCTAGGGGGAGCGGAGTTATAGGCCGCCTAAAAAGTGCTCTTCCTATGGAAACAGCAATTTAACCATAACTACACAGCCACTTATATATTAGTATTGCATAAAAAACACTCCAATACCGGTCTACCTCTGCATGCCACCAATTGTCATCCTGTCTCATGCAAAAAAAGCATTCCTTATGGCGAATTCATCCGTTACCGTAGGAATTGCACCAACCTCACATCGTTTCATCATCACTGTGCCCTAGCCGCCATTGACTTTTTGCAACAAGGCTATACCAAAAGAACTATTGAAATGGCCTACATTAAAGCCCGTGGACTCTGTAGGGATAAACTACTATCTGGTGTCAAGTCCGGCAAGACAACCACCGATGATAAACCTAGACTCATTGGCCCTCATTACGACCCTGGCGGAGAGGGGTTTACGCCAGCGTAATGCATGGCGTACCTCTCCGCCAGATTAGGACATTCCGTAGCGCCATGGCGATTTTTACGCCCGGATTTTCCGGGCGGAAAAATCCATGGCGCTACGGGTCCCCTCCTTAATTACGCCACCGTATTCTACGGTGGCGTAATTAACTCCTTCCCCACTCCCATTATACCCTATGGGGCAAAAATGGGAATGGGGAAGGGTAAATGGGGATTGGGGACTTACCGCCCCGCCAAGGTCGGAATGGGGCGGTAAGTCCGCCAACCCCCATGGCGGAGTTGGCAGCTCTGCGCCATGGTCCATGGTGCAAATTGCACCATGGACCTCCGCCAGGGTCGTAATGAGGGCCATTGTCTCTTTTGGTAATGCTTCCAACAACGTTCGTAGGATCATTGAACGGCATTGGCGTGTCTTGACCTTGGATAAAAATCTATGCCCCTTACTTTCCAAACGTCCCACTATTACGTACAAAAGAGTACCATCGCTCAGAGACAAGCTAGTCTCTAGCTTCTTGCCACCCATTGATAAAAGTCCCTCTCTTTCTAATTGGTTGGCGGTTTCCCCCATGGCTTTACCAAATGTACTAAATGTAAAGCGTGTGCTCATGCCACTTCTTGCAAATCTTTCATACATCCGGGTCACTAAACGTAACCAAATCATTAAGTACTCTATCACTTGTGACACTGCCTTTGTTGTCTATGTCCTCTCGTGTCCCTGCATGAAGTGGTATGTAGGGAGCACTACATGCAAGCTCAACCTAAGGATTCTGCAGCATTTTAGGGCGATTAAAAATTCAGATCCCGCGTACCCCATGGCTAAGCACTTTTGGCAAGAACATGAGAATAACCTGAATTTGCTTACGTTTTTTGCAGTGGCACACATCCCTATTCATCCCAGGGGTGGAGACCGTGTTTTAAAGCTAAGACAATTGGAAACTAGATGTATCCTGGACTTTGACACTAAGTTTCCTAATGGGCACAATTTGGATGAGGAGCTTTATACGTTATTGGGCACCTAAACTTTATCCATATGCATAATTTTTGTTGTGCTTTCTCTTTCATTGATGCTTCTTGATTGCTTTTTTGGTTCTGGTGTTTTTCGTTGGTATTTATTTCTATTTTATCCTTGGCTTGCTTTTATCATTTTTCACCTTATTTCATTGGTGTTTGTGTGTTTTTTTGCTTTAGACTGATTTCCGTCTAATGTTTGAGCAGTTGTAGCACTATTTTTCTTCGGATCTGAGCTCTTTGTGGTTTTTTCCTATCATTATCATTTTTTTTGTAGTCCTTTTGCATTTTTATCCTTTTGGTTCCACCCCCTTCTCCACGCTGTCATCCAGTTGCCCTCTCTGCTCTGTATATTTGTATCAACAGTCGGTGCCATTTTCCCCCCTATATTTGTCTTCTATTTTTCCTCAGCCTATGTTAGAATCATGACTAATGGTAATTTTTATACCTTTTAGAATAAAATGATGGACTTTGCTACTTTACACTTGTTCATGCTGCTATTTTGACCCTGCAAGTTTGCACACTTTGCTGCTGTTTTGTACTTCTCTAGCGAGAATGGTACTCTACATCTTTGTAGATACATCTGGGCACATGTAGATATTGCCATTTTGGCCTGGCATCTTTGCACATAACTATGTTGTTATTTTTGCTTACATTTGCACTTTACTTCATCTGCTATTTATGTCAGATTACCATTGCTTGATATGTAGATATCGCCACTTTGGTCTTGCATATTTGCACATCATCATGCTGCTATTATTGCTTGCACTTGCACTTTATTCCATCTGTCAGTGGTGTCAGAATGCCATATTACTGCCTAGCTATGATTCACATATCTGAGATGTTTTTATCCTATCATGGATCTGGGATAGGGCGGACCTATGTTTTAATTTACTGTCATTGATGGGTTTTTCTTAATCTTCCAATTGTATGTGGAATACTCCACTCATTCAACTGTATGCATATTATGATCTGCAAATCATATTGGTGGAACTGTGGAACTGTGGGTTTGCCTGGGGTGGAATGTCCTGTTTCGACCATACATGCCTGGACCTCTTGTTACGACTATTTAATGCACTATGCACCGCTTTGTCATCTGGCTCACATTGTTGGCCACTTGTGTCTTGCCATTCCATCATGGCTGCCGCTTATTCTACCTCCCCAGGCACCTACCCAGTTCCACTGAAATAGCAAAAGGACTACATTTGTCAACTATCAATGTGCTCCGGTCCTTTGTTTCTTCACGTGACCAAGCGCTCAGTTGAGCGTGAAACGCGTTGTGTTTGGGTCGTGCTTACGGGCGTCCTGCCTCTGTTGTTGCTGCTGCCTTCCTGGCCGTGTTTTTCTACCTATGTTTTTTAATTATACATTACATTTTTTACCAATACTTTGTTGTGAGCTGTGCTATTTTTACCAATATTGGTATTCCATCTAGCCCGCGGAGAGTGCGGTTCCCTTTTTTCCTCTTTGCTCTCCTAATATTTTCACACGGCGCGTACCGTGTCGAACCAGCACCGTGAATTCAAACCTGGCGCGCCTCTGCTCAGAGTCATTTTTTTCAAGCAGACCCTCTGCCGCTGGTGGCAGATTATTCTGGTCACTGGATTTGAGCTGTACCCGCAGGGGAGATAAGCCCGAGGACCCCTGCCTGTTGACTCATGAGAAGCATGCTGGAGGACGCGCAGATCCTGGCCGTACGGTAGGTGTTTGCCTCGTGTGCTTGTTTTTCTCCTCTGTTTTTCATTTGAATGGTATTGTACCTCTCTTCACTCCACACCAGCCTTCTCTGTTGCCGCTCTACACTGCCTTTTGGCAATAGTCTGGCATGCCGCGGCTTTGTTCCTTTATTTAGCACTCGTCATCTCACTTAATCTAGGTCTTGATTCCTATTTTTGGTTGTATTGTACACGGCTTGGCTCGCAGCGGCTCAACATGCAGGACGCCTGGGCAGCAGCTCGGCTTCTTCAGGCCAAGAATCTGTTCAGTGAACAGCAGGAGATGCCTATTTCTTTGCCCACCATTGGGGCAAAAAAGACTAATTTGAACTTTAGCATGGAAATAACCTTACTTCAAGACATCAAGAAAGTGCGAAAGAAAGAGATCTCTAAATGGTGGGAGGAGCACTCCCTGCAGAATTACTTGGATATTGGACATGTACCTCGAGGATTGCGCATCATGACAATGCCATCCGTCGAGGATCAAGATCCCCACATGCTCCAAGAGTGGGGAGACGCCAGTAAGGGCTTTTCTGCCCACTTCCACACCATTTTAGTCAAATATGCCAAATCTGATCGAGCTATGGCCCTTGAAGAACTTGATAAGAAGAAACTGAACTCAATAAGGTTCCCAGTACTGAGGAGGGTAAACAATTACGCATAAAAATCAATGAGGTTTTGATTGCATATGAAGAAGATATCAAACAGCGAAAACATCGCAAATTTATAAGGGACAAATTGGACTACGAGACAGGAAGGATATTTACCTTTGCTAAACGATTTTATTCTTTACGGAAAAATCCTGTCATCAAGCCTGTATCTGTTGCATCTGGCGATCTTGGCACCATTTCGTCTGAATCAGATGTCTCAGCTTCTGAAAACGAGGAGCCGGCTGTTAAGCTGAATTTTTTAGACGAGATGCGGCTACTATGCCAAGATGGGAAAAATCAAAAACGTGGCAGAGGTCAAGGCAAGACAAGAGGCAGAGGAAAAGGACAGAAATTGTGAAAACGCGAAAAGGAATCGCCGAGGCCGGCGTGGGAAACGGCTCAGGCGTGAATCAGGAGAGCAGATCAATGCGCTCTGGAGTCAAACAATAACCACTGACACCATGAAGCTCTGCCAAATCATCAATCTGTCCTCCCATGTACTCACCAAGCCTCAATCTTCGGTACTTTTCCTTGGTCTCAACTTTTGTCCCACCAAGGCTTTCGACTATGTTCAGGCGCGTCTAGATTTAGACAAATTTTTTCGCAAGATAAAACTCAAGAAATTCTTCAGCATAAATCCTACGGTCATCAAGCCCTCTGTAACTCGCGCTGGCCGCACTGACCTCCTCATTTCAGACATTCCATCGCTTATGGATCTAGCTTGTCTTGAAGATACCCAGTTTGATTCTACAAATGTCGATTTCACATTAACCCTTATTGGGACATACACACCAGGCTCAAAAACAAATCTAAATTTAATCCACAGTTTCCCGTGTGTGGTTGTATTGAAGCGTTCTATGATTGATGTGTCAGTGATCTCAGAAAATTGCGGACAAGTACTGCCAGTGTTAAATATAACCTCACTGCCTTACAATTTCAGGCCATCGGTGAACTTCAAAACCTCCCTAACATTGTCATCAAGCAGCCCGATAAGGGGTCGAACATAGTGATCCAAGATAGAGTCCACTATGTTACTGAGGCTAATCTCCAACTTAGGGACTAACTGTGCTATGCCAAACTATCTAAAAACCCTTTTCTTGATATACAGTCGGAACTCAATAGCCTCTGTACCAAGTGGGATGATACTGGACTCATTGAAGAGGATCTAGTTGTTCCCTCCTGCTA
Organism: Ambystoma mexicanum; assembly: GCF_040938575.1. Lineage (NCBI taxonomy): Eukaryota > Metazoa > Chordata > Amphibia > Caudata > Ambystomatidae > Ambystoma > Ambystoma mexicanum. Next base: position 817,198,721 of record NC_090924.1, read on the forward strand.
TACCGTGCCTACCATCTACTTTTTACCTAAGACAACTTACCCACCCGGGAGACCCATTGTCACGCTATATGGTTCCCTTCTTGAGCATTTGGCACAATTCATTGACGAAACCTTGTTTCCTTTTGTTTCAGTTCTGCCTTCTTATCTGCGGGACACTAAGGACTTTTTGCAACACATCACCAATACCCTTTGGGAGGAGGGGCTTATTTTGGCCACCCTTGATGTTGTATCCCTCTACACATCCATTGATCATCAAGTGGGAATGGGAGCCTGTAAATATTTCTTTGATACCCGTTCATTGAATTATCATGGCCATAGCTCTATGATTCTCTAGATGTTGTTTTTCTGTCTCACGAACAATGTTTTTCTGTTCGAAGGTGCATTTTATCGGCAAGTAAGGGGCACTGCTATGGGCAGTACCTTTGCCCCATCGTACGCAAATCTAACGATGGGATGGTGGGAGGCTACCTTTCTACGTGACTTGCTGGCATTCAGTTTTCCCACTAAAATTGTCGCTTGGTGGAGATACATCGACGATGTGTTTGTAATCTGGAAGGGTACTGAAATTGACTGGCAACTGTTTTTGAAAAGCATTAATACCAATGTGGCCAATTTACGCTTTACAGAATGGCACAGTACCACTGAGGTTATTTATCTTGATGTGGTGGTAACTCTAGAAACATCTGGTTTTCACACAGTATTGCATAAAAAACCCTCCAATACCGGTCTACCTCTGCATTCCACCAGTTGTCATCCTGTGTCATGCAAAAAAAGCATTCCATACGGCGAATTCATCCGTTACCATAGGAATTGCACCGACCTCACATTGTTTGATCATCACTGTGCCCTAGCGGCCATTGACTTTTTGCAACAAGGCTATACCAAAAGAACTATTGAAATGGTCTACATTAAAGCCCGTGGACTCTGTAGGGATAAACTACTATATGGTGTCAAGTCCGACAAGACAACCACCGATGATGAACCTAGACTCATTGTCTCTTTTGATAATGCTTCCAACAACGTTCGCAGGATCATTGAAAATTCAGATCCCGCGTACCCCATGGCTAAGCACTTTTGGCAAGAACATGAGAATAACCTGAATTTGCTCACGTTTTTTGCAGTGGCACACATCACTATTCATCCCAGGGGTGGAGACCGTGTTTTAAAGCTAAGATAATTGGAAACTAGATTTATCCTGGACTTTGACACTTACGGGGTAATTCATAGAATTTACAGTGTGCGCATGCGAATCTCTGCGCCAGGCGCGTGCGCTAAAATCCATTTCCCCGCACAGCGTATTCATGGATTTCAGCTACCAAAACCAGCCGTGGCGCACAATGGCGCAGCGACCCTGCAGCAGCGCCAGTTACACCCCAAGAACGCTCCTCGCGCAGGGAAAAGCCATCAAAATCCCCAATCCAGCGCAAAAGGCTGCGCTAACCCTGTACCAGCACGGCAAGCGGGGTACGTGTATTACTGGGGTTCGCGGGAAGTTTCACACGCGATTGGCCCTGTGCGAGCGGGGTATGTGCATTTCAGGGGTTCGCGGGAAGTTTCACATGCAATTTCAGCAGGGTACGTGTATTACAGGGGTGCGCGGGAAGTTTCACACGAGATTTCAGCAGGGTACGTGTATTTCAGGGGTGCGCGGGAAGTTTCACATGCAATTTCAGCAGGGTACGTGTATTTCAGGGGTGCGCGGGAAGTTTTACACGCGAATGGCATGGGTACTTGTATTTCAGGGGTGCGCGTGAAGTTTACCACGCGATTGGCCTGGGTACGTGTATTTCAGGGGTGCGCATGAAGTTTACCACGCGATTGGCCTGGGTACGTGTATTTCAGGGGTGCGCGTGAAGTGTTACACACGATTTCAGCAGGGTACGTGTATTTCAGGGGTGCGCGGGAAGTTTTACCCGCGATCTCAGCAGGGTACGTGTATAACTGGGTTCGCGTGAAGTTTCACATGCAATTGGAGCATGGTACGTGTATTACGGTGTTCGCTGGAAGTTTCACACGCGATTTCAGCAGGCTACGTGTATTTCGGGGGTGCCGGGGTGTCCTATACGTGATTTGGCAGTGTGGGTCCTCCCAGGTGTTCCCTGTACACCCTCCACGGTCCCTGCAGGCAGCCCACACCACAGGGGACTACCCTGCACCCGTGGTCATGTCCCGCAGGCAGCCCACCCAACATGGGCATGCCCCCCAGCAAAGCCACATTTCTCCTTGCACTACTAATCACCAACTCATGTCCCCTTGCACCCCCACCCCCCAGCAGTGCAGGGCACCTGCCAGCAGGACCCCACTCATGTCCCCTTGCACCCCCACCCCTCAGCAGTGCGGGGCACCTGCCAGCAGGCCCCCACTCATGTCCCCTTGCACCCCCACCCCCCAGCAGTGCGGGGCACCTGCCAGCAGGCCCCCACTCATTTCCCACTCATGTTCCCCTGCACCCCCACCCCCCAGCAGTGTGGGGCACCTACCAGCAGGCCCCCACTCATGTCCCCCTGCACCCCCACCCCCCTGCAGTCCAGGGCACCTGCCAGCAGGCCCCCACTCATGTCCCCTTGCACCCCCACCCCCCAACAGTGAGGGGCACCTGCCAGCAGGCCTCCACTCATGTCCCCTTGCACCCCCACCCCCCAGCAGTGCGGGGCACCTGCCAGCAGGCCCCCACTCATGTCCCCTTGCTCCCCCACCCCCCAGCAGTGCGGGGCACCTGCCAGCAGGCCCCCACTCATTTCCCACTCATGTTCCCCTGCACCCCCACCCCCCAGCAGTGCGGGGCACCTGCCAGCAGGCACCCACTCCTGCCCCACTCATGTCCCCCTGTACCCCCATCCCCCAGCCGTGCGGGGCACCTGCCAGCAGGCCCCCACTCATGTCCCCTTGCACCCACACCCCCCAGCAGTGCAGGGCACCTGCCAGCAAGCCCCCACTCATGTCCCCTTGCACCCCTACCCCCCAGCAGTTCGGGGCACCTGCCAGCAGGTCCCCACTCATGTCCCCTTGCACCCCCACCCCCCAGCAGTGCGGGGCACCTGCCAGCAGGCCCCCACTCATGTCCCCTTGCACCCCCACCCCCCAGCAGTGCGGGGCACCTGCCAGCAGGCCCCCACTCATGTCCCCTTTTACCCCCACCCCCAGCAGTGCGGGGCACCTGCCAGCAGGCACCCACTCATGTCCCCTTGCACCCCCACCCCCCCAGCAGTACAGGGCACCTGCCAGCAGGCCCCCACTCATGTCCCCCACAACATGTCATCACGATCCACAATCATGGGCCACACACGCCACCCCAGTCGAAACACACAACCAAGTATTACGTACACCCCACATTGAAATTCCATCACATGAAACATCCCAAATGGCAAGTATGCACATCAATACATGTCCATCACACACACACACAATGGGTGCAAGTGAATGAGAAAACATGCATTGTGACATGCAGGAAACCAAGGAAAGCATACCACACAATGAAGTATCAAATAAAAATGTATTAGACACAAAAGCAAGGGAATGAAATGAAATCACACAATACTGTAAATAATAAATAAAAATCTGCATGGCCAAAATATGAAAAAGAAGATGTGTAAAACCAGAATAAAAATCAATCCAAAAGCAAATGGGTCCAAAGAGTCTGTCCGTCAAATCAAATCCAAAGTGAAAAAAAAGAAAAATCCATTGATCCATGGTTAAAAAAATGACAAATGAAGTGAAATCCATTGTGGAACTATATACAAAGTACAAATCCAGGGTCCATGAGCCCAACCATTGAAAGGAAACCTACAAAAACCCTACATAATGAACAACTATATACAAAAAGGTGGGGCATTGTCCAAGCGCCCCAAATGAAAAGAAAAACAAAAGGAAACCTAACACTATTTACAATGGCAGCGGGCTAGTCCAACGGCTCACTTTCTGATTTCCCAGGCCAGGGCATCATCAAACTCCTGCTCGATGTCCCGGAGGAGTTCCTCTTCCATGGCCCCGAGGGTTCGCAGGGACGATGACATCTGGACCTCCAGGTCCCTGCGAATGGCCTCGAGGCACTCGGCCCGCCTCAGGGCCCTATGCATGGAGTTCTCCGCCCTGACCATCGTGAGCCGTGCCTCTTCCGCCCGATGCCGCTCCGCATCTATAGCATGGCCCAACCGCTGCCACACGGAAGACACTTCCCGTCCTGGGTCCTCCTGCCCTCTGGCCGATGCCTGCCCCTCCGATGTTGAAGGTCCCGAGCCATCATGGCTCCCACCTTGTTGCTGCTGCTGCTGTGCCTCTGCCTGTGCCCTGGCTCCTGCTGCCTGCACATCCTCCTCCGGCTGGGGTGCAGTTGTTGATGTGTCCACCCCTGCTGGACGTCCGACTCCCGACTGTGGCAGGGATGTGTCCTCCACCAGCCTGGCCGCAGGGTCAGAGGCAGCTCCACAGGGCACCCAGGTGACACATGGGTGGGAAGATGGCACGGAGGTTGACTGGTGCATAGGAGGTTCAGTTGAGGAGGGGGTCAGAACAAGGTCCAGAAAACGGAAGAATCCGGCCCTGGTGAGCTGTCCCAGTGGGTCAACGCGGTCAACGAGCCATGCGACAAGACGTGCAGTCTCCTCATGAAAAGACTGCAGGTCAGCTCGCATGGCACTTTGATGCAACGCCACCCCACCCAGGACAGGCTCAACCGGGTGCCGGTTAGCCACATCCGCAGGGAGAGGAAGGCCAGTTGGTGTAAGCCGATCCCCTCCCTGAGAACGGGTCTGGACGTAGGCATGCCTGCTGGTGCGGGATGATGCAGTGACAGGATCGGGGACAGGATTACACACAGGCACCTCTGCGGCGGCCTGTGCTGCCTCCTGTCCCTGCACTGCACCACTAGCACCAGTGGAATCCCCACCTCCAGACCCCATCTCTGTCCCTTGCATGGCCTCCTCCTCCACCAAACCCCCCACCAACCTGGATGACTCCATGCCATCTTCCTCCGTCGGGCCCTGTGGGGTCTCAGCCGCCCCTTCTGCTGCTGACGAGTCCAACTCTGACCTCCGCCTCTTGGACCTACCCTCGGCAGCTGCGGCCTGGGACGTGGCACCGGACTCCTCACTCCCCGACAAGATCACAACCTGGGGGGGAGCCAGGCCTTGCGTCTCCGGCTGGCGGTGCGATCCCTGCCACTGGACTCCACAGCACCCTCTCCGCCCTCTTCATCAGTTGATGCTGCAGACAGGGAGAGATAGGAGACAGGCATCAGGGCACTGTACAATGGACTGATACACACATGACAGTTCCACATGAGTGGCAGTGTCAAACTTCAGACATGGCATCTCAATCCCCAACACACATGTCATTTGAAATCACACGCATGAGCTATTCCACAGCCATATCACAACGGCCAGCACCATCCATACACATACAACAGCATGAGCAGCCAAAGATGAGCCAGACATCACATGAAACACAGGGAGTGCACACACACGCCACCACACTTACATGCATGTGTACACCTCCACCAACTGTCACAGTGATGAGATCGGCATCCATGTCACATCTGGCAATCAGCCTTCTACATATCAGTGTCACATGCATCCATGTTCCATCACTGTTGCACCCTTGTCAAAACACACACATGCACATGAACACGGTGCAGATACATGCAGCTGGAACCAACATCCATGTGTGACACCACTACCATGTCAACTTACATACACAGTCATTCAAACATGTGTGCTCACGCATATGCATTTGGCCTGCATGCTTACCCACACATACACCATCCATGTGTCTCACACATGAGAGGACTCACATGTGTTAGCCTCACGGCCCTAAACATACACATCCATACATGGCCCTACAAAACCACATGTGCAACCTGCACACTACTGGCACATCACCACACGCACAGCTTCCAATCAGTATGCATGTACACTTACCGCTTGACTCCAGACGGGTCTGCCTCTCAAGGACCTGGACGTGGAGCGCTGGGCATATGCGTTCCAGGACCCTCATCTGGTGTTCCGACAGGTGGCCCCGGCGGCCCTTAGCATCCGCTGCCTTTAAGAGGCGCCGGGCCTTGTTGAGGGTCCTGGACCTTAAGTCCTCCCAGCGCTTCTTGACATGTTGGAATTTGCGGACTGCCACCCCCTCCGCGTTGATGGCAGTCATGATGTCCGTCCAGATCCTGGTCCGTCCTTCCTTGTCGGCGCGCAAACTTCCGAAGAGGGCATCATACTGCCCCAGGACTTGCTCCACCAGGACACCAACTTCGGTGGCAGTGAAGCTGGTGGCCCTCTGCCTCTCTGGCTGGGGGTTGCCAGTGGTCTCAGATGGTGGTGTGCCCGACATGGCAACCCCAGAGGCAGGTGTGGGTGGGCAACTGGGTCCTGTGGCTGGGCTGTGGAGCGATGGTATCCCAGTCGGGAGTCTTCAGTTCCAGCAGGGGTGGTCACAGCAACTGCACCCCTGGCTGATGTGCAGGCAGCAAATAGCAGGGCACGTGGGCAGCAGGCAGGCAGGCAGCAGCAGATGGCAGGTGGGAGCGTGCTCGGGGCTCTGGGGGGCAGGAAAATGGCCTCAGGGCAGGAGCATGGTCTTCCGTGTGTTTTCACGTGGCCAGCTTGATACGGAGTGATTTGGCACGTGAAAATCTTGCACGTCAGCGTGTAATTCGAGGAAAGACCCTTAGCGCGTGAGCACGTCAGCGATTTCATTGGACCAAAGGCCCTTCGCATGTAAGCGCTTCTGTGACATGAGGCGGGGCGTGCGCGGGCGTTTCCCCCGTGACGTGGGCATAGTGGATTAGCGCGCGCGCGAAAAAAATGCACGTCCCCGTGTGAATGCGTGTAATCCGAGGAAAGGGCCTACGCGTGTAAGTGACGTGACACGCGCGGGCGTTTCCCTCAGCATGGGTTAAAGGTGAACGGGGCCAGCAGTTCGCTGTACGTGCACTTTCGTGGAGACCGACGTGTGTTGCTGCTTCCTGTTGTTTCGCGCGCCATCACAACTTCACAGCTATCAAGGACGTATCTCTTTTTTTGGTGGGGGGATTGGCTACGCGTGTTTTTCTGCATAGTCAGACGGTGAGTCGCGCACGCTATTTTTCCCACTGCGGGTCCCCCTGTGTATCGCACCGTTTTTGATGTCATAGTAGCCTGCGTATCCCACGTGTACGCGATTTTCGTGTTACTGGGTGCCACCGCGTACTGCGGGAGGTTGATTCCACGCACGTAGGCTGCAGGGTTGTGTGCACGGTTTTCCAGCAGTTTTGGGGTGCCTGGGCGCTGCGCCCCACAACTGGACATGAGGTTGCACCCCACAGTTTACATAACGCTGCCCTTGGGATTAGCATGGCTATGGTCAGTTAATGGGTGGATAAATAACCAAGCAACACCCACAAACTGTGTGGCCCCTCTCTAATCCCGTCTTCCTCTATCTGTCCACTAATGCAATAGCTTCTGCTTGTAGGTGAGGCATAAATGATGCCACGATGCAGCCAAAAATAAAAATAGGTCAAGATACTTCTTTCTGGATCGGAATTGGGCTTGTTGGCACATTTCTTATGTTATGTTCTGTTAGTGGGTCTTGCAATAGCGTGACCTTTTCCATTTGCATGACCCCGTACTGTTCTGGGTCCCGAAAATAAAAAGGTGGCCTTGTGGCTGGGTTAGTGGAAGCAGAGGGAGCAGGTGGCAAATGTTGCTTATTTCACCAACTGTGTGCGGTAAGTCAGGCGTTATTGTTGAGTAGGTGCTAGTGAATGTGCTTTGTGTGATTGAATAGACTCGGGGCCGATTCATGGATTCTTTTGCAAGGTTCAGAGTGACTTTGCACTGCTGAAAAGTGACTTTGCACTGCCGACACAAAACCTGATTAATGGAACTGTAGAAAGTCAGTGCAAAGTCACTTTGAACCGTGCAAAAAATTCCATGAATCGGGCGCTCAATATTTTATATTCTAAGTTTCCAGTCCATGTTTATTCAAACAGAAAGGCTTGAATCCGTTTCCCAAATCATGACACGGTTTGTACAGAACAAGAGACCCTTTGCAATTAAAAAGAGCATAAAATAAGTCACAGCACTGACAGGTCTTCCTTGAATTAGAGCAGATCTCACCTAGTTGAGATGCGAAAAGCTAAAGAGCTGCATATTTTCCTGAGATTAATTAGACAGCTGAGCTTGCTACTAAAACAATGCTCTGGTAGGCTGCTCAGCGCATGTCAGTGGTTTATGATTAATTCAAAACCTTCCAGCCGTCAATTTTCATTTTTGTGTCAGTTGCTGCTGTATCCGCCACACGTACATAAATATGAACTGGCAAGCGGACTGCCAATTCCAGTATCTACAGATGCTTTAAGGCTCTGCCTTTACACTGTCTGTCCATCAATTATAGCTCTCAAAATGAATGACCTTGGATGAAGCAAATAGGGCTATAGAATAGTAAAAATGGGAATCAAAGCAATCTGCTGTATGCAGTGGTCGAAGAGTATGAAAAGAAGTAGTGGAACTATGTTCCCTGCTGGCCTGCCCGCCGCGCACCCCACAAACCCAATTGCCATGTCCCCTCCCACGCGTAAGTCAAACCCCCAAACAAACATACCTGCTTGTTATGTGGTGTAATAATTGCTTATACGCATGCGTGAGCCTCATTCCGGCTCAAGCATGCAAATAAACGAGGACGGTTGCGGCCCGAAAGGGTGCTCGTGCGCCATTCGTGCTACATAAGTGAACAATTTCTGAAAGCTTCATGGCCATCAGTCTCATGATGGCCGTGATTTGATGATTATACTTGAGGTTTGGAGACCTCAGCCTGTTCTACTCCTGCAATCAAGTGGAGAGAAGCTGTGTGTGCTGATCCTGCCAAGGGGAGGTATCCCAAAAAGAAATAACACCTTCAGGTGCCTTGAAGACTATGTTTTGTGCCAGGGGAGGGTGGCTGCAGAGGTCCCTCCAATACACTCCTGCAACTGTGAAGATAACTGTGTCACAGGCACATCCTACCTGCGTGAAGAACACCAACAGAAGGTGCCATCCAAGTAAGGAGGACAGACTTGCGGCCTGAAATAGTACGTTGGGGTGCTTGTGCGGTCTGTAAGCATGGGAGAACAGAAGGGTGCCGCCGTTTCTTCAGCGCAAGTGCCACGCAGACAACAAGGTACTTTGGTGCCCATGCCGGAGTTTGACCTTTCGGGGCCCCCTTCTAAGCTTGGGCCCAAAAGGTTGTCATGGGTGAAGAAGCTGGTGCACAAGATTTATGACTCATTGAACTCTAAGGCGACCACCTATGCGGCTGTCAAATTGGCCCTACAAAACCATTTCCTACCTCTAGCAAATATGGATTATGACAGGTTTGTCATGTGCGCAGAGAAACAGTTGGGCGACAAATCACTGGACCTGTTCTGCGGAAGGTTAAGACATTTGGCTAGCACATGCAGGTGGGAGAATGAGGAAGGCATGGTAGGCAACCAACTGATTCAAGGGTGCAGCTCGGGAAAGCTGAGAAGACAGATCCTCTGAGAGCCTGGCCTCACGCTAGCACAAATTCTGGACATTGGACGTGCATATGAGTTGGCGGAGAGCAGGGGTGCTTGGATGGACGCAGCTGTCCGCCTGGGAAAGGGTAAAGAAGCGTTCGCCATTGGCCGGTCAACGCATACGAAGACACAGTGGGGCCAGAATATATCTGATGGTCCTCCAAACTCCAATAACCCGCATTCATGCCAATACTGTGGGTATGATCTACCTCATGTGGGCGAATGCCCGGCAAAGACAAGAATATGTGGCAGGTGTAGCACGCCCAGACATTATGCATGGGTATGCACGGCTGCGGCACCGGTGGCCACCTCCAGGGGACCAGCAAGAGTCGGCAATGGCGGCCCTAGAAAATGTAAGAATGTACCGGCAATAGAACAGGGCATACAAGAACTGGACATAGCGGAGGAGGAGGAGGATCATGAGGAAGTGTTCTTAATTTCCAACATAGCGACGGGTGCAAAGAAACGGAGACAACCTACTTGCCTGGTCAACATAGGAGACACCCCAATGCCTGTATTGATTGACACAGGGGTGTCAGTCTGTGTTCTGGCAGCAGAGCACTATGAGGCCCTCCCAGGTCCCCCGGGGCTTGAGGTCACCAAAGCAAGGATATACACCTTTGGGGGAAACACACCTTTACCCATTCAAGGAGTTTTTGTGGCACCCGTCACACACGGACAGAATATGACAAAGGCCAGATTTTACATCACTGATGTGAGCCCTCATTCTTTACTGAGCTGTGCTGCCTCAGAGGCACTAGGCATTGTACACTTTACCATGTCAGTGTACCAAACAGACATTGATCCCCTCCTGGTGTGATATGCAGACATTTTCCGTGGGGTGGGTAAACTAAAAGGGGACCTGATTAGGCTCCACATCAACGAATCAGCGCTGAAGCACAGGAGAATACCATTTCACCTTCGGGCACATGTTGAGAAGGAAATACAGACATTGGTTGATATGGACATCATCAAAAGGGTAGAGGGCCCTACCCCATGGGTGTCCCCAATTGTGGTGGCATTAAAACCGAAACAGCCTGGAGCCATACGCATTTGTGTCGACATGCGACTGCCCAATGCGGCGATCAAACGGGAAAGACACCTTACACCGACACTGGACGATATCACAGGCGAGCTACAAGGGGTGAGAGTATTCTCCAAATTAGACCTCCGTTCCAGACATCATCAATTGGAACTCCACCCAGAGTCCCGTTACATTACGACTTTCACCACCCACAAAGGTTTATATCAACCAGGTTGAGTTTTCGTCAGCGGCAGAAGTGTTTCAAAATGTCGTTCGTGGTGCCCTGGCAGGGCTAAAAGGGGTCATCAACCTGAGCAATGACATCTTGGTTTTTGCCTCCTCAGAAGCTGACCATATAATAAGATTGGAAAAGACTCTGGACAGAATCAAAAGCCTAGGTCTCACGCTACATAAGGAAAAATGCAAGTTCCTCAAGGACTTCATTGAATTCTTTGGGTTCATCTTCCACGCAGGGTGCATATCCCTGGACACAGAGAAAGTGCGAGACATACAAGAAGCGGTGGCCCCAGAGACACCCTCGGAAGTCAGAAGCTTCTTAGGTATGGTGGACTAATGTGGCCGATTCATTCGGGACCTGGCGTCTCTGTCCGAGCCATTGAGGGCACTGACCAAGAATGATGTAGTCTGGGCATGGACCTCCAAAGAACAGAAAGCATTCACGGACATTAAAACGGCACTAACAGGCAAGGAAACGATGGCGTACTTTAATCCAGAGAGGGAATCCGAGATTGTGGTAGACACCAGCCCTGTAGGCCTGGGCACAGTGCTTCTACAAGCGGATGCCTGGGGCCAAGTGCACCCCATTGCTTATCAGAGAAAGGGCTGATACTGAGGGGACGGCAAGTTGTCATCCCTCGCTCCCTGGTGGCGAAGGTGTTAGAGCTAGCCCACAAAGGGCACCAAGGGGCGGCGAAAACGAAAGCAAGGTTGAGAGCCAAGGTATGGTTTACAGACCTAGAGAAGCATGTAGACGAGTTTGTACGCATATGCATTCCATGCCAAGAGGCCAGTCCAGTCGAGAGAGGACCCACAATACAATCCATGGAAAGAAGTGAGCAACCATGGGGGAACGTGCATGCAGACTTTGGGTCCACGGGAATGGGGATGTACTTTCCAGCATAGGTGGATCAGTGGTCCAGATACCCAGAGAACGAGTTGGTGGAGTCGACGGCATGCGACCATACTATACTGGTCTTTGAGAAAACTTTCGCTACGCATGAGTTCCCATTTGAACTCTGCTCAGACAATGGCCCACCGTTCCAGGGGCAGCAATTTGCAAAGTACCTGGAGGACCGTGGCATCAAGCATCGAAGAGTGACACCACTCTGACCAAGAGCAAATGGGGAAGCAGAAAGGCTCATGCGAACATTGAACAAAGTTTTCCGTATTTCACTAAAAGGTGGAGGGGAGTTACGCCAGAACTTGTTCGAGTTCCTGAGAGAGTATAGAGAAACCCTGCACCAATCCACGGGGGTAGCACGGGTGGAAGCATTGTTTAAGCGCTGTCCCAGAGGTCTGATACCCGAGGTGGAGGGAAGAGAACCTGGGGTAATCGATAATGATCACGTCTGACAGGAGCGACAGGCCAAGAATGAGAGAGAGAGCAGTCATAGAAATCTACAAGACAAGAACATCACCGTAGGGGACACTGGGCTGATAAGAAACAGATGCCCTGAAGGGAAAATGTCCCTCATGTATGAACCTCAGCCCTTGGGGGCGACACATGTGAAAGGCTTAATGATAGCCGCGGTGAACGAGAGAGGAACTGTGACCCGGAATGTGTCCTACTTCAAAAAGATCGACGTTAACTCACCGGAAGGAACTCAAGAGGTAGGTGAGCCTGAGAACCTGGAGGCCACCCCGACAACTGAGGAACAGGAGGGGAGCAGAGAATTCCCATCAAGCCAACCACCACGTCCGGGCCCCGACAACAGCCGGAGATACCCGAGACGAGAAGCGCAGCAGCGCCCAGCTCAATTCAAGGACTATATCATGGACACCGATGCCTAGACAGCTGTGGTGGTAACCCTAGTTAACTCATGTTGAGTTGTTGCACTGTTGATGTGTTTTGTTCTTTTGTTTAAAGAAAAGGAGGGATGTTACGTAGCGTAATAATTGCTTATACGCATGCGTGAGCCTCGTTCCGGCTCTCGCATGTGGGTTAAAATAAACAAGGACTGGAAGGCTTGATTCGCTGCCGGGACCCCAAGCAGAGCAGACGTGTCAGTGACTTCTTACTTATGGTGCGTGTGTGATGTGAGGGGCGGCCTGGGGCAAATCTGTATGGCAACAGTGCTGTTTATGGGAATTTTCAGTGTAGTGCACTGAAGTGCAAGTTTCCACTTCTTCCTACACTTTTTTTAGAAAACGAAACTATTCCAGAACGGTTTCTTTTTAAAATAAAAGTATATGAACAATACAACTTAAAACAAAAAAAGTAGAGAAGCACCACTCCCAACCCCTCCCGCCCACTGCGACCCCTGGCTCTATGGTAATGAAAGCTGCATATTTCGGGACTTTGTCACCCTTCTATTGCAATTGAGTCCATGTCAGTATCCTGAACAAGGAGGTTGAAAAGCTCCAGAGAATCTAAAAGCAGCTGGCCACACTGCCTCCGCCTGATGAAGTGGGACCATGTCACTCCAGCTTTAAAGCACTTCACTGGTTGCCTATGTCTATTAACCCGATGTAAGGCGCGGCCCACTAAGCACAAAGTTTTCTGTGGTATAGGCTCAGAATGCTTATGGGTGGGGGGCACAAAGGTTGGGGAAAGGTTTTGGGGGGCAATCCTAAGGGAGTAGGTGGGGGTGAGGAGGAAGGTGTTTAGGTAGGACGAGGGAAAGTTGGGGGGGTGTAACTGGAAAAATGATAGGGGGTGGTGGCCATCATTGGAGGGTGTGGAAGATGGTGGCGAAGCACTCACGCTTGCCGCACAACAAGGTGAGCAAGCTTTGAGGGACGTGAGAGGGTTATAGCGGCACAGAGTCAATACGACGAGACTCACAGAGGCTAAAAGGATATTGCAACTTCGAGCGTACATTAGTAGCCCCGGTTTGTGTGATTGTCCCTCTTTTACAGCGAGAGCCGGGCCCTCAAGGCAGGACCACAGAGTATCCAACGTGGCAGGAGCATTGTGGGGGAGCATAAGACTATGGAAAAAGTAGTGATGCCTGCCCCTGTAACATGCATGAGTTACAGGTGCAGAAATGTCGCGGGATGTTTCAGAGCGGGAAGACCACAAAGTGCACTACAAACATTATGAGCACCTGTAACATGCATGAGTTACAGTTGCAGGTTCATAAATGGATAATTGTCAGTTTATCACCTGAAATCTTACAAAAAAATGCCCGAACACTCAAACAGTGGGGAAGAATAGTCTCCACGCGTGAAACCTTCAGCCAGAGTGGGCTGTGGAGGGAAGGGTCCCGGAATCTGGGAAGGGGCCTTGTTTTTGAATTTGTCAGTTACCTCATGCCCCATTGTGAGAGACTCATGTAAAACATCTCAAGCTTTTCAAGGTTGGGGCTTGTGAGGCCGCGCCGATTGAAAAGAAAACGAAAGAGGCCTACATCGGGGCACATCATTATATTCTGAACAGTCTCCAAAAATGCGTGTACAGGGGGCGAAGGAGGGCACCGGGGGTAACACGAATCATTTCCCCTCAAGGTTGTTTTGGGAGCTGCACAGGCCAGCGAGCTGGCCTGCACATAGAGCGCCATTGGGGTTTTTAAGGGGGGCAGGGAAGGTTCAAGAGCAGGCGACGGTTAGGAGGAGCGTTTGTCCTTTTGCCTGCTCCTGAGCCTTCGCTGTGTGGGCCCATATGTGGTAGCTGTTAGTGAGGTGAAGCAGGTTTTGGTGGTTTTAGAGTAGCGCTGGTGCGTGGTTAGGCATAGTTTAAAATATATAATAAAGAAAAATAAAAAATAAAAAATAAATAGTGGGTGTGCCGTAAATAAGGACACCCTTTCCTTACCTTAGTGCCGGCTCCCTGCCGCTGGGTAGTTAGGGGGTTGCTGTCTTCGGTTTTTCCGTACGGGTCATTGGGCATTGGTAAGGGAGGAGTTTTTTAGTTCATCTCTGTTGCGCGGCGTTGAGGCAGGTAGTTGCGGAGGCTGGAATACCAGTAGACAGGATCGAGACGGGGCGCAGACTTTTGCTGTTTCGGGAAGCCCACGGGGCTCGGGTGACAGCGGGGCAGCCTCCGAGCAGCCGAGCGCGGTCGCTCGGCACCGTGGCCAGGGTGCTTGCCGGTCTTGCCCGTAGGTTGGGCTGTGGTGGGGGAGCCTTGCAGGGCTTAATTTGGGCCTGTTAGGTCCTTTTGGGGCTCGAGGAAGGGGTTGTGGAGGATTTTGTGGGGCCGGCCCTGCCTGTGTGTCTAAGTGCGCGGTGACGCGCTGAGGACGCCTGGGGGCAGTGTGGCTAAGCGTGCGCTGAGGATGCATGAGGGCAGTGCGGTTCCCTTAAAGGGGACGCACCCTTTTTATCTACTAATTTTGAACGCAGGATTTCAGGTGGGTTTGCTGTGCACAAGCCACCAAAGGGGAATTTTTGCGAGGTGTGGGGGCGTTTTGGGGGCGGCAATAATATATATTTTTTAAAAACATAAATAAATGAAGGAATAATAACAACGTGAATTAAAAGAGAAGAGGTAATATGAGGTCACAGCAAATATATATTTTTTTTAATAGCGGAGAAGAATAATGGAATAAATTGGGTTTGTGTAGTTATTTTGGCCTAAAAGTGGGCAAGGACCCCTTGGCTGTGGAGCATTAGGTGGGTTAGGGAGTCCCCCCACTCAGCAGGCTATCCCTCGGGTAGGTTCTGGCTCGGGGGCTAGTAGGAAGGGGCAAAGCAGCAAGCATCATTTCTTTGCACACAGTTAGTGTATTACTGGTGCGCCATGGTGGGACAGGGGTCCAAGAAGAAGGGACTGGTGGATGCCAAGGCGCTGAGGGAGGCTTTGGAGATCATTAGTAGGGCTTCTAAAGCACAACTGGAAGGGTTTGTGGGGGAGGTTACGGGCGAAGGGGAGGACGGTGGAGAAAGGCTGCAGCGGCAGATGGGGCTCTTGCGGCAGTGGTGGCATGTAGCCCCGCGGCTGGTAGAGGGAAGGTCTGGGAGTCGAGGGGTAGGAAGATGAGGAGGGAGATTGACAGGAGAGCATCCATGGGGGGAGTGGAGTTAGGAGAGGGGTCAGGAAGGGGTTTGGGGGACAAAGACCAGGTGGAGGAAGAAGGCAATGGGAGTTTGCAAAAAGGTGTAGGAAGGGTAGGGGGTGAAGGTGGGGGTGACGGGGTGCAGAGAGGAGCGACAGGGCAGAGGGGCAAGGGAGGAAAATACCTGCAGAAGAGTGCTGGTGGGAGGAGGAGGGAGCAGTCCGCTTCGATCAGTGAGGTAAGGGAGGGGCGCAGAACGCCCCCCCCCGACTAGGAGGATTTCAGGCGGAGGGCACAGAGCGGCCCCTGCTATATAAGAAGGGGAATATGGAGAGGGTTTAAGAACGGCCCCTCCACAAAAGTGAGGACAATCTAGAGGGCACAGCATGGCCCCTATCGAGGAGGGCCACAGGGTGGAGGAGAGGACCCCTCGTCCGAGAGAAGATGACCAGGAAGGGGTTTCTGCGGCCCCGCCAAAAAGATGTCGACGGAGTGGCGGGGTGGACACACCGGGCTCACAAGAGGAGGATCTGCCCGGCCCGAGCATGTGCTCGCAACAGCAATGATATTACATGGGGGATGATGAAGGGGAGGAAGAACACATGGAGCAGTGGGAGGATGAAGGTTACACTGCTGTAAGAGAGAGGGAGAGGGCGAGAAGGGGTCTAACATGGGAAGGGGAAAGACAGGAGCAAGGTGGCTGGGGGGCAAGAGGTCGGGGGGATAACTGGCTGGGTGAGACTGTTGACATGTTTGTCCCCGCAGCAGGAGCCCAGTAAGGAAGGAGATGAGGAGCATCGGTGGAGTGGAGGCAAGGCTGCAGACGGGCGATGGCAGGGCAGAAAGAGGTGAGCGGGAAGGCGACTGGTCAGCGGCATGGCAGAGGGGGGACGCAAGGTTGGGGCCAAAAAAGGAAGGGATAGGGGTGCAAGGGGTAGGGAGAGAGATTGGCGTGCAGGCTATGGGAGCCTTGTTGGGGGAGAAAGAGATTTCTTCAGTGGAAGTGCAGACAGACAGGGTGATTGAGCCCTTGGCACCCGAGGTACAAGTTCCGAAAGAGAAGGAGATAGCGGGAAAGGGAAAGGAGAAATGGCTGCCATACATGGGCATTACGAAGCCTCTGGGAGAACATTTGATGACATCAACTAAGGATAAGATATGGGCAGGGGAATTTGTGGATGTGTTCAAGCTTCTACATAGGGAGGTGAGAGCCAAGGAGGGTTCTAAGGAGGAGGAGAGGGAGCTGGCCAAAGGTGCCGGTGACGATCGAGATTTGGACATTGGCTTTTATTGTCTATGCGAGTGTCTATTGTGAGAAATTTCCAGAGAGATGTGTGGCTGTGTTGAAGTACAGGGACGTGATTAGAAAGACATTCACGAGTTTCAGGGGATTCGCGTGGGTGCGGTATGATGAGAAATTTAGGGCGAGGATGGCAGAGGACAGCCAGGCGGTCTGGGGTGAGATAGATATGGACCTCTGGCTGCAGTGGATGGCACCGACGAGGCCAGCTCAAACGGTACACACGGTAAGTGGCTTACCCGTGCCTTACCGCCCCTTTCTTGGTCATCCTGCCCCGGAAGGGGTGGGGGGGAGGCAGAGGTCAGCCCTCAGCAGCATGTTGGGCTTTCAATAAAGAAGGATGCACGAGGATGATGTGTAAATTTAAACACGATTGCAGCAGGTGTGCGGGTCGGCATCCAATTACGCAGTGTTTTCAGGCAGGAGGTGGGGGGGAAGGTCCATATGCTAGTTAAAGGGGGGGTTTCTGTAGGTGGGGCCGCAGTTTATCAGAAGGGGTGGGGGGCACAAAGGTTGGGGAAAGGTTTTGGCAATCCCAAGGGAGGAGGAGGGGGGTGAGGAGGAAGGTGTTTAGATAGGACGGGGGAAGGTTGGGGCCGTGTAACTGGAAAAATGATAGGGGGTGGTGGCCGTCATTGGAGGGTGTGGAAGACGGTGGCGAAGCACTCATGCTTGCCGCACAACAAGGTGAGCAAGCTTTGAGGGACGTGAGAGGGTTATAGCGGCACAGAGTCAATACAACGAGACTCACAGAGGCTAAGAGGATATTGCAACTTCGAGCGTCGAGTAGTGGCTCCGGTTTGTGTGATGGGCAGGAGGCAGGGCACGTGTCAGGGTGGGAATTGAGTATGCACAGCACAGGAGGCACTTAGCTCTTTTGGCCCTTGGGGTAGTGGGGGCAATGAGAAGAGGTGACTGCATGGACGGGGGTGCGGGAGCGCCCCTGGTGCAATCGGGTGGAAGTGAGGAGATGTGACTGCATGGATGGGGGTGCACAAGGGCCCCTGGTGCAGGTGGGAAACATGGTGTGATAGACGCAAGGTGATAGAAGAGTAAGTTATATGGATTGGACTGCATGGATGGGGGTGCAGGTTTGGCCCCTGGTGCAGTGGTGGAGAGGAGGAATGAGGAGAAGGTCCTGCATGGACGGGGGTGCACATGTGCCCCCGGTGCAGGGGGGACAACACGGTGCAATAGTAGGAAGGTGATGGAGGCTGGGGGGCAATTGTGAACAGGAGGGTAATAGGATAGAGGAGATAAGGGGTCTAAGTGGGGGTAGGTGCGTTGTTTAGAAGAGGGGTGTTAAAGGTGCGAATTATAGGTGGGCCAGGTAGGAAAGGGCCGGGGGGGTTTCTGTAGTGGGAGTAAGGAAGTGGTCGGGCGAGGATTGGTTGTCTTGGGGGAGACAGATGGGGGTAAATGAAGGATGGTTTTCAAGAGTTAAGTTTGGGTCTGCAGCTCTGGCAGCAAAGGTATTAGGGGGTTACGAGGAGGGCTTTGAGGAAGTGGGACAGTGAGCAGAGGTGGGGTTTGTGGCCTGAAGGACGTTGGCACAAGGCATGGGAAGGCAGTTGTAGGGGGGACTAGCAGAGGAATTTGGAACAGTGGGGGGCGCGTGAATAAGGGACGTTCTTGGGATATAAGTGGAGATTTCCAGGAACTGGGGGCACATTGGGAACGAGGGCAGGAACAAGGGGGGTGGTTTGTGTTAAGAAGGATTTCTGAACTCTGTCCAGGAGGGGCAAAGGTTCAGAAGGTCAACCTAGTTTCTTGGAACAAGGTAACCTCTGGACAAACCAGACCAATCAGGGTAGCTATGGCAGGCGGTCAAGACGAAGGGCCTCATCACGAGTTGGGCGGTAACGCCGGCGGTATTACCGCTGGCAGTATTAGCTCTACCGCCAAACCCCCCCAGCGCTATTAGCACCGGATCACGGGTTTGGCGGTAATAGAATTCCCCATTCCCCACTGAGCCCATTCGGGAATGCCCATTGGGCTCAATGGGGAATTTTCGTGCTCTTACCACCGGTGGATTTCCCGCGGATTTCCCCCCAGCTCAGAGCTGGGGAGAAATCCGCCGAAGCCCTGATTTGGTGGACCCTTAAATCCGGCGGTAATAGCGTGACCGCCGGATTTAAGGGTTACCGCCAAACTCGTGATGAGGGCCTAAGTCTCAGGAGGGGTGAGGGTGACTGAAGGACCTCAATGAGCACACAGAGCAAGGACACTTACAAATTACTCCAGACAGGTGTTATATTAAAAATAGACACATTTATTACAAGGCCTTTGTAACACAGACTATAGCAAAGAATCACAGTTAACACTAAGTAAACCAATGCATCACACTCAATACAAAATACATACAAGACCAGGAGGGTCAAAAGAGATGGCTGCACAAAGTATGTTGACAACCTAGAGGGGACGAAAACAGGCAGTGCAGTTAATCTTTAGACCCAGTTCAACATCAGTTATTCAACTAACTAAGCGGCAGTCCAAGACCTAAGAAGATTGGAGCCTTGTGCTCAATAGTACATGTGTGCCAATGCAGGCGGTTATTCCAATGGATAAAGCAGGGTCTCTTTAGGGGTCTTTAACAGCTCGGGAAGGTGGATAAGGTGATGAAGAATAAGTTCCCACTATTCAAGAAGGACCTCCACTTGAAGGCAGAGGCAGTTCAAGAGTTTGGGATGGAGTCGCTATTTTGCAATAGCAGTGGACAGGAGAGGGGCCCCGAGGGGCCTCTCATGCGTAAAGTTGGGGTAATGATTACTCACCGGTCCCTGAGGCAAGGAGACCCAAACTTCGTCAGGTTATTCCAATTCGGTTGCAGGTTCGACAGTGGCAAAAAGGATGTCTCGGCACCTTTTAGTTCCTGAGATCCAGCGAGGATTCCCAAACGGGACAGTGGCGATTTCTCCTCTCCGGGGGGATGAATCACCCCGGTTTCACTGCAGCAGGCTTCAGGGGAAAGAGGGTCACACATGCAGCGGACTTGCAACGGACGTCACCAAAGCAGGGCAACACGGTAACCATGTTTACTCCGGTCCGGGCGCACTCGTCTCACTTCTGACCTGGGAATGCCAAGTGTACGAAATTTGGTATGAGGGTGCCGTGGACACAGAGCTAGCAGTATACCAAGTTTCGAGGGCCTCATCAAAACGACAGCAGCGACAGAACAATGGTCCTGCATAAACTGGTCAGCCCACTGGTTGGCCCAGGGACTCTTCCGAGAAAGCTTGCTTGCAGGTTTTGGTGAAGGTGCCGAGAATAGTTGGTCCCACTATTCCAATGGGTCGAATCGTTTTCACAGACCTTCTAGGAGGACCAGATGCAGAGGGAACCCAGGGGACGAAAGCGGGCTCAGGGTTCCAAACCTTCCAGCGGGTCACCAGCGGTTTCTCGACTCAGCTTCATAGTTGCAGGATACTTGGATACGATCCTTTGTTCAGTGAGAACTTAGGTGATCGACATGGTAGTGGTGTTTCCAGCCTCCTCTTATCCAAAGATGCCTTTGCACAAAAACCGAGAGGACCCAATGGAAGATCTGCTCACAAACATTCACTCCATATGTGGACCAATCACAGACCATGGTGGTCTCAGGCATTCGGGACACTCCAGACTCTCTGGCACACAGGATGTGTATTGGGCCCAGACATTCCAGCCCACATCCTGGAGGAACACACACAAGGCATGCAGAAGCCAGCAAATGCATTGGGGTTGGTGGGAAAATGCATGACCAAATAAGGACTGGCCCAGGTCGACTCAAACTGAGGAAGGTGAAGGGGCAAGATGGCCAAAGGACAGGACAAAGAACCTCGTGGCATGGCCATTTTGGAGCCAGGCCACCTATTCGTGCCAAACGTGGTTAACGCGGTTAACATGGCAGGAAAGGGTTCAAAATAATGCTAAACGATAGCTGCCACCAGTCTTGTCATTGACACATCTGCACAGTTCATAAAAAGTCCAGCGAGAGTAACTAGGGCCTTTGGAAATTACTATAAACCCAACTGTGATGTATAGTAAGATACACTGCACACTTGTTACATGTTGCACAAAAGTTGCAACATGAGGAAAAAGGACTAAGGGATACAAAGGGCATCATCACGAGTTGGGCGGTAATGCTATTAGCGCCGGATCATGGGTTTGACGGAACGGGAAATCCCCATTCCCCACTGAGCCCATTCGGAAATGCCCCATTGGGCCCCATTGGGCCCAATGGGAAAATTTCACGCTCTTACCGCCGGCGGATTTCACGCCGGTGGTAAGAGCGTGAAATTTCGGCTGATTTCCCCCCAGCTAATAGCTGGGGGGAAATCAGCCGAAGCCGTGATTTGGCGGACCCTTAAAAGCGGCAGTAATAGCGCTACCGCCACATTTAAGGGTTACCGGCAAACTCGTGATGAGGCCCAAAGTCTCTCAGTGCTGACTGTCTTAACGGCATGTCAGTTTCACCATAAAAAGTGAGCGCAAGCCCAGAGGAGTACAGCTGAAGGCTGTGCTTCTTTGGCAAAGTCAGTGAGTGGTATCTAAACAGCAGCAAAAAGTTTGGGGGTTGACACATGGAGGGAAAATTACATACACATATGAAATCCTTCCTAACAGTTTGACAATGGAGAAGAGAGACTCATATCTATTTTCTTTTGCAGATGGGGACTTGAAGGAGAGATGAGTTCCCGTGGACGTGGAATTGCGGCCAGCGAAGGGTTATTGGGGCGGGGTATGTGGTGAAGGAGATCGGATTGTTTGGACGCAACCAAGGATGCAGTCATAATTGTGTTTTAGGGAGTTTAGGGGTTTAGGAGGGTTTATTTGCTGCCAATGTTGGCAGCGGGTAGGAAGTGTCATGGGGTTTCGGAGGAATTTATAGTACACGCAGGAGGTATGGCGTAGAAAATGAATGAGGAGTAGCTTTGCTATAGAAATAACAGGGGAACTAGCTTGTTTTCAGGAGTGGAGCTCAAGGTAACTTGGTTGGTCAAAGTTGTCACCGAGCAGGGCTGTAAATGAATGGTATTTGAAGGGGCAGTGGGTATGTCTAGGAGGAAATTGTACGGGTAGTTGTTGGGGCAGTGGGGGGCACGAGCGTGGGTGCTCAGGGACACATCTGTGTGTGGATTGCTTTTTCAGAGGAGGGCGGGCATCTATCGGTTTATGGGAATAGTTAGTGAATTAGGGGTCGAAGTGGGTGGTCCAGGACATAATACAAATTGGAACGAGAGGTAAGTCAGGAGGGGTGGGGCAGAAAGAACACCTTAGTGGGGGGTTTTTCTGTACCCGGGGGCATGGCCCCTTTGGATGAGGGGGGAGTGAAGCATAATGGGGAATAGCGCGGGAAATGATGGGGGTGGTGCTGTTTGCACAAACGGGCTACCCCGGGGGAACAGGTATTGAAGATGGAGGGGATTGTACCGGTGAGAAAGCAGGAAGCCTTGAGAAGATGGTAAGGAGACGGTAAGGACCAAGAGATAGGTAGGGAGGAAGTGAAACTGATTTGATTATTTAATTGTTGGGGGAATTGAAAGTGTTTAATTATTAATTTGTTTGGCAAGTTGTTAAAAACAGATTTTGTTAGTCTGTAAGGCCAGGGGCCAGGTTAGCGTTTATTTGTGAGCTTTGGCCTGTCACATTAAAGCAACCTTTTCCACTACAAGCGAGTCTAGGTGTTTGGTGCAGTAAGCCCAAAGGACGGCCCTGGGGGGAGACGCAAAGCATTTCCACCCGGGGTTTTTTTGGGCGCTGCACAGGCCAGCGAACTGGCCTGCGCATTGAGCGCCATCGGGGTATTTAAGGGAGGCAGGGAAGGTTTAATAGCAGGCGACGGTTAGGACGAGCATTTGTCCTCACCCACTCACCCCTTTATTAGGGCCTTGTAGGGGTGAATTGCTGGGAGAGGAGGGTTGCTATTTGGGGTTGTTCGTTTTCCCCTGCAGCGGGGTTTCTGGGTTTTTGGCAGGAGGTTATAAGGGCCTGGTGGCTGGTGGTTTTCGTGTGACAGGCTGGGCCATTAGTTGGGGAAGTTATGTTGTAAGGTTTTGTTGCTGATGTGACAGGTCAGCCTGGCAGCAGGTCATAGGAAGGAGGAGTTTGGTGTAGAGGGGAGTGGAGGGGGTATGGCCCCTTTGGATGAGGGGGGAGTGAAGCACAATGGGGGAATAACGGGGAAATGATGGGGTTGGTGCTGTTTGTACAAACAGGCTACACCGGGGGAACAGGCATTGAAGATGGAGGGGCATGGCCCCGGGGAGAAAGCAGGAAGCCTTGAGAAGATGGTAAGGAGACGGTGAAGCCCGCACGAGTTAAGGGCGTGCATTTTGGATGTTGTTTGAATGTGCTGTGCTTTACTGATACCGCTTCTGATATAGCTGGTTTCTGACTGTTCTCTTCTAGCACAAGCAGCACAATGCGGAGTGGAGGGAGTGCTTTGTATTTGAATCTGAACTTTGCAAACTACGCATCAAAGGAATCAAAGGAACTTTTTAAGGAAATTAGGCACTGCTCCTTTAAGAGCTATAAAATGTGTAACTCCGCCCATCTACCCTTCAGGAAGCGGATATAATCACAATACCAACGCCCTTGTGGCGTGAAGCCCCCGCAAGTTAAGGGCACGCATTTTGGATGCTGTTTGGCTGTTTGCTGTGCACTGTGCACAGAGCGGCGACTCTTGACCATCAGTGAACCTTCAGCTGATTGAGCGAGAAAGCCGTAGGAAGCAAAGAAGATTTGCTCAGCTCACTCACAGCGGGCCTCCTGGTAAGACTCTGAAAACGCTGTATGAGACACGAAGTGGGAGACTGTTGAGGCAAGTCCTCTTTGATCCCACTGATGACCTTATTGGGTTCTGTGTTCCTAGCAGCGTGTATATCCTGGAAAAAAGAAAAGTGCATATGCTATCCATAACATTGAACAGTGAATGTGCTAGAGGTGGGTGAAGTTGTTGCCCTTCCTACAGCTGTGCTTTTGTGCGATTTTGAGCTTTGAAATGTTATTCTTGCCTAGACCCCTATTGTAACATCTATTATTCTGGATTAACTGAGGTTGAGTGGGAGACTGTTGGAGACACTTCCTTTGATCTCGCCTGCTCAGTCTTTACCGTGTGGGAACTCTGGGGCTCTGGCTCCCTTGGATCTTTATTGCGGGAATTCAGACAACACTTTTGCTTAATCATTTTGTTCTTGCTCAGCGGTGTTCTCCTTGGTACGGTGTTTGGTCTACCATTTAGCTCCAACTCCCCCTTCTTTGATTGGCAAGCGAGGGGCTAGAGGCAATGCCAAATATCTACAATTTGCGAAGCGGTCCACTTGGAGATAAAACCGCATTAACCGATCCTCAAAATAATTTTACCCCAATGGATCGATTGAATATGTTGGAAAAATGTCCATTATACCCCGACAAAAGGGGGAGTGGCAGCTTCTTGCCACCGCAGAGTACTTATACGGATGACCTGGAAATTCCTACAACCTCCGGTCTATCTCCCTGCAAGTTGGACAAATTCAAGCATCCATCTTATTGCACCCCTCATAATATGGAAACTAATATCATATTAAAATCCAAACTGAACTACACGGTTACGGCGACCACCATGAAAAATACTATTGAAGACCACTTTCCCAAATCCAGTGTACCGGTAACAAAAGACATACCGGTGATGTTAACATACGATTTTTCAGATACTCAGCGTCCACTGGAAGAATTACAAAATCGTATAAAAGTCCTCAAAGCAGACTTTCTCAGGCTGTACCTTTGGATGTCCAAGATATGGACCTCTCGGCAGACCAAGATCCAGTTGTGAAATTGTGGCCTGCGTTGGAAGGAGATTCTCCGACAGAATGACAAAATCTGATTTTGATCTCTGAGCAGCGGATAAAATATCATAAACAGGAACATTTGGGTCGGGAAGACATGGGACCTCCAACAATAGCAGCCTTAAACTTTGTCCTGACTTCACTGGTGAAAGTTTTTGAAAATATTAAATCACAAGTGGAACAACATTCAGGGATTTTGCTGGAATTAACAAATTACATGGAGTCAGTAGACCTAAATATGGTGGCATTAAAATCAGCAATACATGAGCAGAGAACCACATCTATGAATCTCTTAAAATCCTTCCACGAAATCCAATTAAGTAAAATGGATCAGATGCTATTGCAAGGAGGGGATTTAAAGCAGGACTTAACTGTATTGACTAAAAAATGGGAATCAACTCCGAGAAGCCAGGACGCCCCAGCTATACCAACGAGTCTGGATGTAGGACAAATGGCTAATGAGTGGGATGATACCCCTCTATCAGCATCTGTCAAGGAAGAGTTCATGCGCTTAGTGCAACTGGCTGTTGAAGAGATCGTCCCGACTTCGAAAGATCACTCAACTGAGGAAGCTGAGTTGGCAAATAAAGACTTAGGCGACCAGAGAATTTTAGAAAAAGTACCAAAAAAAAAACAAATGGAAAAACAGAAAAAAAGGAGGAAAGGGAAGACTGAAAAGTCAAAAATGGAGGTAAAAAACAATATCCGAACAGCAAAGAATGGGAAAAGTAAACAACTTCTGGAGAGATCCAAGGAGTCTATCAGAAAATTGAAAAAACTGCCTATACCGAACAAAAATAAAGGAAATTTGAAAGGCCCTAGGCCAGGGTCATCTAAAAATTTTAAAATGAATTTAATAGATCCAGAACTAAATAAAAATCTGGATCAGTGCCTGCCGGCCATTACCAAAGTGACAGTCAACAGTCAGACGAACTTTCTGGTGCCACGCAAGAAAATTGCTCCCATTTTTCTGCCTCCTAAACAAAAACAAAAATTGAAATCAAGTGTGCCACCTATGAAAATCGCTCCAATTTTTCTAAAACAGAAAAATCCAAATATACTGATGGGGCAAAAAAGTCATAACTTGGGAATGGATGAGGAGACTTCACAAAAAACTGCCTCACTTAAAAGTCAGGAAATTGGAAAGGTAATTATACAACCTGAAGCTGGCCAGAATGATAAACCATTGATGGAGAAGGTTGTTCTGATAAATCTTAAGACCACCCTTCCACTGCCATCTTTTTCAATGCCCAGGGTTCCAGCTCTCTCATCTAGAAAGGATGTTGGTAACTCCTCAACAGAGAG
This sequence comes from Ambystoma mexicanum, assembly GCF_040938575.1. Classification (NCBI taxonomy): domain Eukaryota; kingdom Metazoa; phylum Chordata; class Amphibia; order Caudata; family Ambystomatidae; genus Ambystoma; species Ambystoma mexicanum. The sequence goes on from NC_090924.1 coordinate 817,224,840, forward strand.
TGGATTTTGTCCAAATCCAAAGATAATAGCACTAAAACACATTAATCAGCCAGCTATTTTGGAGGAGATGAAGTCTATGAACCTGTTAAAATACCTGACCTCTAGCGATATAGAGTGAGTAAGCTTTCCGAATTATCCAAATACAAGCTCAACGGAAGTTCGAATGAAATCAAGACTAGCATCTGAGACAATGCTTGAGTCCAGAGAGGAATGGCTGAAAAGGGGATATTATATCTCCAAAATCCACTCCATTACTCTTCCAAATAGTCTACCTAGAAGGGAAGGGGTGAATTTGGGAGGGCCTCAGAAACACTGAGAAATGGTACCAGAAATGATAGCTCAAATCTTCCAAAGGATGGGTCTTCCTGAACAGAAACTCTAGCAAATCAAGAACTCAGATGCCTATCCTGGAATTCTTGAGGCTATAACTCTTTTTCCTAAAACAATCAGAGACGGCTCATTTTTTGGAAATTTGACCTGATTTCATTGCAAGAAACTTGGTTGATGGATGCTGTGGGTATTGAAGATTTTTCTGTCTTTCAGAAATTTGCTGAACATAGAGGTGTAGGTCGTCCTAGGGGAGGTTTGCTATTAGCTTGTAGAAGAGAGGTCATTGATGAATGCACCTTGATAACAAATGTAATTCAAGGACTATTGGTGATCAGAGTGCGGATTATAGACAATAATATCCTCTCCTAATGGTTGGTAATTACAATTTATTGGAACCCTACAGCTACCTCAATTAGAGATTTTTTGAACTCTCTATCTGACACCTTGGATGCAACTATATCTCAATTTCCATCTGATGAATTGATCCTTTTGGGTTACTTGAATACTCAATGTATTACCAAAAACTTAGCACCCTTTCCGCCAAAAAATAAGTCTAGCAATGGACATGTCTGGGATGTCTTTATGTCAGAATGGAATTTAATCATGCTCAATGGGAATGTGAAGGGAGATATCCCATGTGCACCATCTTGGGAAAGAAATAACGCCTTCTCAACCATCGATTATGTGTATGTTTCTAAGAATATATTTGACAAATGCCTAAATCTTAATTTGATACATACCCAAGATAGTGACCATGCTATGCTGACGTTCCTCAGAGAAATAGAGGATACTTTTTCAAACCCTCAATATTCTTCCCTTCTAGAAGTAAATATACCGGGAAATCGAGTTGTGAGATTTGAAAAAGGGGGTCAAACTCTTAATTAGAATCTGGAAAGAGTTGTGAACCACTAATCTCCTTGCCATTTGTTAGAGAAATGCAAACTGTATAATTTTATCACCTTTTTGTGGTCTTTGAATCCGCCTAAGTCAGCTAATGGTAAGCCTCTTAAAAACGTAAACATTCTTTTGATAAACAAATATATGAAAAAAGAGGCAATTAAGAGCCAATAAACATATTATCAAAAGAATAGTAAAAGACGAGAATGATTGTTTATATTAAATGAAACAAATGAATAAGTTATATAAGAACTGGGTCAAAAGCCACAGGTTTATGTTATCTCATAACGATGGCGAGGAGATGTTGAAGGCTCTTTCCCTGCGAAATTCTGAAACATTTTGGGCAATTATCAAATCGATAGATAGTCCTAATGACACCTCTCAAACCTCTTTGATTAATGAAAAAACATGGGTGGACCACTTACTGAAGGTTTACACTGTTGATGCCTCCCAACTCATCTACTGCCACAAAGAGGCAAATTGATCTCTCCATTTTGAGTTAGATGATATCGAGTACTTAATTAAGAAATCCTCTAGCTCGAGGGCCCCGGGTCCGAATGGTTTATCTAACTCGGTCCTAAAAAATAAAATCCAGCTATGTGAGCCATAATATTGAAAAGTCTTTTTGACAATATTCTTCTGTCAAAGTCAACTCCACAATCAAGGAAAGAGGCTATTTTCATTCCAATATACAAAAAGGGTGACCATACTCTGGCGATTAACTATCTCGTTACTTGACGCAGATGGAAACATTTTCAGTGGACTAGTCTTGAGTGAACTTGAAAGATGGGCAGAATCCAAGGGTATTTTCCCTAGAGAACAGACAGGTTTTAGAGGAGGCCTATCAACATCTTTGAACACACTGATCTTGACCTTTATTACTTCATCTCCAATGGCCAAAGCTGGTACCCCTCTCTTTGCTGCCTGGGTGGATCTCTCCCAGGCGTTTGCTACTATATATAGAAATAAATTGTGGTACAAATTAAAAAATGGGGTCTGTCGGATGGTTTACTGAATATTCTTATCTATCTGCATCAAGACTCGGCACGTAGAGTAAGGATTACAAAATCTGGCCATTTATCTGCTGCTATTAAGACAGAAAGGGGTTTCCTTCAAGGTTGCCTATTGGCACCTTTTTTGTTTATTCTCTTTATGGCGGACCTATTCCAACAGTTAGTGAAAAAGGGTCTAGTTGTTCCTAAGATTGGAGCAAGTAAAATCTCATTCTTGGCCTGCGCCAATGATATTGTGGTGATGGATCACACCCGTTGGCCTACAACGTTTACTTACAGCTTTAGCAGAATATGCTCTTTTGAATGATCTATTTATCAATCCAGATAAGTCAAAAAAATATTTTTAAACATATGCTTTAAATAACAAAAAATTATGTATAGCATTTGAACAATCTGTTCTTACTGCAGATAAAGAAGTGACTTATCTGGGTTGCCAGATTCCGTCCTATCCTTCTATGTGTCATCTTTTAACATCTATTGACCCGAAACTAAGAAGGCTAGGAGTACAAATGAAGAGAGTATACTCAAAGCATTGTACATTTTCCTTGATTCCTCTTGTTAAATATTATGTGGGGAACGTTCTTCCAGTGATTACATATGGTCTGGAGACTTATCCTTAGGCCTTTCATGTAAACTGGGATAAGATAGAGGGTCAGCTTTGAAAAAATGTTTTGGGCTTGCCAAATTCTATACCAACTGCATGTATACGTATGGGTTAGCTCTTGGTTCACTATTGTCCAGAATGGTATGGAAATGGCTGACCTTGTATAGACTCATTTTATGCCCCCAGAAGGCCTCTCTATATGAAGAAGTTAGTCAACAGTTGAAGGGGAATGATAACATCTTTCTTAATACCCTGAGAATCCATTGTAACACCATATTAGATCTGGCAGTTTCCTCAATCGAAATTCTAATCCAGAATCCATTGAATGTTAAAGAATCTGTTAAGCGAATGGACTGGATTAGAATCACAGCTAAAATGAGAGCTGCCAAACTCTCAGCGTCTTGGTCCCAAACTGATAAACCGATTGGTTATCTCCCGGCCTACCTAAAAAAAATCATTAAATCCAAGGGACAGATCTGACTTCCTGCGATTCAGGTTAAATTTGCTTCCTTCACTGGAAATTCAACATATTAGAGATCCAACGATGTTTCCCTCTAATATTTGTGACAACTGTGAAGAGGGAGTGAAACAAACAGTGGTCCATTTGTTAGCAGAATTTATGGGGATGTGGCCTCTCAGAATGAAAAGACTCAAAAGATTTGTTCATGATTCGGAAACTTTGAACTCAAATTTGTTTTGACAAATTTCTGGCGCAAGGCCATGAATCCTTTTTAACTTATGAAGTAATTGGTCTCTTAAAAGATCAGAAATTAACTGGAAATGTGATCTAGAAGTTGCTCTATTTTCCTCTTGTTTTTCTTGTTTTTTTTTCTCTTCAGGAATTGATCAAATAATGCTGGTTGTAATTATATGTTACTTTACTTTTTATACTTTGCTATTGATATAAAGTGTCCTTTTATCTTGTTTTATATTTGTAATATGTTGTGTAAAAAGTCAAATTTTGACTAATATCACAATAAAAGAACAAAAAAAAGGTAAGGAGATGGTAGGGACCAAGAGATAGGTAGGGAGGAAGTGGAACTGATTTAATTATTTAATTGTTGGGGGAATAGAAAGTGTTTAATTTTTAATTTGTTTGGCAAGTTGTTAATTGTAAGGCCAGGGACCAGGTTAGCGTTTATTTGTGAGCTTTGGCCTGTCACATTAAAGCAACCTTTTCCACTACAAGCGAGTCTGGGTGTTTCGTGCAGTAGGCCCACAAGCTAGCAAGTCACCTATTGTCACTTTTACCAGCTAGTGCACTGAACGCGTGGAAGTGTTCCGTGTGTATAGTTATTATGTCAGCTCCGAGCTTACCGTGTTCCAAAAACACATGTACACATGTGGTAGAATAGCATGGGCAAGTATTTCTTGAAATGACTAATAAGCAGATCGAGGGTGTGGGGGGGGGCTCAATCTTTGTCAAATTGGATTGTACCTGTGTAAATGTGCAGCATGCAATATGTCAGTATCACACACCTTGGTGTATATTCAGAGAAGCAGGTTGTGCTGCATGGAGGTTCGCACACCCTGAGGACCGCAGAACGAGAAAATAGCTGCAATTCCTTCCATGCCCGTTTGATTTTGGTAAATAACATTAGCCTGCTGCTCCCACTTCATTAACTGCAAAGTTTAGGAAGTTAAATCACGTGTGATTTAGCACCACAACTGGGGGTGAGGGTCTGATTCTGAGCAACACGTAAAATAAGAAAAGTGTTATTTTGCTCCATATTGAGTATCTAAATAAAGGCACATAATGTAGAGGAAAAAAGAAAAGCGTTTATGCATCATAGACCAGCACTTTTCATATTTTAAGTGGAGTTCAGACTCAAGCCCTGAATGCTTTGCACTGTATCAATACAATGTGTAATACGACATTACTATGAGTTACTTGTTGGCTGGTGATCAGAAAGTGAAACTCATCGTCATACACAGACAAATCTAGTAAGCTGTGGCTTCTGGCGTAAACAACACTTGCTGTAGTACAAGCCATCCGCAGATAGCCGCAGCCTAGAAAGCACAGCGCAGTGCGCCCCTGTGGTTCAGGGGTGTAAGCTAGGGCCTAGCGCTTGTAAAGGCGCCTCTTGGACAGAAATGAGAGCAGCTCCAGCGTCACCTGTTACAGCCCAAGTACGAGCCAATCTTATAATGTTCTTGACACCACACATATCTCAGCCAGCAGAGTCCGCTGTGGGAATCTGGGCAACGGCTGCCACCTACTGGGGCTTTCTCGCCCATGGTATTTGCTCCGTCGGTGACCTTTCAACCCAAAGAGGTAAAATAAAACCTAACCTGTTTTCCATCTTCCATAGCTGAGTCCTGTTAGGGTCTACAGAAGACAATTAAAAGCCCTGAAGCAGACATATTATATGTACAAGTAGGCACATGGTAATACCATATTTATTTAACTTCGGGATGGACTGTGTCCTGAGCTGAAAAGTAATGTTTTGCTTCGTGAAAAAAAGTGGGGAACTACAATGTTCACAACGGTCAAAGGTGTTACTTTTGCGTAAATGCCGCACTGGTGACATATCTAACAGTCTGTTGCTAGAAGTAGAGATTGCTCTACTTTGTGAAACGACTGATGAAAAAAATGCACCCACTGCAACTCCTTTTGTGCCCATAGAGCGGTGTAGGATAGTGACTGTACCATACCGTTTCGCTACGGTCTGGTTTGGACGTTTTCTTCCCATTTTGTTTGGAACAAGGGTGTTTAGACATTGCTGCAGGCCCGGCTCCAGAAATTTTATCTGGGTGGGCCAGGTTTGTGATCAGGGGGGGGCCCAATTTCCATTGGGTATGAGGGTAGGAGTACCCTAAAGAAAGTGCTGACATTAATCCAGATTTCCCAGATCCGTGATTCAGTAAAAAATGACTTCCCAGATCCAGAAAAATGCATTTGCAAAGCTCTATAAAATACAGAACAACGCAAAAAAGAATCAAGGAAAATAGTGTTGCAACATCAATTTACCTATATTGCCTTTCCATCTGTTCTCCGCTTTCTATTATATCCACTTCTTCACCTTTCACCTCCCAGTCACCTTCCATCATCTCCCCCTGACTACCATTCCCATTTATCTTCACTCCCAACTACCCCCAAAAACCCTCACCATGTCTTTTTTGGCCTGGCTGGGGCGAATCAGGGGTGATGCTTCCGCCTCTGCGAAGGCTGAGGGGCAAGACACCACTGTTTGTTCCATCTCAGATGTTGTGCTCCCAACAATGCCTCCATGAACACTGTGGATACTCCCAGTAGGCCTTGGAGGAGGTGCTCGTGGTTCCGCCAACTTGTTGTGAAAGACAACTACCCTCCCTCCAGTATACTAAAGCAAGGAATGGGACATTTTGTTTCTTACAAAATTAAATTTTGAAGCACAATTTCTTTTTTTGTTGCATTTTCGCAAAATATTTTATTTCAGTTGAGTGCACAAGAGAGTGCTACCATGCAGGAAAGAGAGCCAGGGTGGGAGACATGGGGTCAAGAGGCCGATGGTGCAGGTTGAGGGTTTTCCATCTCCCTGGTATCGCTCCCGGTGGGACTTGGCAGGGAGTAGGGGCCCTTGCTCCCCTGCCACTTCCCTATACGTTTAATGTGTTTAATTTGATTTGCTATTGAATTTAACAATTTTGTTCAATAAATGTGCTCTGATATTTTCAAAGAAAGATGTGTGTGTGTGTTTTTGGCAAGTTACTGACACATGTGCTGCCCATCTCTTAAAGCATGCATGAGACTTTTTAAAATAGCTTATAATGTTAACTGAATCACTTCTAGGGGAATCTAATGTTGGCAGGTAAGGCACAGTGTGATTAAATGATTTGCCTAAGATCACACACTGTGGTTAAGTGGTAAAGCCAGAATTGGAGCCAATCCTGAAATTTTGATACTTGACAATGCATCTTCCAAGCTCAAGTTATATGCGTTGAAGTTTGGTTTTGAATACCTAAAATAATACTCAATTTTATACAGATTACTTTAAAAAGTCACATGATAAACCAACCTGACAATGTATGCATCATTGTGGAAATGTGTTGATGAAAAACAGTAAGGGAGTCATTTTGTTTTTAACCCTAAATTGCACAGAGGGGACCACTCATGTTTGCAGTTTTTTGCAAAAAAGGGCCCCTCCATGCAATTTTAAGTGTTTCCACCAAAGTCCTTGAAAAGTAAACAATAAAACACGTGTTTGGAAAAGTCTAATTCCCCCCACAATTAATGATTGTGCGAGCCATCCAGAATGGTTTATTTTGGAATCTGTCTGCTTTTACCAGGTGTAAAAGTCAGTCTGATTCCATAGGAATCCATTGGTTTTCCGCCAACATAAAAATACATGCTGGTGAAAAACCAATCGGATTGGGCAGAGGGACCTGTAAGAGCAGGCAAACTTGTTAAGTCTGATCTGCTTTCCAACTTCGACTGACAAATCATACAAAACCCTACAGCGCAAAAAAGCGCTAAAGTTCAGGCAACTCTTCCACACAAAAAAAGATACATTCTACATAGGTCGGAACCCCACTGGTAAGTAAGCTTGAGAAGAAGATCTGAAAGTGGTCCATACTTGTCATCCCAGCCTTGTCACTTTCAGGTATGGCCTTGTTGGTTCAACTCAGTGAGGTGCAGCTTGATTACCCTAGACATAGCAAACAAGACACCCACATCCGGGCATACACACTTTTACTTAGGGAGACACACTGAAACCAAAATGCATTGGGAAAGCCAACAAAGCCAATAGCTTGGGGTTTTGATTAGGCATGGTCTCGATGCCAGGAACAAAACCTGAAGGCTCAAAACCCACGTTTCAAGACCCTAGGATGCTCCGTTTCCAAAATATCTGCACCACAATGCCCTGCAACATACTGCACCGCACCAGGATGAGGCGACAGTTTGGGAGAGCACACAGAAGGTCCCATTATGCTACTCACCTCCACGTCTGCTCTACGATTGTCAACAATTGATGACAGTGTTATCATGTCTGTCTACATAACCCGTGCGAAGTATGGGCACCATTTGCTAGTTGCTTATAAAATCAACTGGCTGAAGACACACATTAAGAAATGTGTATCACACCAGGGGCTCATTTACTGAGGCAATTAAGCAATTAAACCCTCAAAAGAATGCTTAGATATAACACTGGCAGGTCCTATAGAGCACAAAGATCGGTGTTACTTTGTGATAGAACTTGCACAGAGAAGTTGGTAGTAATGCCATAGGCATTCACATAGCCATTGCTAGTCATTGGGTGGGTAAATGGCCAAACACACTCATAGGATGTGTGCTTCTCTTTACATCCTATCTCCGTCCTATCTGTGTTGCACTGCAAGAGTTCTGATTTATACGTAGTAGGAAAAATTAAAAAAGGATGTATATTTGTCTCTGAATCAATCATAACCACCGGCATTGCTCTGGTCAGCCTTCCATAACATTGGGCCTCATTCCGAGTATGGCGGTAGGGGGTTAACGGCACCGGTATGGATGCCGGTGCAGTTAACCCCCTACCACTGCATTCCGAGGTCCCTTAGCGGGAGCTGCTAAGGAACCAAGGAGCTAATGACGGGCCTGCTATTGCGGGCCCGTTATTAGCTCCTTCCCCATTCCCATTGAGCCCTATGGGGGCTCGAATGGGAATGGGGAATGGTATTCAGAATGGGGATTTACCGGGTCCGCCAGGGTCGGAATGTCCCGGTAAGTCCCCATTCTGACACCATGGACGCGGACACGGGTTTGGAGGCAGCCATGGTGCTATTAGCACCATGGCTGCCTCCAAACTCGTAATGACCCCCATTGTCTGCAAATCAGCCTTGGCCCTGCCATTAATGTGAGCAGCTCTGCCTAAACTGCTAGACTGCTAGACCACAAGGCCAAAAGTTTCCTGTGGTTGCTTGTGTTCCAGTACACAGGGTACATGGCCTAACAACTGAGACTAATCTGCAGCTTTTGGTGATAGGACCAAGAGTCATTTGCTAATGGCTTGTCCCCTTCTGTAATGGCACAGACATACTAAAGAATTATAACATGAAACGTTGTGCAAAGAAATTATAGTGGTACTGTTTAATGTTTACCACACCTCCTGGGTAATAGTAAGCAGCTAATAAGCAGCACTTAGATGCCTGAGGGTTCGTAGTGCTATATAAATGCAAAATAATTATTATTATTATTATTATTATTATTATTATTAATAATAATAATAATAATTCAAAGCCTTGCATCCATCACTTTTTCACCATACTGCTCTCCCATCCAGAATTACATTTTTGTTACTTTCAACCTTATTTTTACATTTAAACTGAAGTAGTTAATGCAGCAGGATATATTTGTAAGGGTCCCCAGTTAGTTGATGCACCTTTTGCAGAAATCTGTGTGCAATCAACATCACCTGCCATTTATTGTTTGACATAGTTAACCATTTTATTAAGCATGATGTGAAAAAATGCTATATTGCCACAAAAAAATAAACGTACTCTAAATTACAGAAACCAACTTTGCGGCTTTAGGCTTCAGAACATATTTGTATGCATTGTCCAAGCAAACGAATCCTGGCCAGGCCTCCTTCAGTGCAGCCCATTAGAATGGTAATCTCTCTGCATTGCTGCATGTTTAGAGTGAAATCCCCCCTGCAGACCCACAATGCCTCCACTCCCTCAGGTCCCACTTGCAATGCCTCCTTTCTAGGGGGGGCCAGGGGATGATCTTGGGGGGCCTGGCCCCCCGCACCCTCCAGCTGGAGCATTGCTGCAATGTCAGCCACGTCCAAACGTCCCTTGAGCCAAATCGGGTGTGCCAAAATGGCCACCACGCAGAATCGGTTGCGCCAAACCGGCCGTGGCAAAATTGCGGCACCAAAATGGGGTGTCCATACACCACACCCTACAGCACTCCTGCAAGACTTTAGGGTACATCCTACATAGTCTCTCTGGGGTATAATGCCTGAGGGCCATAATCTTATACCATGTCTCCTTGAGTTGGATGGACCTGGTAAGCTCCAGAATGTTCCTCCACAGGTTTTCCCAGTGGTCTCTAGGATTCGTCTCGATTAGAGTTGTTTTCCACTGCCTCATATACCCCCAGGTTTTGCCCGGCTCAGTGTTGGCTAAAAGCCTATATAGTTTTGAGACAATTTGCCTGTCCCCTGTGTGCGTGGTGAGAAATTTCTATCTATCTCTACCTGTTGTAAACAGGGATTACTTGGGTACAGCATTTACATGTGCCCTGGATAGTCTGAGGTTCAGCATCACTGACTTTGCCATATTTATTTTAAGCCCTGCTACCTTTTCAATTTCGGCCAGTTCCTTTATTAGGGCAGGGATCGACGTTTCGACTGTTGTCAGGGACAGCATCATGTTGTCTGCGAACACGGCTTTTTTGTGCTTTTCTCTGCCGAACGATATGCCCTGAATGAGTGGGTTCTGCCAGATTTTAATCAATAGCGACTCTAGATATACAGCATATAAGAGTGGGGAAAGGAGGCACCCTTGCCTTGTACCCCTCTTGATGCCTATACTCCGGGACACTATGGAATTAATTCCAAGGTGGATCGAGGGGTGTTTGTAATCGCCTTGACCATTCATAGAAATTTGGAGCCCATCCCAACTGTTCCTTTCTTGCAAACAGAAAAGGCCTTTGGAACTTTCGTTTTTTTTAGAAAGAGAACATTTACCTGCCTCTCACAGCACAGCACTGCGAGCAGAGTGTGGCTCTTGCTGTGCCCCTGTTGCTTCCTGGAGGAGGCGGAGCAAAGCGGCAACACGTGACTGATCACGTGACACCACCTGGCCCTATCTTCAGCTGTGAGCCACCCTTGCGGCGTTAAGCCCTGGTGGCAGTAGGGGCTGGAGCCGCTGTTTGGCTGTGAGTAATCTGGTCTACTGCTACTAACTATTGACCTACGTCCTTCCTAAGCTTCCGGGGTACGGGGTGGAGAGTCGGACTCTGGCAGCTCCACTAGCCGCCGGGCGTTCCCAACCCTGCAATTGAGTGTTTTCTTTAAACCCATTCTTTAAATGTGGATATTTTAAATAATTATGCTTCTAAGCTGACCCAATTATAATTATATTAGAGGCCGCGAGCTGATTTCCCCTAAGGGTGTTCTTTTTTTTCTAATCTAATATTCTCTAACATATTTCTTTTCTGGTTTTTTCTTTTTTTATAATATGCCCGCACTTAGAAGCGGGTTTGAAACTGCGGTGTGTCAAGCTACTAAGATAGTAGAGGTCCAATGAGGCTCTCTGACTCATTGTGAGGCGCTTATTAGCATTGACCACACTGAAAATATGGCTGCCTCGATTTTATTGGTTGAGAATATTAATGATAATTCTAATATTAGAGCTGAAGGGAGCCCAAAGGGATATCCCACCACAGATCCTGCAATTTTGAATGTTGTAGCCTCGACTGAGGTAAATGTGGACATACCAGACATAGAGGATACGGGGGCTAATAGGAACATTCCAGACTCCAGACAGGAACTTACAGATGAGGAATGTCTTCAACAAAGTCGAATTGGTACTAAAAGGGTAGTTCGGTATCATGCGTCCACTCCTCTTCAGAAGAGGATTATTACTGGGAAATTACAGGCAGGGGATAATCAATGCGTGGATTCTCTGATATGGAAGGGGAAACAACCGTGTGGAACTTTGCAATTCACTCACATTTCGCCGGCAACATTTATCTTTGGGAAGGATAATAAGGATAAGGTGCAATGTGCCCTCGATTCTCCTCAGTCGGGGAGCTCTAAGCAGGCTGGCGGGGGGGACCAATCTAAAGAGACCCCCATTCGTTCTAAGTATAATCTTAACCAGCCCATTGGGGAGAGTGATTTGGATGATTCCTTCTTTATTACGGCAGATGCTACAGGTCATTTGCTGAGGGAAATTGTTTATCTAGAGATACCAGTAGGTAGATTTCTGTCCAAAGACAAGGGGGTGAGGAGTCTATCAGAGGGTGCGCCAATTGATACACTCTCACAAAATAGAAACACTCCTATAATGTGGAAACAACAAGAGGGTAGGCACCTATCCCCTATTAGACCGATAATAAAGACATTTATACCACCTATATATAGCAAGGCCAGCTATACCCAAACTGATAAGGAAAGGGATTACTTACCCATAACTGTAGATAAAGCTACCGACCCTCAGCGAACCATATTGGAAAGTCGTGGGGTAGACGAAGATAAACAGGAGTCTCCTGGTTTGAGAAGGGAGGAGAGAGGAGATTACCTGATACCACTTCTATCCAATTTACACATTAGTTTGAATTTGGCTTTGAAAACCCTAGGTGAATCCCAAGAGACTATTGGTTGCTCTATGGTAGGGCAACAAGCAGCCTTTAACCAATTAGTGACTCGTCTGGCTTACCCCCAAGATATATATCTTTCTAAAACCCAAGATCCTCAAGAAAAGGCTGTGTTCAAACCTAGTGTGGATCACATAAAGAAGCAATCTATTCCGGCCCAGCCCCCTATAAAGATCTGTACAGGGAAGATACTGGGTTGGATCAATAATAATAAAACAGACTCGCAGGTTTATTTAAATAGAACCTACCTTTTAAGCCTGTTTAAAAAGATTCCCTTATTACGAGCAATTAGAACAGATGATATAGACGCCATCTTTCTACCTAACCATAATAACCATCGTATGGTAAGTTGTTTTCATTCAGCGATGGTAGCAGATATGGTACGTGCTCAAGAAAAGAATCTTAACTCTTTGGGTTATGATATATCTACTTTAGTAGATGACAAAGAGGTTGAAAAGTTTCTTCAATATAAGGAAACAGATAACATCCAAACCCAACAAATCCCACAATTAGGTAACAATAAACTAGAAAACTTTGGTCCAGGGTTGGCTTTAATTTCTAGCCTTCTAAATAGTGGACAGGATTGGTCATGGTTACATCCAGCGCTTAAAACCTTGGAGACACTCAGACAGGATAGTGGGCGTTCCTAACAGCTCTAATATCGATGTGATTTCCTGGAATTCATGCGGGGGAGCACACCTCAACACGTTTTTGAATAAAAGGGATAATTATGTGCACCCCCGTATTTATTTTTTTCAGGAAACCATGATGCTGTCTGATATATATATAGAAGGCTTCTATACTTTTTCCTCTTTAGCATTGCGTGGACCTTTGGGCAGACCTAGTGGTGGTCTGATTATTGCCATTGATCGTAATTTAGGGTTTCACGGGGAGGTGATCTTCAGGAGTGATTGGCTCTTGGGTATTATTCACACTTCGGAGAATAGGGTAGAGCCGATCCTCATGTTGAATCTCTATTGGAACCCGTTAAAAGTGGCTATTGATGAAGTGGAAGATACTCTCAATTTGATTCTGGGAGGATGGTTCGAGAAAGGGTTTGGTAATCGTATTATCTTGGGAGGGGACTTTAATTCGGCCTGTGCTGAGGGTTCCACATTAAATGAAAGGGGGGTGATTCCTAGATTGCTCCTCCCCCATATCAAAAGAGGTATATGGTGGGATAATTATCTTGATCATTGGGACTTGGGTCTTTTAGATCATGCCTGGGATTGGAACTTACCGAAATTTACTTGGAAAAGAGGAAGTAATAATTCTAGAATCGACTTCTTCTATGTTTCAAATAGCTGGAAGCAAGCCTGTGGAAACTTGATACTTATGGAGGTAGAATTGGGTGATCATATTCCCTTATGTTTTTCTCTTTCCATTCCCAATGTGGGTAATTATATTAATCCCACGCTGTGTGGTCTAAAGGCTGGAAATAATGGGAGAAAGGTTGTATGGAATAAGAAAATAATTACGAAATTTAATAATCTGGTTTTGAGTATCCTATCCAGAAGGCTGCCTTATATTATTAGAGGTGAAGACATCGATTTGGGGGGATTCTTTTATAATACTATATTGTCATGTGTTTATAAAATTAGTAGCACCAGTGAGAGGGAGGTCATAAAACCTAGGATGAGGGTGGGCGACTCCAGAATTCAAACCTCCAAGCGTAATAAATACAGTGAAATTAAAGCCTTGAAGAAACTGCCCATTCCCTTTTTCGAATTACAGCTTAGAAAGAAAAAAATTATATTGAAACACAAAAATTTTATCAAATCACTGAGAATGGATCAATATCATGAAGCACATCAATTGATGATGCATAATCTGTGTAAGGGCAGAGATGTTAAATTTTGGGCAACTATTAACTCTATGCTCATGCCTGCAAAAGACAAACTTGATTGCCCGATCCAAGCAGAAGTGTGGAGTGCCTTCTATAAGCAAAAGTTTGCATTACCTGTTTACTTTACAAGGGAACAGGATTTGGATTTAGGTCCTCTCGTGGTGGAAGATTGTCGGTGGGATTTAGAGGATATCAAATGGGCCATTAATAAACTCAAACCTTCTAGAGCACCAGGCCCGGATGGCATTCCCCCCTTCGTCATAAAGACATCCCCTGGAATATGGGCTGATTTGCTCAAACCTATATTTGATGATATTTTTAAATACCATACTATTCCTAAAACCTGGGCCCAGAGTATTATTGTCCCTATATTTAAAAAAGGGGACGTTCTTAACCCTCAGAATTATAGACCAATAGCCCTTTTAGATGCAGCTAGTAAGGTCTTTGGCATTCTACTTTTAAGGGACATCAATAAATTTACTAGAAGGAATGCCTGCTTCAGTAAATTTCAGGTTAGCTTTAGAGAAGGCTTGGGAACAGACCTGAACGGAAATATTTTGGCTCATCTAAGAGATACAGTCCATCAAACTAAAATGGGCGAAGTCTATATGGCATCCTTGGACCTCTCTAACGCTTTTGACGGGGTCATTAGAGATAGACTGTGGACCAAAATGTTAGCAATGAATTTTCCACGAAAGACTGTTCAACTCTTGGCTCTTTTACATAGAAATACCTCTGTCAGGGTGCGCTTATCCTACGAAGGTTCCCTTTCTGATGCCATAGAGACTGAGGTGGGGGTTAAGCAGGGCTGTTCACTTGCACCCACGCTCTTCAACCTGTATGTCAGCGATGTGGAGGATATATGGTGGGGTCCTTCCATCGCTCCCGTTAGGATGGGTAGTTTGGTTATTGAGTGGATGGCCTTCACGGATGATTTCATTCTTTTTGATCGTACCCCACGGGGTCTTCGTAGAAGGATGGATATTTTCTATCAATATGCTATGATGAATAATCTTTCCCCCAATGCATCAAAATCTCGAACGATTGTAATCTCTAAGAGGAGGGTTGTCAAATCTTATGTCTGGAATATGGGGGACAATCTGGTGGAACAGGTGCAGGCCATAACATACTTAGGCTATAATTTTTCTAACAATTCTAGCCTAAAGAGGTGGAAATTGAGTCTTGCAGAAAAAGCGTCTAAATTAAAGACTCAAATGAAATTTTTGAGGGTTCGAGTATGTACATTTTCGCTCCTACCCATTAGACGTTTCTACCTTGCTAAATGTGAGCCGGTTCTTTTATATGGTCTGGATATTTGCACCAAGGATTTGAGTTCCTATTTAAATGTGGTTCAGGGGAAATTATGGAAGGAAGTAATGGGCCTTTCCATGGCAATCCCCAATGCCATTATCCGGCACGAACTATGTCTAGTCTCACTCAAAGCCAGATATTTGTGGAGACAGCTTTCCTTTTTTAGAAAAATGAATGATCCTCGTATAAATACCCTGTATGAGTTGTTGAATAGGGTGATTAAATCTGGGTCAGTCCAATCAATTAAGGGATTCAGCGACAGAATGAATACTCTGTTATATATTTTAGGCTCTAGTTTAGACGACTTGGTGCAACGACCCGGCCTAGTCAAGAAACTGTTATTTAAGGCGGATTGGGTGGATACAGTCAATGAAATAGAGTCCTATGCAACCTATAAGGAATATGCTACATTTGTACATGCAAGGGAATGTATCCCCCTTTATTTACTTAGATTCCCCTGTTATAGGGCGAGAACTACATTTATGCGTTTTAGACTTAACCAGATGCCGACCCTAGAAAGAATTCATTATTGGATACATAAAGAAAAGGTGCTTAATTATATTTTACCTAGCCTTACATGTCGTTTTTGTGGAGAAACTGACATGTTAGGAACTCTCAAGCACCTCGTCTTAACATGTGTCCATTTTGGGTCGAAACGAGCTCTATACCTCACTGATAGATTTGATGAGGATTTAGAAATGTCGAAAAATCTGTTCTGGAGTCGCTGCATGTGGGGTGTTAATATCTCCCTAACTCTCGCTTTGAATTTATTTCTTCAAAATATAACAGAGGAATTGGAAGCCAAAAATAAAGAATTAATTGTGTAGGTTCCTATAGGGTAAAAACGGGTTAACAAGGCATATAACTTCTATGTAATTTGATTTTAGGGCTGGGAAGGAATCTTTTAAGAATTTTGTAAAATGCTGACGTCTTAGATGTTTTAGATGAAATTTCTTTCTCTGTTTCTTTTTTTTGTATGGTATGACAACTTTGTCTCCATCTTATATATCAGTGCATTCTTATATGTTTATGTATTGGTTGTATGAAAGGTATAAATGTGTGTTTCTCTTGTGTTATATGTTGTATAAGGTTTTATGCAAACTAATAATACAACAATAAAAAAAAAAAAAGGCCTTTCTACACGGTCAAAGGCCTTCTCGTCATCAAGCGATATCAGCACTGAGGGGACCTGGTGAATGGCCACCATTTCTACTGGGTGAGTTATTCCTTGTGTTGTCCCACATCTGTCGTCCCCCAATGAATCCTGCCTGGTCTGTCCCAATGAGGGTCGGCAGGAGGGGGTTCAGTCTCACCGCTAGAACATTGATGTTCAATAAAGCTATGCACTGATGCGACCCGCATTTCATCTGGTCTTTTTTGTGATTATCTGAAACCACGACTTTTGCCTCTGACATTGTTTGTGTCACTCCTCCTTACTCCCCATTGAGTTGAAAAGGGCTACAAGTTTTGGACATCAATTCTTGTTGCATCTTTTGTAGAAGCTCACAGGGAATCCATCGGGCCCCAGCGTTTTGTTCGCTGTAAGGTCTTTGATTATTGCCTCGATTTCTTCCTCCCTGATGTTCTCCTCCAACTGCTTCCTATCCATGGGCGATATCTCTGGTAGGGGCAGCTGGCTAAGATATTGTTCGACCTCATTCTGGGCTGGGCCGTTGGATGAACACAGGACCTTATAGAACTCGGCAAAGCTGCAGCAATAGCCTCTGAGTCTGTAGCCATCGTCTTGTCCGACTGGGCGATGCGGGCAATGGTGTTGCCACCTTCGTCCGTAACTGTCTTGCCAGCAGCCTATCTGCTTTTTTGGATTGGGCAATATACTTCTGTTTTGTTCCCAGAAGGGCCCGTTCCACCCTTCCGGTTCACAACAGATCTAACTGGCTCCTGATTTCTTTCTGGCTCATATACAATATCCTGCTCGTCTTCCCTGCCATATCCACGATGGACTGCATGACTTTGCGCAGCTGCATCTCTAATTCTTTTTCCATTGCCTCTCTCTGTTTCCATTTCTGGGCCCTAAGTGTTATCAGTTGCCCCTGGATCACTGCCTTAAAGGCATCTCAAAGCCCTTCTTGTGACATCCCCTGGCTAGTATTCATCCCAAAGTACTCATTTATTTTATTGCCCAATTCATCCACCATTGCCACATCATTTCTGTAGGAAAGCTCCATGCCCAAAGTCCCCTCCTCGGTCCCCTCCCCGCACAGTAACCAGCATTGGTGCGTGGTTCGATATCGCGATCACTCCCAATTCCACTGCCTCCACCATCCCCACATTATTAGCGATATCCAGACATAATTCATTCTGAACATGGGCTGGTAGACGTGTGAAAAACATGTGAACTCTCTGTCCACCACCCTCTTGACCCACCAGACATCTCTAAGTGCCAGATCGTTAAAACATTCCCTAATGCCCTAGTGGGGCCCAGCCTCGCTCGTCCCCTCTCCTGCGCTCCTGTCTTTCACCGGGTCCCATGCCATATTAAAATCCCCTGTTAGAATTATCCCCCGACAGCAAATATTTCTAATTTGGTTATCACTTCCCGTCGGAACCCATTCTGACCCACGTTTGGCACGTATCCCGTTGCAAGGGTCATTGTCCTGTGCCCTTGCTGTATGTGTAGAAACAGATATCTGCCCTGTCCATCTGTTTGGGTATGAGTAGTGTTTTCTATGGGGGCTTGGGGATCAGGGTTCTCTCAATGTGTGGTCAAAGAAGAAAGTGAGACATGACCAGAAATCTTCTTGTCCTTCTAGAACACCCACAATACCATTACAGACCTGAGCAGTGACAGCTCGTGAATTTGTAGAGTGGCAGGGTGTAAACGTTTTTGAATTGAGTGCACCTGGACTAATCCAGTAACGTTTGGTGCTGTCTTTACCCTTAGAAATCTTTAAAAGATAATGGGTTGAAATCAGGAATATTTCAGCAAACAATTCAGAAAAATAGGGCACAATCCATAGAATTTACACTGAGTTCGGCAAGGCAACAAACAAAACACTCCAATGCCGACTCCCAACAGTACACAGGAGCATTTCACAGCATGTATTCCTGCTGGCTGTCCACAAAGAAAAGACATGCCAACACTGCTGCATTTTCAATCAGGTTCTGCCGTAATCAGATCATAAGGTCTGTCATTCTTGCTAGTTGTGTCCAAAGAAAGCAATGAGGCTCCCTCAAAAATATGTATGCCAGCATTGCCACTGCAAAATACATTTGTATTCTGCTAGTGCCCAATGAAACCATGAGGCCTGATTCACCAATGTATCCGCACACTCAAAAATATGTATGCCAGCATTGCCACTGCAAAACACATTTTTATTCTGCTAGTGCGCAATGAAACCATGAGGCCTGATTCACCACTATGTCCACACACTGCCCCCCTTTCATGCTGCTATTGCCCAAATCAAATTCTGCAGCCGGTCTCTATATTGCACGCCCTGCTCCGCAGTTCGGCATCATATCGGTCTTAGTATCCATAAACTGTGCCTTTGCCCCTAACCCACACTCACACATAAGTGCACGGGGGTAATCATACGTTCACACCCATTTACTCACATAGTCGGGGAATCACATTTCTTTAAACAAAGCTTATTTTTCTTTTTCAATGATCTTAAAAGCCAGGAAATTGTTATTTATTTTGCACATGACATTGACAAAAAAGCCCTGAAACTGTCCTGCACTTCTTACTAAGTTCAAAACTTATAGACCACAAGTTCAAGACGTATAGACCACAAGAAGAGCCTTGGTGATAAACCCATCTGGTGGCATTCACCGCTTGACAAAATGACGTATCTTCTTGTTATGCATAATCTACAAAACATTTGCACACCAAACAATCAGCTGCAACACTTCACAAGAACTGAGAATTTTGTGAGGAAAGGGTCACCCCTATATTGTTCACCATGTCTGTTGCAGCCATTAATTACACTACTGCTCATTATAGGTGCATTCAGGAAACAAAGACAAGTGTGAATAAGAGGGTTTCTCCCCCATGATGTCTGAATGGAGGAACTGTTCACCTTAGCAGATCTGCGTTCACTTTCGTGCAAGTATGCATGCAGTCAGGGACCATGATGAAGTCACTGTGTAAATAGAAAATGTGCAGACTCATAAAAAACACAGAATAGCAAGTGTTGTACTTTATTGCTCTACCTCCATCTTCTATAGATACATTTTGGTTGCATTGGTGTTAGTATCCACAATGACTCATCAGTGCACTATATTAGTAGTAGTGCGTTGTTTGTATAGCGGCTTTCACCATTAGTATGGTCATAATGCGCTATAATCTGACTTCCTTGTGGTTGGAGCACTGGGGCAAATTTGGCAAACACCTCAAACGTTATGGTGGGTTTATAAAGGCTTGAAAACCCCGTTCACCTGAAATGTGAAAGTAGAAAAAGTCATTTCAGCTAAGTCACAAATGCCACAGCACCACCCAGTAGCCATAGCTGGAAGTTCACCTCCAGTTCAAAGCAACACAAACTCACCAGAACATTGGTGATGCTTGCTAAACCTACCCCAATGCTCTAACCACAAGGATGTCAGACTATACTGCACTGATGATCCCTAATCAGACCTTCCAGGATTTCGCGGCATGAAATGGCAAATTTTACTGCATGAAATGGCAAATTTTGCTGCACAAACCTTTATTTATTGCAGCATTTTTGCGGGACATTTTGTATTAACTGGAGGGAGTAAGATTGCCACATTGCAGGAAATAGGCAGAGTGCAAGGCTACAAGAGAGCCAGGGTATCATTATTATGTATCTTTTGTACTAATTTAATAGAAAGAGTCCCAGATGTCTCTGGCTTGGCAGAACAGTGTTTGATTTGGCTACATATTTGGTTTAATGTGCATGCCTATTTAATAGTATTAACTAAATTGATCATTATCAGGGGTAATGCTGAACATATTCCCCTTCTATGTTCTCCAATCCCCCAAACACCCACACACCTCTCTCACCAACACACACACATCTCACAAACTCCCCATCACAACTTTCATTCCTGAACCTTTCACTCTGTCATACAAATACTCACGTGCTATGTCACACTGTCAAGTCACAATTTACTCTGCCCAGCCCCTGCCACACTCCAAAACATACTCCCAACTCACACCTTACACTCTACAATTCCTCCCACAATATACAGTCCTTCATTCTTTTGTGCTGCTTCTGCATCTTGCATCCTTTCTCCCATTCTTTCGCACTCTTCCCTCATCCTTTTTCCCAATCTGCAGCTCACTGCCTCTTTCCTGCCAACCGCTTCCTCTCCGCTTTCTGGCTCACTGACCACACACTCCCTCTAATTTCTGTACCTCTGCTCGCTCTCAGATTTCTGGCCCACTGCATCACTGCTTCCTCTGCTCTCTTGTGCACCACTTCCTCCTCTGACACACTGCTCTCCCTCTGCTTTCTTGCCTATCACTTCACATCTCACCCATCACTCTCCTATCTCTCCTTTCCCTCTCATAGTGTAACCATTTTTTTAATGTAGATTTTGAGGCAGATCCTCAAAAAATGGGGCATTTTAAAATAGAGCCGAGGATATGCTATTTTTAGGCAACCAATTTTTGGAAATGAGCAGGTCACCTTATTCTCAAAGGTGACCGGTGCATTTCCACAGGTTTGCGCTGTAGCGCAAATTGTGTGCTGGCCAGCTTCCTTGAATGGTGTTCTGGGTTGTTTGACCGAAGTGTAATTATTTGCGGCTGAATTGACTGTAGTCAGT
Organism: Ambystoma mexicanum; assembly: GCF_040938575.1. NCBI lineage: Eukaryota > Metazoa > Chordata > Amphibia > Caudata > Ambystomatidae > Ambystoma > Ambystoma mexicanum. The sequence continues at coordinate 817,245,878 of NC_090924.1, forward strand.
TTTGCAGCAAATTAATTTGCATTTCAACCAAACAACCAAAAATGTACCTTTCACCACCACCCCACCCCCCTCCCCTACTTAACTGCGTGGTCGCTGCCACTTCCTCTGTAACCCTGCGGTGTCAGATCCGTCCCTCTAACACGGGTCGGATCAGAATACGCAGGGTCCCTTTTTCATTCATTTCTTTTTTTTTCTGTCCCCGCCTCCAATTTTGAGGAAGCGGGGGACACCCCTGCAACCCCCTAATCCAAAAATACTGAACTTGGGGAGCGGTTGACACCCCTGCAACACATATTCGGTATTTATAAAAATCGATCGAATAGTACTGGACGAAAAAGGTTTGATTTTTGTCATCAAAATGGGTAGTACCTTGAATAGAATCTCTCTCCCGACAGTGTTCTGCAAGCTCCCAGCGCCTTTCACAGGGACAGGCCCCTCAGGGGACTGCCACAGTAAAATGCTACCCAAAAAATGCATTTTTATCCTGTTTGAGCAACAGAAATGCAAGCGACACAGCAGCGGTTCATACCTTAAAAGAAATGCATGACCGGGTCAGGAAAGGCCCTGTCATTCAGTGGCACCCCCACATCCTGTGCGCATAGGGTTGCCTACAATTTCTGCACATTTAAAAGTGCATCTTGCTTAGAAATGAGGGATGTGCTTTTAAATTGGCAGAAACGCCACTTTATTTGATTAAGGAGGTGAAAAAGTCCCTCTGAATGGGCGCGCATATAAAATGGCCCATTCATGTGTCCCTTGTGGATTGGGCTGCTCTTTTTTTGGGCGTAAGTGATGAGATGTGTTGGCGCATTTCATTTCTTGCGTAAAAAAAATAGAGAACCGGGCACCCTGAGTATTTTGTTTTGAAACTAATTTTAGCAGACTCGTTTAAAAAAAAATGTTTTTAAAGATGCTGTTTTTGCACAAAACGGCCGTTTTTGTGGCATTTTGCGCAAAACGGCCGTTTGAGAGGCATTTTGCGGGATCGCAAAATCGCTATAAGCTGGAGGGTCTGCCTAATAAGGGTGAAACATGTATGGAGTTGTCTGTATCCTTGAGAGCTGTGTGCCTTGTATTCAAATTGCTATGTATAAAAAACCACTGCCCATAACACAAAGAAAATGATCTGGATAAAAATACTTACACTTGAGCTAATTCACATACCCTCAATGCTCATATGGCTCTGAACTGGAGGTGAACCTCCAGTGATGGCTACTGGGTGGTGCTGTGGTATGTGTGAATTGGCTTGAATTAGTATTCTACTTTCAGATTTCAGGTGGAAGTTGTTTTTTCCAAAGGTTTATAAATCAACAATTTCAAAAGTCTTTATTTAAAGCTACGGTTAGGCATTTTACCTTTGGCCGTAATGAAGAAAACGTGCTTAACATCAGGAAATGATCAAGGTGCTTTTTGTCATGAGGCGAAGGAAGCACTATAGCACTTTTTATTTTCTTGCCCCTTTAATGAAAGCATCTGTTCCATTAGTCTTACCACCTTTTTGGAAAATCATGACATCCATACATTAAATTCAATTGAAATGTTCTGCAAAACCACAGATAGTTCGGATGTGGTTTTCACAGTGGCAGATTTTGTCAACAAGGCTTGGTTGCAAAGAGTCAAATATTTAAAGTATGTGCAATAACCTTTTTCGATTGAATTGTTTTAAGAACTTGTACTCCGGTGTTGTCTGTAGCAGCAAACTCGATTAAACTCTTTCATCTAGCATGATTTCTTTTAACTGTTTTATTGTTTAAAATATACATATTATGCATGATGTTTTTATTGTAGATTGCCAAGGGCGAGTTATCTCGTCCTTGGGATTACCTCCCTGTTGCCAAGGACGAGATACCTCGTCCTTGGCACTTAAGGGGTTAAAGCCAAATAAAGCATTTAACAACCAATAACATCACTCTAGTGAGTAGCGCCTCACAAACACTCACCACGCGGGTACATTCCTAGCTTTAAATAATCACTGTAGAGCAGTGGTAGACGTGCATGAAAAGAAATAGTGGAGCTATGCTCCCTGATAACCTGCCCTGCTCTCCACAAACCCCATCGCCACACACCCTCCCACCCACAGTACAAACCGCCAAACAAATGCACCTGCTGGTTAAGGGACAACTGCAAGTGTCAACTGTTTCCTACACTTTTATTTTTAAAACGAAACCATTCCGGAACGGTTTCTTTTCAAAATAAAAGTATAGGATCAGGCAAAAAAAAAAATCTAAGAGTAGAGGAGCACCCGTCCCGCCCACTTCGACCATTGGATGTACAGTCATCTTTGTAGTACAGGGAGGAGATCCAGTGGCCCAATTGGTCTGCATACTTTATTTCGAGCCACTTTTAGTATAAGTCACACAGCTCGAGGCCAGTCTTAGAGGAGAGAGAGGGTTTGGGTCCTCCCATCCAAAGTTGGACTTCAGCCTGAAAGCAGAACCTTGCACTTAGTCCCGACTCAGCAATAGCAGAGCATAATGGATTTTCCCTTCAATCTGCCATTGACCAAACTATTTTGGTGTAAGAAGGCTGATGGCAGAAATACATTTTTTGTGGAGAAATTAGGCATTCTCTACCGGGCTGAGAACAATGTTAAGGAGAATGGACAGACGTGTTAGCAGCTTCTAGTACAATCGCATTAAAGGAAAAATGTGGTAAAGCTAGCAGATTCACCCTTAACAGCAGGCCATCAGGGCATTGCAAAAACACATCACATTCTTACCAAATTTGTATGGCCCATGATCTATCAGCAAATGAAGACATTTTGAGAAGAATGTATCATTTGTCAACAGATCTCTCAAACAGATGTAGGCAAAGCCCCCATACAATCCCTCCCAATTATTTATGTACCCTTTCTGAGGTTATGTATGGGAACAGATACATTTTGGTAAATTCAGACTATGCTATCCATTATCCTGAAGCATTTATCCTGAGGAATAACACCACACAACCTATGTCCTTAATTCCTTTGGGTGGAATTCCCAAAAGGAATTGTGATGCATCCTGTGGAGTCCTCACTGATTCCCCAGCTGAAGATATCCTCCTAAGTGGCCAGGGGATGGCAGTCGCTACCTGATCCTGACCCTGGGAGTGGTATTTTGAAGGAGGATCACATGGAAGGACATAGCTGTCGGGAAGATGTGGTGACCCCATCGGGAGAAATGCAGTATTCAACCCTTCCATGTGAAGAAGGCCCTATAATTCCTATTCCTGATGGCATGTTGTCATTATACAAATCCCTCTAGTTGAAGAACCCTAAAACTTCTTCTTACCAAACATTTTAGGCAGGATAACATTCACACATCATATGCACATAACACACATATAACACCACCTGTTTCTAATATTGTTGTGCTAAACAAAAATCCCAAACAAATTCCCCCTAGAAGTCCTATGAAACCTATGGACTCCAACTCCCTTAAAGCCTCAAGTACTGAGACGAGGAAGAGCAGTGAATATGGATCAACAGAAACACTAAACAGAACATGCAGACCACAGTTGACACTGGAGGCCCTGGGAAAAGAACGCTGGCCAACTGGCAGCAACAGCAGAGCTTCCGGCAGTGCAGTGAAGTTCAAAAGCAGCAGGTTTACTGGAAGTAGCACAAGGAGACAGCAGAGGAGCTGAGAGAGGGTCTGCAGAGTGGAGAATGCCATCCCAAGGTGAACGCTTCACTGCAACAAAACACCACGAGTCAGAAGAACTGCCAGACACCAGTGAGTCTGCCCAGAGATGTTGAGGACCCGGTGGCATACCGACAGGCACAGGAACCACTAAGAACTTTATTTGAATACCGACCAAGTAGAAAACAAAAACAGAACTTGCACAAATCATGTATGAGATGTCAATATGAGGAAGGTTGGAACAAGTATTGTCACAAGCCAATGAATATTAATGAAGGAATTAAAAGGCAAAACTTGAACAAGTCTCCCTATATGTGATATCAATATGGGGAAAGTTGGAGCAAGTATTACCCAAAGCAAATGAATACTATTGAAGAAGTTAAAAGGGTGAACTTGAACAAGTCTCCATATATGAGATTTCAATTTGGGGAAGGTGGAGCAAATGATACCTTATGCCAAGAAAGTATAGACATTAAAGGAATACAGCGGTACTATACTGAAAGACGGAACTTTGACGAAGAGAGCCGTGGTGAAAGATTTACAACAGACAGTAAGCATTTGGGAAGAAGATACCAGGCAGCAGAGTATACCAGGGGATCTGCAGACCCCAGATATGTATTCCTGGCAGGGGAGTATACCAGGAATTCCATGTAAAATATACAGAGAATATTGACATTGTGGACAGGTACCTGGCAGGAGGGTATACAAGGGGATCTGAGAAATCTACTAAAGGCTTCTTAGCAGGAGAGCATACCAGGAGGACCTCGATAAGATGTTAATGTTTTGAACAAGACGTTGACACTTTTATCCTTCTTAAAGACCTACCTTCACCATACTTACAAGTGATTATTGGAAAGAGACAATTTTGCTTTCCTTAAGAAGTGATTATTTGGAAAAGAGACTAGTGCCAACCTCGAGAAGTGATTATTTGAAAGAGACACTTTTGCCATACTTGAGAAGAGATTATTTTTTAAGAGACACTTTTGCCATCCTTGAGAAGTGGTTATTTGAAAGAGGCATGTGTTGCCATCATTAAGGAATCGTTATTTACAAGTGACACTTTTGCCATCCTGCCTGAGACGTCCAGGGGAAGGCAACTCTCCCTCTGGATCCAAATATTATTTTGTTGCATTTATCTATTTGATTTTGAACACTTTTTGCCAAACTTACATCAGAGGCACTTTCCGTACACTGTTAGTTGTTTATCTTTAGTGGTAGGGTCAGATTAATGTTTTCGACACAAAGACAGTGGGCCTCATTAGGAGGTTGGAGGTAACCATGGCGCTATTAGCGCCATGGCTGCCTCCAAAACCTTACTGACTCCGCCCTGGTGAATGGAGCTATTACCGGCCCATTCCAAGGTTGGCGGGACTGGTAATTCCCCATTCACCAGGGCCCTTCCCAATTCCCATTTGAGCCCCCATAGGGCTCAATGGGAATGGGGCAGGCGCTAATAACGGTACCGCAAATTGCGGTACCATTATTAGCTCCAGAGTCCCTTTGCGAGTTCCATCCTTAACGCCTGGAAAAACCAGGCATTAAGGGAGGACCCGCAAAGGGATCTCATAGTAGGGCGATAAGGGATTACCGGCACCGGTGCCCTTATCCGTGCCGGCAATCCCTTACCGCCCACCTCGTAATGAGGCCCAGTGTGTTTAATTTTGACGACGAGACACAGACTGATCTTTAGTTTTAGTTTCCTAGGTAGGGAAGCTCTCTTTAGCACAGGGACAGATAGGCTTTTATCCAATCATTTTTTTCAATAAAGATGTCTGATGTTCAAAACACTATACGAATCCTATACAAAATGCACTTTTATGTGACATAAAATCCACCTCATATATTGCTCACCTCCTAAAGTGCTTTTGAAGCTACCGAGCTGTTTGAAGCTGGCAGTACCCCTCCATCTACCTGCCTCGCCTGTTGGCCACTCTACGATGCTGCCTACAACACAAACAAGGCAATCTTCCTTCATCCATATTCCATAAAAAAGAAGAAAAATTGTTCTACATTTATTTGCTAAGCCTACTTGGGCTTTTGATGCTCTGATGCTGTCTGTGTGCTTCATAATTAGCACATTATGTTTTTCCTTGAAGAAAACCCAATTGGGCTTCAGTTCATTGCGGCTGCCTCGTTCCTCTTCCAATATGGCCACCGCCATTTTTGGCAACCATATGCCGGGTACTTGAGCCCAGGAGCCCGTCTCTCGCCACCCATTGGTTGTTGCTTCCTTTTTTCCCCCAACCCGGCAGGTTGGGGGAAAAAAGCCGACCCCCTTCAAAAGGCCCACTCATAAGGCCCAGTAACTTCCCAGACTGGCCTGCCCTGCCTTGGGCGCAGGGGCCTGGAGTCTCTCCCCCTCCACCCCGATTCCATCATCTGCTGATTCCTGCCTGCTCGCCCCCTTAGCTGCCGGAAGGTAAGAACAGTTGCCGGAGGCTCTATCCTTATCACCCTCCCAGCCTGCACTACACTGATTCTTATTTTCGGGCCTTTTTTATGTTCAATTCCCTCCCTTGGTTGTGTCCTCATTCGGCACTTGCTTGCAGACCCCACCCTGTTCCCATTGTCGTTCCTTGTACCCTGCAATCGGCAAGCTGTCCATCTGTGCCTGTTCGTTGCATTCTGTTGGCCCCTTTTTCTCTCCCCTCATGGTTGCTGCAATGCCCATGCTGCCTGCAACCTGCCGACAACCACAGCATGTCAGCAGTCTCTGCTCTCCTTACCCTGCACTATCTTGAGGTGATCACACTGTTACTGGTCCCTACCTGCACTGCACCATCAACTTTCCTGTGGAACTGACAAGCAGCTACCAGACTTTTATTCCTTTTACCCTATGGGTTCCTTTGTGGGTCTGCCTTCATTTGTTGCTTACTGACCTGCTCTGAAGTAAGTTCACCTGTGTGTTGTTTAACCAACCACTCCCAGCATTTAACTTTGAGGCCTCTTTCACCTTATTTTGAATACCAATTTATGATGTCCTGTATCTTCTGTATGTTGGGCTGTTTTATGAATCTGCTGACTCTATTTAAATGCTGCATTTTTACTGTATTGCTTGAATCTTGAATCTAGATGTGTTTTTCAAATCTGCATTTTGACTGTATTTTGCTGCATTTTAACAGTATTTCCTGAAATTCGAACCTATAAGTGTTTTAAAAACTGCAGCTTGACTGTGTTTTGCTGCATTTTGACAGTATTCCCTGAAATTCGAATTTAGATGTGTTTTTAAATCTGTTGGGCCATTCAAATGCTGCATCTTGACTATCTTATCCCTTTGCTCTAACTCTTCGGGCTGTGCTAAAATGCTAGGCTCATCTACCTAGTGTGAAAATCAATCCAGTTCCATCTGTAAAATACTGCAGTTTCAAATGTTAGGCCTTTTTTACTGTATCTTGATTATCATTTCAGGATGCTCTCTTTATTGGCGGCTGCACCCCCCTCACATGTGAGCTGATCTTGCTCACTGTCTCCTTTTTGTAACCTAGGCCCTATTCCTCATTACACTTGATTTACTGTTTCACTTGTTCCATGTGACTCTTCTTCACCTGCCTTACTGCTAGGCCACCTGGCGAGTTCCGTGTGCATTGTACAGTACCTTCATCTACTCTCCACCCCTGCCCCCTGTATGGTGCTCTCTATCTCTCCTATCTATTCTAATTACCACTCTATCACCTTTCCCACTTCTCTCTCGAAGTCTGGAAGGGAAAATGTTAAGAAAGCACTCTTGTTCTCCAACCTAGGATTGCCCATTGAAGACACCTACGTCAATGCTTCCTCCAGGTTGACTATTACTGACATTCTTTTTACTGACCCCACCTCTGACCTATGGATTCCACATATAGTTGCTATCCTCTCCCCTTTTTCTTCCTTTCCCATTAATGGTGGAACCAGATGGAAACTTCTCTTGGCACACTTCCTATCAACTAGGTGCACCAATAATGTCTACCAGAATGGCACGATCATGGCCCAGGGCTCTCAGACCAACCTTCTCTTTCTTGACAGATGTCTCCGATCTCTCATCAACTTCCTCCTTTCTTCTGACATTCCTCCGGCTGCCACCCCTCTGAGCTCCTCATCCGCACTAGCCAATGTACCTCGCCCCTGTACCCCACCTCGGAAGACCTTTAAAGGTAGCAACCCGCTTCACCTAGCTACCCTCAATTCTCACTCTGTTTTCAAACACTCCTCTGACATCTGTCACTTCATTGAAGAATTTGATCTTGACGTCCTAGCTCTCACTGAGATGTGGTTCAATGCCAGCTCCATCACTCGTTTTGACACTCTCCTTCTTGAGGGTTACAAGATCCTCTCCAAGTCCAGGTCTACCCGGAATGGAGGCGTAGTGGCCCTTGTCTTCCCTGAATGAGTTACTGCTAACATCATACCCAGTCAATCATATTCCTCCTTTGAATGTCTTGTCTGCAGGCTGTGCGTGCCTCCTATCCTTTTGCTCACTCTCGCTACATCTACAGGACTCCTGGGCCGATCTCCCCCTCCCTTTTGGAGTGGGTTGACCTTGCCTCCTCTCTTCTGACCGCTACTTATAAGCTTGTCTTCCTCTGAGACTTCAATATTCATCTGGATTCTCCTGATGCGTCCACTCTACTTTTCCACAACCTCTGCGACTCTCTCTCCCTCACCAGTCTTCCCTCATTCCCAACCCACTCAGCTGGGGCACATAATGTAGGTGCTCATCTCAGCTGATATCTCTTTCTCTAACCCTCTCACTACACCTCTCTCTCTACACCTCTCTCCTGGACTGACCACTCTCTTCTCTCCTCCCATCCTGAGCTCCTGGGGCCCACGGCTAAGCCTCTGCCCACACTGCCAGTCTCCTTCTCCATCATTCCGATGAAGCGAGTGTCAGTAGCTGCTTTTGCCGTCTCCTTCACTCACCCTTCCTCTCCTATTATTCGCTCTCATACTGACTCAGCTCTTACTAACCTTCACCTCTCCATATCCAATACCCTTGACATCCTTGCCCCGGCCATTAGGATCCGCATGAAGCCTGCTGCCATGTGTAATAGCTTGTATGATTCCAATTTAGCCTCGCTGAAACACAAGTGCAAAGCTGTGGAATGGAAGTGGTTGGCTTCTAGCACATCCTCTGACAAACTGGCCTGCCACCTGCTCCAAAGGCAATATCGACTCTCCATCCACTCCAAGAAATGGGCCCATATCCAATCCCACATCTATGGGGCCTCAAACAACATGGCTGAACTTTTCAAAATCTGCAAGGAACTTGCCAGTCCTACTGCAGTCTCCACTTCTCTTCCCTCCCAGGCCCTCTGCACTGTGTTGGCCTCCCATTTCACAACCAAATCTCAGGACATACTCTCTCTCGCTCCTCTAGTCCCCTGCCTCCCCCACCAGCATTCAGGTCTCCCCTGACCCCGCCCCTCCCTTTCCCCTACTCTCCTCCTTCTCCCCATGAAGATCTCCTCCAAACAGATTCTACCCGGCTCCTCTAGGACTATCAAGGACAATATTGCCTCTCTCGCTCCCTCCTTAACTGATTTCCGTAACCACTCTTTTGCCACTGGCCCTTCCCTTCACCCTTTAAGCACTCCCTTGTGCACCCCCTGCTAAAAGAAAGCCATCTGCGGACCCTTACTGCACGGCTAACTACTATCTCCTCTGCCCCCTTCTTGGGTAAACTCCCGGAGAAGTTGGTCATCTCCCAACTAATTCATCATACTGAATCGGTTGTCAGCCTCCATGACCACCAGCCGGGCTTCAGAGCAGCCAGAGGCATGGAAACTGCTCCCCTGAATACTCGTGGTGACTTGCTCTCAAACCTCGATTTCAACACTCCTTCTGCTCTTATCCGCCTCGATCTGTCCTCTTCCTTTGACGCAGTCAATCATTCCATCCTCATAAATCAGCTTCCGTGATACCTTAGGTATCACAGACCGGGCACTGGACTGGTTGACCTCTTTCCTCTCGAATTGGCCTTCTCAAGTGTAACTGGGCCCTTTTCTCTCCTGTACCTCACTCTCGAATTGCTGAATGCCTCAGGGCCCTATCCTCTCGCTGTGGCTTTTCAACAGTGACCTTGCCCCTATGGCCCATTTGATCTACACATTCTCTCCTCTTTTCCAGTATTATGCTGACGACACACGGCTCTCCTTTAAGATTCCCTCCTCCTCTCCTTCCTCTCTCATTCCGGACTGACTGCTATTCTGGCATGGTGCGCTGCTACTGATCTCTGCCTTAACACCAGCAAGATTGAGATACTTCTCATTGGGACTCCTATCCCCTCCTTCCCTCCTACACTCTAGCCACCCTCCATGGGCCTCCTTCCCTCACCCTTGTATGAGGCAAAAGACCTGGGTGTCATCTTCAACTAATCCCTCGCCTCATATCGCTCACCTTGCCAAGAAGGCCCACTATCAGCTTCACCTTGTTCGAAGCATGCTCCCTTTCCTCACCTTCCCCCAAAAAATCTAGAGCTCTTGTTCTCTGAAGGCTTGATAACTGTAACTGTAACAGCCTCTTCCTAAATCTACCTCTCTCCTCCCTTGGCCGTCTTCAACTAATCCAGAATACGACTGTGAGACTTATCCTTGGCCTCAAGCCCAGGAACTGCATCTCTCCAGCCCTAAAGTATTTCCACTGGCTCCCGGTGATTGCAAAGATCAAATTCAAAACCCTTTGCATCATCCACAAGGCTTTCTGGGGCCTGGGACATTGCAACATCCAATTCCCCCTCCCTAAACACCCCCCTAGTAGAGTCCTTCGGTCCTCTAGCTCCAACTCTGCAGATGAGAGATTTCTTCAAGCAGAGAGTGGGTGGGGGGGGGTAGATCTCTCTCTTCGGCAGGATCCTTCCTTTGGAAGAGCCTCCCTGCCGCTCCTCGACTTGAGCCAGATCTCCTTAAGTTCTGGAAGGTTCTCAAGACCGTCCTTTTCTCCTCCTCCTTCCCTCTCCCCCTCCCCTTCTAGGCTCCTCCTATCGCTGTGACTGGCTGCCTGTGTTCCCTTATGAGCTTTACTGGGGTCAGGCCCTCCTTCGACCAGTCTTCCCCTGCATCCCTTCCTACCATCACTTGCCTTCGGGTACCCTTCCCTGACTTGCCTTCTGAGACTGTTCCCCTTTTGTCCTTTCAGTTGTCCCGAACCCCTGGTTTTCCCCCTGGCACTTGCCCAGGCCTGGGATGCTCCCTCCAGCACTTCTCCCTCTCTACCCTCTCCTCATCCCATCCCTTCCCCCTGACCTTCCCCCGCCCCCTGCACTTTTTACTGCACTTGCACGATGCAAATGTTACAAGGCCTAGCAGGAACGTTATTGCTGTTTTCTCCTCTGTACCAGCCCACACCCCCTCCTTTTGTCTTGTGGCACCTGGAAAAACGTTCTGCTGTATAGGCAACATACAAATGTTCACTAAATAAATAAATAAAATATGACACCCGGTTGTTACCCCTTTAGATGGCAGTGCCTGGCAGTTTTTTATTTTGTGGTCAAGGAGTCCTGGCGCCACTACCTCTGCTGTGAAGCTTGGCCTTGAGGAGGCATACGAGGGATCCCCCAGAACCATCAAACCTCTCTACAGGACTGTGACAGAGGAGTCTGATAAGAGCTATGCATACCCGCTACCGTCCACATTAAGAGGTGCCCATGCCTATGCATTAAGTCAGAGCCTGTTGTTGGTCCACAAAGCCCCATCCAATGAGGCAGCCTGAGCCGGGGAAACCAATGGTAGGAATTGCCAAACCTTTAGTGTGGCCAGGACTGGACTGGCAGATTTCAGAGTAGCAAGCTTGCTGCATTAGTCCAAGAGGGAACTGTTATGTGAGAGAGGTTAACACTGCACCGAAGGATGCACAGCTATGAAAACCAAAATGGTGAACGAGCCTAAAGAAGGCTCACTCCTCTGAACCATGCAGCATAGTGCTTCCCGATGACAAACAGGAGAATTTAATCTCTCATCCCGCTGCACCTATCCACATGATGCACCAATTATCAGACACATGTGCAAGAACTAACACAGAGGATGCACCAGGGGGAGGGGGCAAGAGCCCACGAAATCTGCGTGCATTCAGTTAGTAGCATGTGTGAAATGACTCGGAGATCGAATGGCGCAAATGGCTGATGGTGAAGTGAGCCTGATGCACAGCGGCAAAAGAATGTTGGAGGCAAAAAGACAGAGGAGGCTGGGGTGAAGCAGTAAGAGTAGGTTGCAGGAAAAATTGAACAGGCGGAGGCAAAATAGCGGTGGTTGGAAGAGAGATTGTAGCAAAAGAGGAGGTTGGAAGGAAACACCTGGAGAAGAGTGGAAGAGTTCCAAGAGGATGAGGGGAGCTAAGTGAGAAAAGCAAAGAAGAAACTGGAAGAAACATTGGCTAAGCAAAGGAGGTTTGGCGGAGTTGCATGGAGGAGCATGAAGGAGATATTGGAGAGAGGGAGGAGGGTGGACGAAGAGAGAGGAGGTTAGGAGAAAGTATGAAGGAAAGGTGGTGTAGCAATCAGGAGCTGGCTCTCACGGCCCTTAGAATGAATGGTGGAGGTACAAGCATGTGGCAGAACGCTGAGGCGATAGATGAGGAGAAGCAAGCTGGAGAGGGGAGAATAGGAGGTGCAGAAGAGATTCCCATAGGTAAGAGAATGTGGTGACCAGTAGAGGTAAAAAGTAAGACTGGGCATGGGGGAATAGTGCCAGAGACAGGACGGTGGCAGGGGAATACATGAAAAGCTTATAGAGTCATTCAGACTACTGACCTCCTGGTGAAAGTTCTGGGATTGTGTTCACTATTAACACTCTCCATCGTCTGTCTTTAAACAGGCTAAACATGTGGGTGTATGTGGGACTGAGAGTCCCCATTCGAGGGGACTTCTAGAACCGAGGAAGAGAAGCAAAGTACCAGAGACAGTGACCACAGAAACAAGAAAGAAGAGCAAGGGATACTTGAAATCTCAGGACTTTAATTGACTGTGAACTTATCACCTATACTGGGAATAGAACCTGGGCTGAGATTTGCAATGCAAAATAATGTAACCATTACATCCTTATGCTACTCCTCGCTGATGAGGCCCAACAAGGCCGAAACATGTTTGGGGATGCTTGTGGTCTTGTGCAGAAGGGGTGTGACCAAGCTGTTTGGGCTGAAATTCCCCGTTTGGGGTTGGACCAAGCCTGATTTCCATATCGTCTTTCCTTTTTTGTAATGGTTTGGCAAGTGAAGAATGATAGTCTGGAGGGTTGCCCAGAGTAATGCCAGAGGTTAGGATTAATTCTAAACCTTTGAGCCATCACCTCTTTTGTTTTGCGTAAGTCATTCTGAATCAGACAGCTATGCCCAGACGTGGGGACAGTGCCTGCTGGGCCTAGAGACCCAAGCTACTCCTCAATGATGAGGCCCAACAAGGCCGAAACATGTTTGGGGATGCTTGTGGTCTTGTGCAGAAGAGATGTGACCTCAGGCCAATGTCCTCCTCGACGCTTCCTGCACCTTATCAACTTCCTTTCCTCTCCTGCTATCCCTTCTTACCCCTCTATGGCTCCTCTGCCGCCTCCTTCCTCTGCCACCTCTTTGGCACCCCTGCTGCTTCTCTGGCCATCCTGTTACCTCCTTCCTCTGCCACTCCTCTGGCAAATGTGGCAAACTGCTCCACATCACTACTCTCAACTCTTTCAGCTGTCAAACACTCCTCTAACATCTGCCGTCTCCTAAATGAGCTTGCTTTGGATGTACTCGGTCTCACCGAGACTTGGTTCACAGCCAGCTCTATCACGAGTTTCAACACTCTCCTTCCTGATGGATACAAGATCCTCTCTGATCCCAGAACCAACCATCCCGTGGGGTGTAGACTTGATTTTCTCTGAGTGGATCCCTACTTCTATCATTCCAATGCAGCACTACTCCTCCTTTGAATGCCTGGTCTGCAGGCTCTCCATCTCTCCTGGCCTCTCTCTCACTGTGGCCACTATCTACAGGCCACCTGGCCAGGTCGCCATCTTCCTCTGTGAGTGGGCTGACCTCTCCTCCTTGCCTCTACCTCTCAACTTCTTCCCTGCGGAGACTTGAACATAGACCTGGATGCTACCAGCCCTTCTTCAGGACTCTTTTGCAACCTCTGCGATTCTCTCTCTCTCTCGCGCGCTATTCTTCCCTCTGGCCCAACTCACTCTGCAAGGCACACCCGGTATGCTCTGATCTCCACAGACTTCCCCTTCTATAACCATCTCACCACTCCTCTCTTTTGGAGTAATCACTTTCTCCTTTCTTCCCACCTCTCTCTCTCTTCCCTGCAGGTCAAGCCGACTCCAGCTCTGCCACCTACCTTCTTGGTCATCCGACCCATGAAGCGTGTGTCAGTTGAGGCTTTTGCCTCTACTTTCTCTCCTCCTCCTGCACCTTTGGCTGACTCACACCCTGACACAGCTCCCTCTAACCTTCATCTCTCTATCTCTAAACACTCTGGATGTCCTTGTCCCTGTCATGAGGATCCGCCTGAAGCCAAAATCTAAGTGCAACTCTGGTACGATTCCGACCTTGCCGCCCTTAAACGCAAGTGTAGGATGGTGGAGAGGAAGTGGAGGGCATTGGGTGCACCCCCTAACAAACTGGCCTGTTGCCTGCTCTAAAGGCAGTATCGACTCTCTGGGGGTCATTCCGAGTCGGGCGGTAGGGGATACCGGGCACCGGTAAGGAGACCGGTGCCGTACCTTATGGGTCCCGTTAGGGGGCCAGGGTGCAAATAACGGGCTTGCCAATAGCGACCCCGTTATTTGCGCCCTCCCCATTCCTATTGAGCCCTATCAGAGCTCAAATGGGAATGGGGAATGGTTTGGTCAATGGGGACTTACCGGTCCCTCCAGGGTCGGAATGGACCAGTAAGTCCGCATTGAACCAAACCGGAGTCTGTACCGGTATGGGAGGCAGCCATGGAGCTAATTGCTCCATGGCTACCACCCTACTCGGAATGACCCCCTCGGTCTCTAATAAGATAGCTTACACCCAAACCTGCATCTCTGTGGCATCTAACAACTCAGCCAAACTTTTCAAAATCTGTAAGGAGATGGCCAATCCTGCTGCAGTCTCTACCTCTCCTGTTCCCTCCCAGGCCATCTGCACGGCCTTGGTCTCTCATTTTACTACTAGAATTTAGGACATCAAGTCCACCCTCTCTTCCTCTACCTCCTCTTCCTCCTCCTCTACCACTCCTGGACCGCATGAGGCTGTTTCTCCTCCACCTTTCTCCTCCTTTTCCTTGTTCACCCCTGATGATGTTTCTAGACAAGTCTGATCTATGAAAGTCTTGTCAAAGCAGGTTCTCCCCTGCTCATCCAGATGAATCAAGGACCACATTGACACCCTTGCTCCAGCCTTGGCCGATTTCTGCAATCACTACTTTGCCACTGGAACTTTCCCTACCCCCTTAAGCACTTTCTTGTGCACCCCTTCTAAAGAAACCCTCGGCCCATCCTTCCTCTTCGGCTATCGCCCGATCTCCATCACTCCTTTCCTGGGCAAACTCTTGGAAAAGCTGCCCATCTCCCTGCTTAATCTACATACTGAATCTGTTGGTTGCCTCCATGACCATCAGTCTGGGTACAGAGTTGCCAGAAGCATAGAAACTGCTCTCCTGAATACCCGTGACGACTTGCTCTCCAATCTCCCTTCTATCCTCATTCTCCACAATCTATCCTCTGCTTTTGACACGGTCATCCATGCCATCCTGCTCAATCATCTCTGTGACAACCTTGGTATTACTGATCAGGCCCTGGCCTGGTTGACCTCCTTTCTCACTGACTGACTCTCTCAGGTGCAACTGGGGTCTTTCCTCGCTTCTATCCCTCTCTCTACTTGTGTTGTTCCCCGGGGGTCTAACCTCTCTCCCTGGCTCTTCAACCACTACCTGGCTACCTCTTGCCCACCACACTACTTTCTGCTCCAATTTTCAATGTTATGTGGATGACACTCATCTCTCTTTCAGGCTCCCCTCAGCCACCTCTGCTTCTTCACTCATACCAGACTGTCTGGCCGCAAGTCATGAATGGTGTGCCACCAATGATCTCTGCCTTAATGCCAGTAAGACTGAGATCCTTCTCATTGGACACCCGCTCCCTCCTTTCCTCTCTCTCTATCTGGCCGCCCACTGTGTGCCCTCTTCCTGCTCCTTCCTGTGAGGCTAAGAACCTCGGTGTCATCTTCGACTTCACTCTCTCCTTCTCTCCTCACATCTCTGACATCTCTAAGAAGTCAAACTATCAGCTGCACCCCCTCAGAGGTATTCTTCCTTTTCTCACTTTCCCTCAAAAGCTCACTGTCTCCAGAGCTCTGGACCTCTCTAGGCTGGACTGTTGCAACAGCCTCTTTATAAATCTTCCTGCCTCCGCTCTTCGGCCTTTACAACTTATCCAGAGCAGGACTGTAAGACTTGTCCTTGGCCTCAAGCCCAGGGATTGTATCTCTCCAGCTCTGAAATCTCTACACTGGCTCCCCGTGATTGCACGGATCAACTTCAAGACCCTCTGCATCATCCACAAGGCTTTCTGGGGCATGGGACCACTCCACCTCCAATTTTCTCTTCCAAAGCATCTTCCTTCTCAAGCTCTACGCTCATCCACCTCCATCTCTCTGATCCATCTCTCTGATAGTCAGACACTTCTCCAAGCAGTGAGTTGGGGGCAGATCTATCTCATCGGCTGGGGACTCCCTCTGGAACCGTCTACCTGCCTCTCTCAAACTTGAGCAGAACCACCTCTTGTTCCGGAAGCCACTCAAGGTCTTCCTTTTCACTTTCGCTTTCTCTCTTCCTCTCCCCTGCTGATGAACCTGACTGCTCCGCACACTGGTTACCCCCTGAACTCAGGCTCAGGCTCCTGCATGTCCAGTTGCCCTCACACTGCCTCCAGGATCCCCAGCACTTAAGAGTTTGTATCGGCAACCCTACAGTCCCTTTTCTCTGCACTTATGAGCACACGCTGGCTGCACTGGTGAGTTAACTGCACTTCCCCCTTCGCCTGCCCCTCCTCCCCTTTACTCTTCCCCGCACTTGCTCAATCTGAATGACACAAGGCCTAGTAAGATTTTTATTTTATCCTCAATTTGTTTCCACCTCCTTCTCTTGCAGCGTCTAGAAACACTTGTGTACAGGCGCGTTATAAATGCCACATCATAGGATATAAGCAGTTTGGGCTGGAGTTCCCCTTTTGGGGTTGGACCAAGCCTGATTTGCATATGGTCTTTCCCCTTTTGTAATGGCTTGGCAGGCGAAGAAAGATGGTCTGGAGGGTTGCCCAGAGGTTAGAATTAATTCCAAACCTTTCAGCCATCACCTCTTTTGTTTTGCGGAATGATAATTGGGCATAAAGTGAACTGACCATGACGATTTCAATGGGCAGAATACAAACTGGGTTTAATGTAGGCTTACCATGATGTGGTGCGCATAATGGAATCTGAAGATAATGTACAGGCTAGACATGATGAATTATGGTCATGATCTGCAGGCTCTGCATTATGGTATGTATGTGCGAACTGACCACGATGTGCATACTTGCAATATGCAAACTGGAAGTAAAGTGCTAAGTGGTCACAATGGAAACTGACAATGATATGCTAACTCAGAATAAAGAAACCTAGCAATGACATGATAGCTGATGCCAATCCTTAAACATGGTGTGACTATCTGGCTTTTCAAAGAACTCTGTGGCAATAGTATGCCGATCTAGTCAGTTGATGGCAATTCTTGACGAATGCTGTGAGCTCATACACATGTAATAGGGATCCCAGACAATTATGTGATTACCTGTAAGGTTGATGAGAATAGTTGGCGATGGTGTGATTACCTATCCATTTGAAGACTATGGGCCTCATTCCAAGTCCGGCGGTAACCGTGCTGGAAAAACCGGGAGGTTGCCACCAGACCTGGAATGAATTACCGGCTCCGGACTTGCCGCAGTCACGGAGGCATTACAGCCCCGGTGATCTGGTAATTCCCGAGCCGGCATTCTGTAATTCCCCATTCCCACAGGAATGAGGAAGTGGAAACACTGGCACCATGCTGTAATGGTGCCGATGTTTCCGCTTCCGTCTGCAGGCGGGTGGCAATACTCCCACCAGGTCAGACCTGGCGGGGCGTAACGCCACCCGCCTGCAAAACTCATAGTTTGCCGGTCCAGAAACAACAGTGGCGGCAGGTTTACTGCCACTGCTGTTTCTGGACCGGCATACTCTGAATGAGGCCCTATATCTTGCTGATGGTGTGAGCGTTTGGACATTTGATGGTGAAGTGGGAAAGTGGAAAAACAGGCTCCCATCTTCCCCCTCTCGCGCCTGGCCTAAAGGTTCACGGCCCAAGCACCCGCCACGAGAAGAGTTTGCCCATCTACCAGACGACCAGATACCCTGGTACAGGAACATAAGGATGTGTCCATCTGCCTGCCCAGCAGCCCGCCCTGCCCATGCCGATGCCTGCGGCATGGATCAACTAGACTAAAACTATACGTCGTTAGAGATGCCATGACGACCTAGCCAACGGATAGCACACCTGTGCCAACATACACACTGGACACTCCCGCACCAATCTACACAAAGAATATACTCAGTGCTATGACGTAGGCGACAGACATACTCACGGACGTGCATCTTTATTATTTTTCACTTAGGCTCTCAAAATGCAGAAACGCAAGACGCACCATGAACTCATCTAAAGAGCTTGCTTACGCTTCTTCTAAACCTAGGTGCCATAATGAGAATTATAACGAAGACACGATACTGGTCATAAGACAATATGAGACTATAACCTAAAGCGCCTGTGCACCAAACGGTTCCACCTATACACCAGGCCTAAGTAGGCCGCAAGCAAGAGCTCCCGTGGACGTTAACAGAGCAAGAGTCAGGTTGCTGATCCTGCAGGATGAGCCTGGCGAAAGCAGACAGCCAAGGTCGTAATGTTGCAAACCCACATTCCAAAAGCAGATCATCAAGGGCACGATGTTGCAACCTCGCACGCCGTGCACCAACATCAAAGTTGCACCTGCAATTAAACCAGGCGCACAGTGGAAAAACAATATTAATTGTGCAGAATTCTGCCTCAACACGGTCCCACCTCACGTGACCAAACCGAACCTGGCGAGATGCCAAGCCCAGGAGGAAAGAGGCGTCTGGATCCCTCGTTACAAGACACAGGCAGATACACTTGAAAGGATCAATGGACATCTGCGACAGTGGGAGTAGTCGGCCGTCCAGCTCATGAATAAGTCTTCACATTGTCTGCATGCACCCATAGCGAAACATTGTTGCACATTGCAGGTACACCGAGAGCTGGGAACAGCGATGGTCCCAGGCTGGGAAGCTCACGGGCGCACCAATCAGAACATGGGGTTCTTATCACTGACGCCATTAACATCAACCAATCATTAGGAGTCTTCATGTAACAATTCTCATGTATCTAATTGTAGGGACAACCCAGATATATCACCTGACTAACCCTCGTCCACTCATATTATTCTCTATACGTATGCTATACTAACCCTACCACTCGAGCAACCAATTAAGAGTGGCGATAGGTTTTTTGTTAACTTTCTAAAGTGACGCAAGTAGCGCGTCATACTACAGTAAAAAGGGCCTGCGAGCCCCACGATTGTGTGTGTGTCAGGTCAGACGCGTATGATCCTTGACCCATCCCTGCCGTTTGTGTTTAATAAACAGCAGTCACCTTGCTTCTTGTGTGTGTCTCATACTCTATCTCTTTTGGAATATACGGGAGGAGTTGGGGCCTCCCTGCCCGGAGGTCTGCGGACGGCCCGGCCGACCCCGGCAGAATTTCCCCCCGACAAGTTGGAGGCACTGCTGAGATCTGTTTAAGATCGGCATTTTTATTTTTTACTTTTTCCAAGCACTCCGGTTGCGAGGAGGCCCGGCGGCGCGGCCCCCTCTGCCGTTGCCCCCTTCTGAGGACTACAGGACCATCGCGGAACTGCGAGAAGACCGGACAGCGCAATCCGGATATTGGCCCTCGGGAGCCGGTTGAGAAGTATCCCGCCCGCGGTTGGCGAGTGTCCAGACGTGGTCCAGACGAGGGGAGGTGACGAGCCGCTCGGAGGGGTGCACGCAGTCGAGCGGACCCGCATCAAGAGAACTTGGTGAGCATGCCACGCACAACAAACAATGTGAAATTGTGAGGGAGGGGGGAGGAATTAAATACGGGAGGTGGGAGGTGTTGCACAGGTGAACGGCGAAGGTTTGACAGTTTCGTGTTAGAAATAGAATGAATGGTAGTTGAACAAGCGCGAGAGCAGTTGGCTACGTAACGCGAGAGAAGGGGGCGGAGCACGAAAACATCACGTGCGGCCGCTCGTAGAAACTGATTGGTCTAGGTCGCGACTACGTGTAAGGGTGTGCGTGTGTGTGGTTTCCTACGATTTGGCATTTATTGATCAATGAGTAGATGAGGATCCCTATTGTTCGAGCAAGACACTCGATAGGTAGATGACGTTTCCCTGTAGGCGGTAGCTAGTTAGTTACCCAATACGGAAGATAATTGGCTGGTTAAGCCCTCCTGTCGAGGGGCGTATCACACGCGAGGCGACGCAGCGTGCGCAGTCCGATTATATTGTTGATTTGATTACCTTGTTCCAGGAGTGACAGGAAGACAGCTGTGGGGCTAACGGGGGTAGATTGCAGGTGTATTTTGGATTTAAAGAATATACGAAGAACTTACCAGTAGCTCTACGAGGTCGGTGACGTCACCAGTAGGGTTTTCATAGGATATCGCAAGCACGAGGCATCCTCGTTTTGAGAGTGGTGGGGAAGAGAACTATGGTAAGGGAGTGGAAACGGAGATAAACGGTAAACGAGTTGATCGAGGAAAGGCGAAACAGGGAACGTGGCTGCGCACGGAGAACGCCGGCCACGGCAAGTGTAGAAGGGGGAGGAGCGCGTGAAAACAGGACCCCTGTATAAGAACGAAATAAGGGGTACGCAGCCGCAGGGGGCTACGTACGCCTCGGCCGCAGGGGGCCGTAAGGGTGTTGTATAAAGGAAGAAAGGCAGAGGAAAATCTACAAATGTAACATACTATATTTTTATAATTTTCCTTAAGCGGACTATCGTAAATCCCCAAACTTACGGGGCCAGGTAACGATATAAGGCTGCATATTGTAAACTATTAGTGGGATAAACTGATACCAGATTAGGGAAGGGTAGCAAGTGGAGCGCTACTATGTCATATGGAACAGGATCGGGAGGGTGGGGGAACACCCTCACCACGCCACTACAATACATATGCACAACACCGCCACCCCATAGGGAGAAACTGATTAAGTATAGCATAGAATGGACCCAGGGGACGGATAACAAAACGTTAACACCGTGGCCGCCTAACGGTAGCTTCGATCCATATGCCCAACATTCACTATTAAATCATCTGCACAATACGTATAAAGGGAAGAAGTTGGCAAACCACGTGGAGGTGTTTAACTTATGGAGGATGTTCCAGGGGTCCCGACCCGGACCAAATGGAATATTCACTATGGGGGAAATACCAGAAGAAGCAGAGATTAAGGTGGAAGGAGAGGATGGGAAACAGGGGAATGAGGACCCAAAGAACACGGGAAACAGAGGTGAGGGAGGAGAAAAGAATAATAAAGCAGATGAAATAAAAAAGGAACCGAGCAATGATATACCCATAGCAACGGGAGCAAAAACAGGGGGAGGGGGGTTGTACCCTTTAAGAGAATTGGGAGAAATAGAAAGAGGACAGTTAAGGGCGGCTGAGGGATACTCGAACCCGGCATACAGCCCTCCACCATATGTGGCTCATAGGAAAATGCCAGCAGGGGAGGGGAGGATTGGAGATGACCAGACTGTGGAAATAGGAAATGATGAATGGGTAGCTGCACAGATATTATTAAAATTACGAGGTTCATTAACAGGAGAAGAGAAGGAGGTAGTAAAGAAAACAGACGAGGATAATGCCAGGGAGAGTGAATTGAGGGGGGAAGAGCTGTTAAGAGAAAAGGAAGAGATTTTGGAGGAACGATTAGCAAAATTAAGGGATGAACAGAATGAATTGATCAAGCAGCTTGAGAGGGAGGAGAGAGAGAGAGCGAGGGAAAGGAAAGAAGGTAAGAACAAACTGGAAAAAATAAGGGAACGAACTGAGGAGCAAAGGAGAGAAGCTGACAGGGTAAAAGCAGCAGCAGAAAGGGTATCAAGAGTAGTACTGCGGGAAAAGAAAAGGGAAGAAGAAGAAAAAGAAATGGCAATATGGAGGAGGAGGATACTATCAGAATCAACTAAGAAATACGAAGAAGGGAGGGTGATGGAGAGTATAGTAGAAAAAGAAAGGGCAAAATGGGAAAGGAAGAAAGAGGATGAAAGAATATTAGAACAGATGAGAAGTGAAGTGATGGAGGAATTGAAAAGGAAAAGGGAGGAAAATAGTAAGGAGATGGAGGAAAGGTATGAAGGAGAAAGAGGAGATAGGGGAAGGGAGATTGGAACATGGGGGGATGTATATGGTGACACAGAAGTATCAACAACGTCAGCACAAAGGGGAGCGGTTGATAAAGGAGAAAGAGGAGAACTGGACCTAATAGATTTACAAACAGTAACGATCAAGGGGAAAAAGACCGAGTGGGGGTGCCGTTTATGACTAGCTTTTGTAGTGAGGAAGAGGGAGTGGAAAATGAAGGAAGAAACAGTGAAAGGGAAAGCTTAGATAAACTATACATCACCCGGACCAACATAGACTCACCATGGATCAGTAGGAGAAAGGATGAGATGGAGAGAAGTGAGGAGGGAAAGAAAGGAATAGAGGAAAGACAGGCACATGAGGACGCAACATCCCCATCCCCATTATCCCCATCACGCCCTCCCCTATCGCACCCTACATGCTCAACCACCTCACGTTCGTTACGCAAGATAAACCTAGCGCCCTTCACCGACGAACTGACACCCTATACATGGCGGCTTAGAGACCTCCCTAGTCGTAGGCAGGAAAGAGGTATACACATGCCCACATTAAATACAGAGAAAGATGAAAGAAGGGGAAAAGATGGAGAAGAAAGAGGTATGAGCAGGGGAAATACAAACGAAAGTGAAAATGTGGAAGAAAGGGAAGAGGAGGAAGGGTGTGAGGACTCAATATTATGGAATACAAAGGGTGAAACAAGACATAATTTAATGCCACTTTTGGAGAGAGGTGGGGTTAGACCACAGTATGTTCCTTGGAAGCATACCGATAAAGAAAATATAAAATGTAGGCTCCCATCATTAAGTGGAGGTGCGGGTAAATGGATATATGAAATGGAAAAACACACCGCAGGACAGAAGCTGGCAGTAGGAGATGTAAAGGGCCTGTTAATATCAATATTAGGGGATAGAGCGGATGACATCTGGAAGAGAGCGGGATTTCATGGGGTAACAATAACAAATACATCGCACGATGGGGCACCGTTCGCAAACTGCAGACATGCACTATGGCAGGCACTGAGGGTACAGTACCCAGACACATCAGCTATAGGAGCAATTACATCCCGCAAGATGCGTGAGAACGAAGATCCTGTTGATTATATCCAGGAAATCCAAGAGAAGTGGCGCATGGAAACTAGAGAACAATGGGATAAAACACCAGCAATATTTTACCATATACTGGTACAAAGGCTCCCAGAAGGAGTTCAGAAACAACTAAAGAAAGTAGTGGGAATGGAAGCAAAACCATGGCCCGAAATACAACTGACTATAGTGCATCATTGTAGGACATGGCAAGGAAAAATGAAACAAAAGGAAGAGGACAGGAAAACGGAAGAGGCTAAATTAGTACAGAAAAAGCTTACTAAATACACAATGGAAGGGGCACTAATAACTACACCTACAACAATGACCCAAAGCCCCACACAAGTAGTGGCTGCAGAAGATTCCTCCCAAATACCACCTTCACAGACTACAACACAACAGGTGCCGCCACTCCAACCATACACGCCAAATATGGGAGGAGGATACCCAATGCAAGGAGCTGGGTATTATAATTATAACAGGGGGAGAGGAGGAATTATGAGAGGGAGAGGGTACGGGTATGGTACCCAACCGCAGGTGGGAGGATTTAGAAATTCCTA
Source organism: Ambystoma mexicanum (assembly GCF_040938575.1). Taxonomy (NCBI): domain Eukaryota; kingdom Metazoa; phylum Chordata; class Amphibia; order Caudata; family Ambystomatidae; genus Ambystoma; species Ambystoma mexicanum. The sequence continues at coordinate 817,269,564 of NC_090924.1, forward strand.
CCCCACAGGGCAACCAGTATACCAGGACAACACAGGGAGCTTTCCATGGCAGAATAGGGAACCACTGGTGTGTTGGAGCTGTGGACTATTGGGGCACATGTCACGCACGTGTAGAGTTAGACCAGGAACACCATCATGGAGTGATCAGGGACAACCAAGGCCCGCACAGGTACAGCAGGGCATACCACAACAGCAAATGTTGCCACAAGGAAATGAACAACAACAACAATTAACACAACAACAGCCCCAAACACTGCCACAACAACAGGTAGCGATGACACAACAACCACAAATACCACAAACACAACTGGGTAGGGTGACGGTTTTGGGACACAACCCTTATACCGGAAATGGCCAGTCATTGTACCCCCAATAGGACAGCCCACAGACGGCCTTGGTGTGTCCCATCCTGTCAGTAACACCTAATAGTGCGGAGGAACCACGCATAGAGGTAACGATAGGTGACAAAAAATTATCATTCCTTGTTGACACCGGGGCGACCCGGTCTTGCATAAGGGAAGGTAAATTTAAGATGTCAGGCGAGACCATGAGCACCCAAGGATTCTCTGGGGCTAGAGGGTTGGTTCCCTTTACTGATAACATTCCCTTATCTATTGGAGATTACGATCTGTCAGTTCCACTTTTATATTATAGTGCCTCACCAGTAAATATACTGGGGAGAGATATAATGAACAGGTTGAATATGACGATCTCCTTTACTAAGGACGGCATAATGTGCTCTACTCCGGGGATTAACATGCTCACAGCACGACAGATTATGCAGGCATACTGTGGACAGACAGCGATTAGGGCGGAGCCAGTAGATGGTGAACTCTTCCAGTATGGAACGGACATGGCAATTGCATGGATGCCAGGGATAGAAGGGAAAATATGGAGAAGGCCAGCAGCCTATCTGTTCAGACCAGAAACACCTGTTAATGAACCAGAAGGGAAGGTGGTTGCAATGGATATTGAGAGCATTATTGCAACAGCTGATTATATTGCTGTACATGCCCAAGATAGAGAAGGAAGAGCATGGAGGGCAGTGATAGCATTAGCAGAAGGATGTAGGCTCACCCAGGTGTCAGATGAGGAGCTGTTTTCAGATGAAAAGGAGGAAGGTGAAATGGTGTTTATGATGAGTGTGGAAATATGGCTAAGAGTGGCCTACAAACAAGTAGCACAGAAAATTGCAATGGCACTTGAGGCACCCGCATGCACCCCGGTCCCTTTCTTTAAGGACGATATGTCAAAAGTACCCAAATCATTGTGGACTACTGGCCCCTATGACGTGGGCTGCATAAAAAGTATAGGGGGAGTAAAAATAAAATTGAAAAAAGGTGCAATACTCCCCAGAGTAAAACAGTACCCACTATCAAAAGAGGCAGATGAGGGCATATATGAAACCATAACGGCCCTTATAAATAATGGTATATTGGTCCCCTCAGAATCACCATGTAATACGGCTGTGTACCCAGTGCGCAAGGCTAAGGGGGGGTCTTGGTGCTTTATACAGGATCTCAGGCCCTTGAACAACATAGTAGAAGCGGAATATCCCGTAGCTGCAAACCCGGCCACAATCTTGTGTGGCATTCCAGCAGAAGCATCACGATTTACAGTGATCGACCTTAAAAATGCTTTTTTCTCAATACCATTACACCCAGACTCACAAGATCTGACGAGCTTCACTTACAGAAACACTAAGTGGAAGCACACCAGATTGCCACAAGGGTATTGTGAATCACCTTCAATTTTCAATAGAGTGATACAGATGGATTTGGGTAACATTGAAGTATAAAGCACTGTGTTGCAGTATGTGGATGACATAATAATTTGCAGTAAAAACGAAAAAACATGCAGAGAGGACTCCTTAAAGATGTTGACAATATTGGCTGACAAAGGTTACAAGGTAGACATGGAAAAGATGCAGTACTGTCAAGAACAGGTACTTTACATTGGTCAGCTTATATCCCAACATGGAAGAAAGATCGCACCACAAAGAGCACAAGCTATTTCGACCACTCCAATGCCACAAACTGTAAGGGAACTGCAGCAGTTCCTGGGGCTCTGCAACTACTGTAGAGCTGGGGTGTTTGATTACAGTTCGTACATAGGACCCCTGCTTGAGGCGTTACGGGAAGCTAATAAAGGGGAGAAAAAACTGGGGTGGACGATGGAAATGAAAGAAGCTTTTGATGAATTAAAAGATGCGATATCAACTGCTCCGGTACTGGCATCCCCAGACTATGAGCGGCAATTTTTTATATTTTCACATTGCGACTCAGCAGTAATGAAAGCAGTGTTGGCTCAAAAAACAAGCATGGGCTACAAACCAGTAGCATTTTACAGTGGCGACTTGGATCCTGTAATGTTAGGCCACTTCCCCTGCGAACAAGGTCTCGCCGCAGCTGCTTTTGCGGTAGAAAAAGCATCAGCAATGACCATGGGGTGCCCGACTACACTATTTGTGGAACATGCACTTTTTGCGATATTAAATAAACCTAAATCGACCCTAACCACGCAAAGAGCATCAGGTTATGAGATCATTCTATCCAGAGCCGAACTATCAATTGTTAGATGCAGCACGGTCAACCCTGCAAGGTTCCTAGCAGAAGTAATTGAGGAGGGAGATTATGCCCATGACTGTACACAAATAACTGAAATGTACTCATGTACTAGAAAAGTTGAGGAAATCGCACTAGAGGGGGATGAGCTCTTATTTATTGATGGGTCATCAACTATCGATCAGAGGGATGGTGTGAGGAGAACTGGGGCTGCAGTGGTGAAAATGATGGAGGTACCGGTGTGTGTGGCAGTGAAATGTGTGCAATTACCACAGCATTACTCCGCTCAAGCAGCTGAACTGGTCGCACTGATCTTGGCGTTGAAGGAAAGCTTTGACAAACGGGTGACCATATATTCCGACAGCGCATATGTTACATCCACTGTCCACCCAGGGCTGTCGAAATGGAGAAGAAGAGGGTTTAGGAGAGCTGATGGCACTCCAGTGCAACATGCCCTCTTATTGGCTGAACTAATTGAAGTAATTAATGACCCCCAAGAATTAGCTTTAGTGAAATGCACCGCACACACCAATGGTGAGGACCACGTCTCGAAGGGAAACGCAGCAGCAGACGCACATGCGAAGTATGCTGCATACTTTGGTGAAATATGGAACCCCCCAGAGTCACAGAGAGGGAGAGGGAGGGGAATGGCTAAGGAGATGTTGATAAGAGAAGGGTACACCCATCTCCCAGCCACACAGATTATGGAGTTACAAGCGGCTGCACCAATGGCCGAAAAAGAAATATGGGTAAAAAGAGGATGTACAATGTCACCAACCGACGCACTATGGCGCCAGGGTGGCACTGGAAAGGTTGTAATACCATTGGCACTTTTGAACACCGCCCTGAACCAACTACATCATCCAGCCCACACAGGCAAAGAAGTAATTGCAGCACGAATTAGGGAAGACTGGTTCTGCCCCGAGTTAAATTCGCATGTGTCAAATTTTATCAGTAATTGTCTCACATGTCAACAGTTTACGGCCGGCCACACTCTAAAGGTGATAAGAGGTACTATACCCCGGCCAGAGGGACCTTTCCGGCATCTCCATATTGATTATGTTGATATGATCAATATATGTCAAGGAAACAGGTATATGATTGTAGTAGTATGCCCATTTTCTAGGTGGATTGAGGCAGGGCCCTGTTCACACCCAGATGCATTTAGAGCAGCTAAATTCCTAGTGAGGGAGGTCTTCCCCAGGTGGGGAGTGTGCGAGGTGTTAAGGTCAGACAATGGCCCACATTTCGCAAACGAGATGTTTCAGCACATTACATCACTGCTGAACATTCAACATAAATTTGCATGTGCATACCACCCACAGGCCAACGGTATATGTGAACGCCTGAATGGCCTATTAAAAGAGGCAATTGCAAAAATACAGCAAACAACAAAGAGGAGTTGGTTATATTGTCTTCCATTAGCATTATTTGAGCTAAGGAATAGGCCAGGGTCCGACCACCACCTCACTCCCCATGAGGTGGTTACCGGACGTCAAATGCGCCTTCCCCTAAGGCCAACGTCAAGAGCATTTACCGACCACGAAAGTACTGCAAGTGTTCTGGGTGATGAAATGTACCAATATGTGTCTTCTTTGATTACTAGTGTAGTGTTTGTGTCTCAACAGCTCGAGCGCACACGGGGCGGGTCTAATAGAAGCCAACAAGAAGACGCGGATAAAGAACTGGAAAAGGAAGGACTGTGTAAGATTTCTAAAGGTGACCACGTACTACTTCGCAACTTCAATAGGAAATGGAATAGCCCACGCTTCACTGGTCCCCATCTGGTAGAGGAGGTATCAACAAGAGCAGTAAAGCTACAGGACAAGCGTGCCTGGAGCCACCTACACGACGTAAAGATCTACAAACAACAGACCCTCCCCAGCGCCACCGACAGGTCCATTGAGAGAACAGCAACAACATCGACAACGGAAGAAGAAAGTTCTACCACAGCCAGCGGCCCAAGAGTTCCCATACCTTGTCACTCCCCAGACTCCTCAGAGACAATAACTGAAGAAGAAAGGGGTGATCCCCATACAGCCCACCCCATGATCACACCCTGAAAGAGTAAAAGCCACGCCCACCAGTTGAACCCAAAAACCCCCTGCCCACCATCCACTGACCCCTGTCCCCATTACAGTAGTAACTGAACTGAAGGACATTGTCTTGCACAAATACACATGTAAACACGTGAATGCTCTCTTTTCTTTTCTCTCGCACATGCAGGAACCGCGTATTATTGTATTGCTAAGAAAGTAGATAACTAACAAATTCACTGCCCAGGAGTAGATGGTACCCTCAGACGATAATTACCCAGAAGAATTGTCACACCAATTTGTATATGAAATAAAAAGGCCAACGTACCTGAAAAGGAAAAGGGTACGTGTCTACTACACAGCATTCCTTTTGGCCATAGAATATTCGATGCCCCACCTCCACCCATACTTGCCTGCCCTAAGAGATAGATCGCTTGGAGTAGCGTGGGAACAGCTCTTCGCCTGGGCACTGAATGACTATTTGATAGGGAGAGCTTAAAAAAAAAAAACAACTAACATTTAATAACCAGCATATTGAGAATTTTCAGGCGGGCAACTCTAACGTCGCAAGAATACGCTGCCGGACTGCAGCAAGGTAAGAGCAAAATGCCGGTGAAATTAGCATATGTAATAAAAGTAATAGGGATTTTGGTAATCACCGGGTCCGTAGCTGCCTCTGTATGGCAGTACAGCTGTGCTATCAATATTATTGCTATACCCCAACCTAACACACCCCCATCCCCAGCTGCAACAGGTGTTACGTCAGGTGATATTAGTAAAATTGCGCACAAGCAAAATAGAGTTCAACGCAGCACATACTCAGATAATAAAGGTATTGACAATTACATACAAGATTCAGCACACGTCTCAAACAACATATGGTATCAACACATGACCCGCATTGGTAAGCAGACAACAGAAGACAGCTGCTACGTTTGCTCATTAATACCATACGCCATGAGTGCTTCTCGAACATTTGTTGCCACGGAAATAGACGAAAAAACAGCACGATGCATAATATACTTGGCACTGTTCCAAACGAAGGGAAGATTTCACGGGACAGTGGTGCATATGACGTGGAACACACGAGACTCATACCCATACGAAAATAACTTCCTCAAGACTTATTTGAGTTACCACAAGAGCAGTTTACATGCTGAAGCATTCAGATACATAACAAGTGGTCCTGCAAAAGGAGAAACAAAGAAAGTAACACTGCAGTATTTATCATGTGATTGGTACACCACTGAGGTTCCTGGTAAACTAGGATGCTGGGAGAGGCCACTGGTGACGATAACGGGGAAAGTGTACTTGGACAACAAATGGGAAATAGGAGTGGTTGGCAGCAACATGGTAACAAAAGAAACTATTTCAACTATCAATGCACACAACCACAGATGTTGGACGACTTGGATCAAATACGTGCCTATGCTCACATGGATAGAAACGGATGAAGACCCGATAACAATACTGCCGCTGACTGCGCCTAAAGTATGCTACCAACATAAAGGAGAGGTGGACGTAGGATACAACACCAACTGTGGAAGCGTCATGGAGTTACCTGAGGGGGGAGCAGGAACAGCAGTGATAATGGACCATTACTGGGCCTGTGGAGAAAAGGCATATCACACACTGCCCCCTCTGTGGAATGGTGTATGCACGATGGTGCACGTCAATGTACCATCACTAGTGGTACCCCAGAAGCATGTGAATGTGGCGAACTTTCCCAAGATGGATGAAGGGGACAAGAGAAATAAGAGATCTGCACCACCTCAAGAGGAGCCAGGGAACAGGACCAGCAGCAATGATACTGTCCTAAATAGACGGAAAAGACAAGGAGAACCTCTGACAGGAAATTACCTATGGGGAAGGTCAGAAACAGCACTCACTTCAATCCCGCCAGAACACAGACTATTCAGCAGAGCAGCAATGTTCTTCTCCTCAATAATCCATCCGCGACTACAGGCTTACGCAAACGCAAAATGGCTCCAGATAACTAGATGGGAACTTATGATGACCATCAATTCTACAGTAAATGGATTCAACGCGATAAAAGAGGAGCTGCGAGCAATAAGGATGGTAGCACTGCAGAACAGATATGTATTGGACCTCCTCACTGCCATGGAAGGAGGAGTTTGCGCAAAGATAGGACAATCATGCTGCACATTCATTCCTGCCAACGATGCTGACAACGGTACACTGACAGAAGCAGTTTCACAATTGGCCCAGTTGCACTCCAAAATGGTGGATGAAAGGAAAGGTGTGAAAAAGGATGAGAGCTGGTTTTCGCCATTATGGTCATGGATGCCATCTTGGCTGTCAGATGGACTGAAAATTATAGTTGGTTGTATTATTTTGGCTGGAGCTACACTGATCATAATAAGATTTTGGAAAGCCCGGAAGGCACGCACCACTGACGAGTTGCTTGAAATGGTCGGTATGCACCCACTGATGCCAGCAGATGACGGCCAACACACAGGCATAATAATACAAGAGAGAGAGAAATTGCGCAACCAGATCATCACCAACCACCTGGACCCACCATCGGTGAAGGTAGAGAACCCAAGAAACCCCAGGAGTTACATAGGGAAATGGGTATACTGTACTCCTGGAGGAACCTGTGAATATATGTATTGGTCATTTGAAGATCATGTTAACCATTATGGACATTTAGGAGGAATAACTAAAATATGGAGAGTAAGAGGAGATAACGAAAAGGATATGTTTGTGGTCGACAAGTCGACCAGAGGGGGGACTGAAGTGGGAAAATGGAAAAACAGGCTCCCATCTTCCCCCTCTCGCGCCTGGCCTAAAGGTTCACGGCCCAAGCACCCGCCACGAGAAGAGTTTGCCCATCTACCAGACGACCAGATACCCTGGTACAGGAACATAAGGATGTGTCCATCTGCCTGCCCAGCAGCCCGCCCTGCCCATGCCGATGCCTGCGGCATGGATCAACTAGACTAAAACTATACGTCGTTAGAGATGCCATGACGACCTAGCCAACGGATAGCACACCTGTGCCAACATACACACTGGACACTCCCGCACCAATCTACACGAAGAATATAATCAGTGCTATGACGTAGGCGACAGACATACTCACAGACATGCATCTTTATTATTTTTCACTTAGGCTCTCAAAATGCAGAAACGCAAGACGCACCATGAACTCATCTAAAGAGCTTGCTTACTCTTCTTCTAAACCTAGGTGCCATAATGAGAATTATAACGAAGACACGATACTGGTCATAAGACAATATGAGACTATAACCTAAAGCGCCTGTGCACCAAACGGTTCCACCTATACACCAGGCCTAAGTAGGCCGCAAGCAAGAGCTCCCGTGGACGTTAACAGAGCAAGAGTCAGGTTGCTGATCCTGCAGGATGAGCCTGGCGAAAGCAAACAGCCAAGGTCGTAATGTTGCAAACCCACATTCCAAAAGCAGATCATCAAGGGCACGATGTTGCAACCTCGCACGCCGTGCACCAACATCAAAGTCGCACCTGCAATTAAACCAGGCGCACAGTGGAAAAACAATATTAATTGTGCAGAATTCTGCCTCAAACACGGTCCCACCTCACGTGACCAAACCGAACCTGACGAGATGCCAAGCCAAGGAGGAAAGAGGCGTCTGGATCCCTCGTTACAAGACACAGGCAGATACACTTGAAAGGATCAATGGACATCTGCGACAGTGGGAGTAGTCGGCCGTCCAGCTCATGAATAAGTCTTCACATTGTCTGCATGCACCCATAGCGAAACATTGTTGCACATTGCAGGTACACCGAGAGCTGGGAACAGCGATGGTCCCAGGCTGGGAAGCTCACGGGCGCACCAATCAGAACATGGGGTTCTTATCACTGACGCCATTAACATCAACCAATCATTAGGAGTCTTCATGTAACAATTCTCATGTATCTAATTGTAGGGACAACCCAGATATATCACCTGACTAACCCTCGTCCACTCATATTATTCTCTATACGTATGCTATACTAACCCTACCACTCGAGCAACCAATTAAGAGTGGCGATAGGTTTTTTGTTAACTTTCTAAAGTGACGCAAGTAGCGCGTCATACTACAGTAAAAAGGGCCTGCGAGCCCCACGATTGTGTGTGTGTCAGGTCAGACGCGTATGATCCTTGACCCATCCCTGCCGTTTGTGTTTAATAAACAGCAGAGTCACCTTGCTTCTTGTGTGTGTCTCATACTCTATCTCTTTTGGGATATACGGGAGGAGTTGGGGCCTCCCTGCCCGGAGGTCTGCCGACGGCCCGGCCGACCCCGGCAGAATTTCCCCCCGACAATGGTAATCCAAGATAATGGTGACAATTTCAGGCAAATTATATCAGTATCTGAGCAAGTGATATGCAATTCCAGGCAACGGTGTGAGTGACTGGCCATTTGATGCCAATCCCTAGCAATAGTTTCAGTACAGAGGATTAATTTGATGGCAAATCTGGGATTGGTTTGGAACCCTGGCTTTTGATGGAAATAGCTGGTATGTTACAGCAACACCTGTCAAATGTTCTAAGCATAAGAGCATATTGACTGTACATGAGAAATTCTGCGAGTACCTCGGCATGTCATGGAAACATTTGAAAATGGTGAATACCGAGCAAATTTCAATACCATGCTTAGACAACTCAAAAGCTCAAACTAATGGCTATGTAATTTCTTCTTTTATGACATGCTCTCTTTGGGAGAAGAAATCTACCAAACGGAGGACTGCAACCTACAGCTCTCCAGATGTTTTGGATTGCGAGTCCCAGGATCCCTCCTCTTTGAATAGACTGCTAGGGATTATGGGCATTGTAGTCCAACACATCTAGATTGCCAAAAGTTGCTGATCCCAGCCATAGATGGTACCGGAAAACAAAGGTGCCCTTTGGGCAAACCTACTAGTGTGCTATTCTTTTTACGGGTAGTGTATCAATATTTTGTGTCCCTTAAAGATTATAGATGTACTCCCCTGAAGAAGGGTCACCCTTAAAATGCATTGAGAGATACTGTTTTTGTTATCATTCACAACAATAGTCATCTACAACATCATGAAATGTTTCCTCTCGGATATGGATGGAAGTAATAACACTGTGTGAATTGAACATATTGTAATTTTTTTTTTTTTTTTTTTTTTTTTTTTTTTTATTTGTATTTAATCAAAAGATTTTTACAAAGTTTGAGGTTTCTGTCTGTGTCTGTAAGCGTGGCGAAGATAAAAAGGAAAGAAGATGATAAAATGAGAACAGCTCTCTAAAAATGTGCCTTTATCGGCCAGTTTATGGCTTCCAAGATTTTGTAGGATGCTATTTGCCATGATGTTTTGTCGCCTCCAATCAAACGAGACCAACATGTTTCTTCGTCCTCTATGATGAAATCTGAGAAGGTTGCTTTTAAGTATCTTCTTCTTATATGTTGGTTTGAGGCACATTTTAGGAGCAAGTGGCGGATTGTTTCCTTTTCTTGTGTCTCACAAAATCGACAATTATTGTTCTCCGACTGGCCTCTAATTGTCAGGATCTCGTTTGTCTGCAAGACATTTAGACGGGCTCTCATCAGCATGTCTCTCCCTTTCCTGGATGGGAACTTCTTTATATATTCCTGGAGTTCATTGAGTTTTTTCGTGGTTGACGGCAGGTGTAAGGTTAGTTTGTTTTTTCCTGCTGTCTCCAGGGTGCTTATCCAGTCGAGTTCTTTGATTTTGGTGAAGGTTCTCTTTGGGTACTTTATTAGTTGTTCTTCGTCTGCATTGACCTGTTCTAGCAAGCTGAAGTTTTCTTCTTTCCATTTTTTGAGGGTTTTGCTTGTATTCCTTTCTATTTCGAGGTTGATGAGAAAGTATATTGATGGTGGTTCAGCCATCCGGCATTTCCTGAACAGTCTTAGAGACGATTGTGAGACTGAACTTCTGAGAGAGGGTAAACTGAGCTCTCGTCGAATTGAGGCTATTGGGGTCGAGTTTGGGAGACTGAGGACTTTTCGCCAGAACTTTGCCTCAATTTTTGTCCAAATGGATCGTGGTAAGTTCATCATAGCATCTCCCCCATATGTTAGTGTCGGCATCACCTTTTTCTTGTAGTATTCTAGCACAGGGATAAGTGAGAATCTTCCAAACTTTTTGTCTATGGCCCTGGCTTGGGCTGCCAATTTGTTGGCTTTGGACATCAGGACCGATTGCATGGCTTTGTCTTGCGAAGAGGAGTCTAGGGTTACTCCTAGGTATTTGAAGTTAAACACTCGCTCGATCAGTGATCCTTCCAAAGTTAGTTTCAATTTTTCTGTTTTCCTGGTCGCTTTTTCCAGTACTAAGAATTTTGTTTTCTTTACGTTTATTTCCAGTTTGTTTTCTTGCATATACCCTTGGAGCTTTGTCAGTTGACGCTGCAGACCAATCGGTGTATGATCCATTAGGACCAGGTCGTCTGCATAAAGCAAACGTGTTATCGGGGTTTTGCATATTTTTGGGGGAAATGCTCTAATTGTTGGGTCCTCGTTTTGGATGTCTCCAATGAATGCCAAAAACAGGGCCGGGGCCAGCGGGCACCCCTGCTTCACTCCTCTCGCTGTTGGGATGGGTGCTGATAGCAGGCCGTTTTGGTCAAGTCGGATGCGTATTGAGGTGTCGGTGTATAGTGCTTTGATCGGGTTTAATATAGACGGTGGACATTCCCAGGTCTCCAGTTTGGACCATAGGCGGGCCCTGTCTATCCGATCGAATGCTTGTGTCAGATCGATGAATGCCACAAAAATTCTCGTTCCTCCTTCCAGTACTCTGTTTTTCAGCACGTTTAGTATTAGGATGTTGGCTGTCGTGCCCAGGTTTCTTTTGAATCCTGTTTGGAGTGGGTCGTTACAGGGTGATTCCTCCATCCAGATCTTGAAGCGATCGAGAAGCATTGAACCAAACACTTTGCCGATGACGTCCAGGAGCGCAATCGGTCTGTAATTTTTCGGGTCTTTTTTGTCTCCTTTCTTGAATATTGGAACGATTGTTGCTTGTTTCCATGAGGGTGGTATCGTTTTTAAGTTGCAACTTCTGCCAAAGATTTTGCTTAGCAGGCTTGACCACTCATTTTCAAGTGTTTTTAGATCGGAGTTTGTGATCCCGTCGGGTCCTGGGGCGTGAGAGTTTTTTAAGCCTCTGATTTTCATTTGGATTTCATGTGGGTCGTCAATGATTATCCATGGCTCCGTAGACATTCCGACCTGTAATTTTAAGTTGGAACTTGGTGCCTGGTACATAGTAGTGAAATGTTTTGTCCAAGTAGTTTCCCCAATCTCGTTTATGATTGTATTTTCTTGGGTTTCGTTAGCCGCTCTCAAGATTTTCCAGAATTCTTTTGTGTTCTTGCCACTTATCGCTTTTAGAATGATTTCAGCATCTTGTTGGTAGAGAGACAGTCTGTGGCCTTTAACCCATGCTTTGTATAGTTTGGTTTCCGCTTCTGCCGCTCTCACAGCCCCTGGAGATCCTGAAGATTTTGCTTTGCGCTGTATTTTTCGCAGTGCCCGACGTTTCTCCACCAGTGTTAGGTCGTACACATGTCTTGGGGGATTTTCACTGTTTGTTTTTGTTTTACGAGTCTTCTTAAACTTCGTCAGGAATGGCGTATAATCTGTAGTATTTTTGCCCAAGTGATTTAGCATTGAGCTGAATCCTTTTTCTATTTCATATTGTAATTGCATTACGTTAAAAAGCTTTGTAACATTGTTGAACACAACAGCAATAGATTGATGAATTAAAAGAAATCTGCAACATTACACTGAATTTTTATTTTGGTGAGAGACATTCATTAAGTCGATGGTATACAATTCCACACCACAATATGAATGCTGCCCACAGGAAACTGAAAATGATGGTCTATTGCACCCCTGGCACTGCTGTGAATCCTTTAAATGACAAGAACTGGCTATTGTGCGGGTACCCGAGTATGTGATGGCAATATCTGGCTAATGATGCGAGTACCTGGGAAATTGACTGTACTAACTGGGCATTAATGGTGCTAGGATCTGGGAATTGCAGAGATGCCAACCCTTCTGATTTAGGCAGGAGATTCCAGATTTTTCTTTAATAAATGTTACTATTTTTTTCTTTCTCCCACCTAAATGAATTGTAAGCCCAATGCAACCCATTGGGCTTTTTTGAATACCTCAAAAAGCAAATGACCCCATATGGACCTGGTCGGACTTTAAGGTCTGAAAACAAAGGACTAGTCAAAACCGGACACACAAAAAAAGCGAATGGTCTGGGATGGGCCTTCCCAACCAGAGCTACTGCCAAATGGAACGAATTCCCCCCTCACCTCAGACTCGAACCAAACTACCTCAAGTTCAAATGAGCCTATAACGACAAGCCCCTTTCTCGCAACTGAACGCTAGTCCTTAGAATGTCCTGTCTCCTCGTTACTGTTGTCCACGTCTCCTTGTCAGCGCACTGATGCCTGCGAGCTGCCGCGCTTTATAAATATATAAATACAAAATATAAATAAAATAATGGGGACATTTAGTTCTGCTTTCTTTGCCAACTTCTCCCTCCAAGGTGCTAAACAATGTTGGCGTGCATGTCTTTGATTGCAATCCATGGCAAAAGTGTGAATGTCCGGGCACAAGGTCACCTAACCCTGGCAATGGTGTGAGCGTCTGGGTGTGTGTTAGCAATAGCTGATGGCAAACCCTGTCACATAATGTGAGTCACGGCATAGTATGGCTATATGATTGGACCTAGACAGCTAATAGCAATAGTTAGCTAATGTTGAATGCCTGGCAAATACTGACAGACTGTACAACAAAAGCCAAAACTATGACCAATTTCAATGCTGCAGTCTCAGGTTTAATAAGCATAGTGGACTTTTGACCGTGTCAACAGAGCTGAAAAAACTCCCCGTATTCAGACCGGGCGAACCCGTTAGAGCGCGTGCTAGACAGCACAGGCATTCAGCACGCGAGTATTTTTTTTTTTAACATTTGACCTCCTTAAAGGCACATTACAGCATTTCCTACACTAGATAAAAGCAAAAGTTTATATATCAACAGCAGAAACATGATGTGACCTTGACCATTAACTTATGAAAGAGGCTGCTAAAAGTTCTTTAGTCAGCTCATCCCAAAAAACAAACCATCTGTGTTTTCTTTTAGAATACGTAAATTGCTGACTCGCTGGAAACGTGTTCTGGCCCTGGCCTGTCCAACTTTAGCACTGCTGGTACCACTGCCACTTATAAGACATGCCTAAAATGTTACATGCAATAATATAACGAGAAGTGGCACCACAGTAGGATAGCAACTGCTGAAATTAGACTATTTCCCGCCAATTTTCCATTTGCAGAAAGCAATTTAGTAACCACGAAATGAGGCGTCAAAGGCCATGTAAAGTGTGGTTACACGTGCATGCGACCACGCAGGGGTGAGGACCGCGTCACCAGAAATAATAAAGCATGATGGCCATGCGTATCTAGTCAGTTAATCACTACTCCCAAGTGGTGTAAATTATTGCATGCAGGTCTCCCCAAGCCCGCGTGACCCCTCAACAATTGACGATGCGTTGGGGGTGGGAGGCAATCCAGGTGACGACTGCCGCCCGGTCTGACGTGGGCCACCGCTGCCCCAAACCCACTCCCGTGGAAGACGAAGGCTCCGGCCTCAGGTGCTCAGCGTGGCCTCCACACTGCCCGGCACATCGGTGTGTCACAGAACGTCCCTCGACGGGATGTCGGCAGCTGTCCTCCAGCCTCCCACTGCATTCACAAGGTGAGCCTCCTGGCCGCGGCTCACTGCCAGGAGAGTGCTTGTGCGGCCAGGCAGAATTGGTGGAAGAAGGACAGGGCCAGCAGGCACATTGCATGGGAGAGGAGCCACAGCGCCACCCAGTGGATCTCCAAAATAGTGCGCCCCATCAGGTTGTGGCTGCAGTGCCATACTCTGGCTATCCACAACCCTGCACACCAGTAAACTTGCACAATAGTCCCATTTCAGCCCAGGGGCCTGCCAGAGGAGGGCACATTGGACAAAGTGTAACCAAGACCACGAAGGAGACAATAAACAAGTGAATATTGTGACCTTAAAACTGCAATCTCAGACAGCCCACAACCATGTATAGATAGGGGACAGGCGCTTTGACAGGAATTATGAGAGTGAGGAGGACATTGTGTCATAGCCTACCACTCCAGGAAGGAGTGCCATGCAACCACGGGCTGGTCACTGAGAACAGACCAACCACCCATCAGCCAGCAGTTTCATAGCAGCCCAGTTTCTGAATATGATATGCAGGGGCCCCTGGCCACTCTGGGGTCCCAAATGGACACTCTGGGTTGAACGCCTCAAAATGTACTTCGGCACGGCAGGCGTGCTGGAGGACGCACAGAAAAGGTTGATGCTCCTGTTCTTTGTGGGTAACAATGTTCATAAACTCTTCAAGGCACTGACACAAGGAAATAGTTCATACCATGAAGCAGGAACGGCAATGAAGAACTATTTCAGCCCAATAGTGAACATAGACTTTGAACACTTTCAGCTACAGCACGCAACGCAAGGGCCCATAAATCGCTCAATGGATTCTACACTTGATTACGGCAACTGGCAGTGACATGCGCGTTCCCGCATTCAAGCAGCATGGAAAAAAGAATGCCCATGGACTTTTGCCCGCATAGCAAAAATCAAAAGCTGGCAACCATGAACGTATATGCACAGTAAGTGAACATATATCTAAAAATGAAATATACAAATGTAATTCAATTGACCCTCCCCTTAGAAGAAAGTGCGCAAAACAAAATAGCATTGGACTTTAAAAAAAAGTAATGAACACCGGAAAAATAACTTGAGAGAGGAAATGTTCCAATAGATATGCTGGCAAAGTATAAAAGGTGCTCACCTTTTTAACCCAGCAATCTGTAGTGAAATATTCCCTAGAAAACAAAGTCCAATACAAAACAAGTGCTTGTGGTCTTGTGGGTAAGCGTCTGCACTGGGAACATAACAACCCAAGTAAAATCCTCGTGGCCAAATACTAGAGAAAGCTTGTAAACCTGAAAGAAAGCAGGAGTTGTGTCTGCCCTCTAAAAAAAAGTTACGCTGTCCACCCACATGTGTCCTTTACATCAATCGTGAGTCAATGCCTCATGCCTAAGTTGTTTCAAACCTGGTCTAAATCTGTCCAGCGGTTTTGGCTGTGTGGCCAAGCAAAAATTGACCTTTTTTGTCTATGGGAAAATAAATGGCCTTTTTTCGTTTTCTTAATAACTTTTTTATTTTTTAAAGAATCTTTCCCAAACTTTCCAGTTGGGGGTGGGGGATGGGGTAGACATACTTAATTGTCTGCAAAACATCAGCTAAATCCATCAGCTAAATCCATCACACGAGTCAAAAGTTATTATCAATTCATTATTTCGATTGCCTATGTAACTCCGACGGTAATTTCGGCCGGATACTGGGAAACTGCCCCTACCATCTCCACCACTTGATATCCTGCTGGAGACACCAGTAAGTTCCCATTCCATAGAGTCCCATAGGACCCCATGGGATGGGATTGCTGCAATGACCATCACCGGTAATACCAGAGCCAGTGATTCCAGCATTTCTTTGCCAGTAGGGCCTGATCTGGGGGCAGGTCTGGCCTGCTGGTAGATTAGAGCCCCCACCGACAGTATTAGTAGCAATTTTACCAGCTTTTTCACCGGACCAGGACCTCGTAATGAGGCCCTATGAGAGAGTGATGGAGGCAGAGGGAGACAAGAGAAGAAGGGATATAAAAGGGAGGTGAAGAGTAGAGTGGAGGAACACCACAGAGAGAAATATGATATGGGGCAAGAGAAAAGATGAGAAATGGACTGATGCAGTGAGGGAAGAGTGAAGGTGTGAGAAGGAAAGAGCAATGGGGAGCGACAAGTGAGCCAGAGGACGCAAACATGTGCACAAAAGGAAGAGACCGAGGCGGAGAGAGAGACACGCACACAAACACACACAGAGGCAGGTGAGAGGGGCTCACTGAGGGCTGAGTAAAATGATGGGGGAAAAGAAAACATGGGGGGAAGGGAGTGTCCTCATTCTTTCTGAGTCAACTCTCAGGGAAATTACATTTCCCTCTTTATCTCTATCTCTTAACCATCTTAAAAACTAACAAGCACAAACCTCAAACCTCGCAGAGACATTGCGACTCAACTCATTGTCCTTTCACAAGATCTGTTTTCTCCCAGTCTGCCACACTGATATTAAATGTGCAAATTAACTTTGACTCAATAAAATATATGAATGTGAAGTCAGTACATCTGCATTCATTTCAGCCTTGGGTGTACATGCCCCTTCTCTCAGACCCGTGGCGAAGGCAGCTTATGAAGCCGGGGCGAGAAGTGGGTGCAGGAGTCCTGAACAGACACCAGCACTTTAAATTATTCAAGGTTAGTGGTGGTGGGTACATTTTATCAATGGAGGGGCATGATAAGTTGTGAGAAAAATAGGGTAAAATCCATGAAGTTTACAATCTGTTCTGTAGGGTAACTCATAGAAAAAAGCAAACAGATGCCAGGTCACCAACAGTACACCGGAGCATTGGAAACGCTTTCATGATGCTGCACCCACCATATCTGACAGCATTCCAATTGTAAAACACTTTCATGACTGTATCCACAATATACGCCAGCATGACCACTGTGAATCACATGCTCATGATTATTAGCTCAGTGCACCTGATGAACATACCATAGGGCTTAGCCTATATCCATAATATATGCCAACATGACCATGTAAAACATTTTTCAGGCTTCTTCCACCCAAATATGTGCCAGTAGTACACCATAAAACACTCTCATGAACATTCCCACAATATATTTCAGTGTATCCCAGTAAAACACTTTGGGCCTCATCAGGCGTTGGGCGGTATTCTGACAATAAATCTGCTGGAATACCGCGAACACAATTACCGTTACTGCCACTTGGTCCGGCCGTACGACTGCCAGATCACAAGTGCCGGTGGGGGTGTAAGTACCCATATTCTTTGAGTTGATAGGACTCAATGGAGCATTGTCGGCACAATTACTGTGGCATTAAATTAATTGCGTCACAGTAATTGTGCCGAAAATGGGTGGGAACTTGCGCGTTCACCTCCAGCTAACAGCTGGAGGTGAATCCTCCAAATTTCTTACAAATTCGTGATTGGGTGGTTCGGTAATGCAGTCATACTGCCTGTGTCCAAATATATGCACTATTTTCATTGGAAAACACTTTCATATTATTATTATAAAATGTATAGAGCACAAACTATGGCCTGAAAGCATCTAGGCGCTATTGTGGGAATAGTGCCTGTTCCCACAATATATTCCAGCATGATGTCAGTATACAATCGGCATGCAAAGCCTCAGCAATCGCACATGTTATATTATGGAAGAGGGCTTTTATACTGTGATAAAAATTACCACCGGAGTGGTTTCACAGTTCTGAGGCTTGTACATGTGTGGGCTTAAAAGAAAAGAGAAAAACAGGATAAGGGAGGGGTAAAGTGGTTACCAGGTTAGACTAACAGAGTTTTGGAGACAGGTGTGCAGGGCTGATGGCAAGAGTAATAGTTGCAGCCTTTTCGATGCATGTTGATCCCAATGTGAGGGTTAAAGGGTGTGCAGAATTGGGAGAGCCAGTTGCATTGCATCTGTACACGATGTTAGGCAGAATCCTGTGCAGTTCCCTTGGGGATCACTGCAAAAAGATTAAGACTACAGGAGTAAGCAGTAAACCCAATTGGTAGCAGTCTGCACCACCCAGATTTAGCTGGTAGCTGTGGCTGAGCAGTCAGACCTCTCTCAAGAAGAGTAGGGCAGTATATAGAGTATACACAATAGGGCTAAAAACACAGTAGAGCAAACAAACACTGACCAGAGCTTTGTATAAAAAGTATATAATTATTTATTTAAAACACACTTTAGGCAATATACTAGCACTCTAACTCAAAAGCAAGTTAAAATACAGTCAGGTAAAGTATACACACCTCCCTTGATAACTATAAGTCAGAGTTAAAACATCACAATTTGTTAAACAGATGTGAGCGCATAACCTGATGGCACTCGAATAGTTTAGTTAAAGGGAGAGAAAAACGCAGAGCGTAGAAATAAAACAGGCCCCAACACTTTTGAGCGTTCTCAGCAAGGGAATAAAGGCAGTATATACTGTAGAGCCAAAGTTCATATGTCAGGACCACTTTAAAGGGAGCAAAGCGAAATGTGCCCAGGATCAAACGGTTTAAAATGCACTAAAAGTCTTTGCAGAATGTTCAAAAGAGGTTGGGGTGGTACAAGAAGGTACATTTAGAAGGTCTGGGGCCAACCCAGTTGGTAAGCCAAGGATTTAAGGGTCACCTTGGGCAAACCGAAGAAAGGGAGGCCAGGCAGGACACAGTACCTTAAACAGAGAGGAAGCACCAGCGGTGGCAGTTGTTCCTGGCAGTGGTTGCAGTTCGTTTTTTCGACCAGGGGAAGAGAGGACCTCGTCGCGGAGGAAACGTGGAGTCGTTGCACTGCACAGGGAGGAAACCAAACGCGGAGTTCGTCAATAAAACGTGTGTTCCTTTTATTCGTGGGCAAAGTGGTGAAGCTTGGCTATCTAGCCGCCGGGGTGATTGGCACGGGCGATTCGACCAAGAGACGTCTTTGGAAGGCAAAAAGGGCAAACTGGTTGGTCCCACCAGCTCAGAGGAAGAAGACTCATCCAGCAGAAGATCTTCTCTTGTCGGGAAAGTGGTGAGGTAGTTGCAGCAGGACTTCACCGGTGGTGTCGTTGTTGCAGATGGCTCAGCTTCTTCCCTCTTCGGATTCTTAGGTCCTGTGGCGACTTCTGAAGTTCCAGTCCCAAAGGCCCTGCTTTTATGCAGAAAACCCCCCATTCATCAGCCTAGCTGTCAATCACACATGCTAAGTGGTGAGCCGGGCGGCTCACCACTGGGCCAATCAGATTACAGTGCGACTTGGGTTGCCGAGGCAACGCAGTCCAGGGTGCCAATTCCCCCCTCCACCCTTTCTGTGGAACCCAGACAGAGTGGCACCATTTGGAGGGCTTCTGCGGAGAAGCCCGCCAAAAAGTGGAACAAAGGGCTCGACCTTGGTCAGAGTTACAGAGACGGACACAAACGCCATTTTAGAAAAGAGTTCTGGCAAAAAGACCCAACCGTTGATTTAATATTAAATAAATAAATCGGCGGTATCTTTAACATTGCACCAAAAAGTGGTGCGTTTAAAACCAATGGGAAAATCCCATAGAGAATATTCTGGTGGAATATTTCGCGTGGTAACCACTGCCACCTGCCAGAAACTCGACAAGGAGGGACTGGACGGTGCCCCCTTGAAAACAGACCCAGGGGCAATATAATTAACCCCTTCCAGGACTTCCACAATATGATGGTTTGTACTGGTTATGTTCACAATTTAGGACTAGTAAAGTCAATGGTGACTTTACATGCCCTGGGAGACAATAGTCAGTCCCAGGGTATGGAGTCTATGTTGGGGGGTCACTATGACACCCCTGTGTTACTGCACTGAGGGTGCTGTGTAACACACACATAAAAAATAGATGATACCCTATGGAGTAAAAAGAAAACCCCATAGCCCATAAGAACACAAAAGTCAAAGACATACCTCAAATCAGGCCTAAGAGTGGGAGGAAAAGAGTCTCACTCTTAGCAGGAGAAAAAAACAAACCCCAAAAATCCAGCAACGCTGCTGGGGGACTCACTAGGTTTGTGAAATGAGCCTTATAAGAGAATTCTCCCTAACACTCGCCCCCCCAGACTAAGGGACAGGAGGATTGAATCCACTACTGGATACCTCTAGTCGGTTATAAACATCCTAGAGAGACCATCAGCATTTTGGTCGTGACACCTTGACCTGTGTTCAATGGATAAATCAAAGGTTTTCCTTTGTAAACTATATGACCTACAAACCCTTTGAGGAACATCTTCCTTGTTAAATCTATAGGGGATCTGGTTGACCATTCCCTCAGAAGTTGGTACAACTTCTGAACCTGTAATATGCTTTTTCAAGGGGTCCTTATAAAGGATTCCCTTAGATCTAGAGGGGCCTCCAAGGTTCCTCACCACCTCTGTTGGGAGCAGGTTCGATCTCAGGCCTCTTGGTTGGAGGGGTTGGGGTTAGGCAATGTACCTGCTTCCCATTCCTCTTAGATCTTACCTCACCTACTTCAGGAGTTTCACTCCCAATACTAGGATTGGAGTTGGAGTCTTCAGTAGACTATGACACCCCTGTGTTACTGCACGGAGGGTGCTGTGTAACACACACATAAAAAATAGATGATGCCCCATGGAGTAAAAGAAAACCCCATAGCCCATAAGCACACAAAAAGTCAAAGACATACCTCAAATCATGCCTAAGAGTGGGAGGAAAAGAGTCTCACTCTCAGCAGGAGAAAAAAACAAACCCCAAAACTCCAGCAAAGCTGCTGGGGGACTCACTAGGTTTGGGAAATTAGCCTTATAAGAGAATTCTCCCTAACACACGATAGAAGCAAGTTTCGAGAGACAAACTCCTAAAAGTAGTGTGTGGTTGTGTGATAGGCTTGACATGTGCTCTACTTGACTTTAGTAGAATGGAGTCCAAATTGTTTGGTTCCTGCATTTACTGACCCAAAAGCAAAGTCCAAAATCCCAATTATGATGATACCCAGCCTGGCTGGCAAGCGTAGCAGAGTAAAGAGTAGACTGTGAAAAAGGAGAATGTGAAAGGCAACATGAGAAAGGAATGGGTGGGATTCGATCCCTCAGTGTTGCGTGAATGCATGCTAATTACATGGCCTGCGGTAGCAGCCATGTAGTTATGGTTAAGTTGCTAAACCCATAGGAAGAGAACTTTTTGGGCGGCTTATAACTTCGCTCGCCCTAGACGAATCCTCACCAAACTTTGGGAAAAAAGTATATGTTTGGTGAGCTTGGTCCCATAGACTGAATGGAGATAAAAATGTTGGTCACGCCTACAGCCCAAACTGCTGGACGGATTTTCACCAAATTTGCGGCAGGAGCAGTGGCTTGGTCCCGAAAGAGTGCTTTTGTAAATTTGGTGAAAATCCGTCCAGTAGTTGTTTTTAAAACGACCAAAAAGTAGGTCTAAAAAAATGTGTGATATCTATGCCCGCTCCGCAGACACACTTCCCTGTTCGCTCCACGGACAGGACACTGATTGGTTAATCGGCCTACGTCAAATCCATGGACATGTGACGTTTTCGCTGATTGGCTGAGGTGAAGCGTGATGTGCGTCACATTGTTACAATGCGCCCGCCATATTGGATCCATGGACATCCGTGGACAGCGCATTGTGGAAATTACCATTAATCCAATTTTGGGGAGTGTGTTAGTGTGTAGGCGTGCTTGGAGAGGGTGAGGGAGTAAGAGATGGGTCAAATGATGTATTTGTTTAGGTGGGAGAAGGGCTTGATGTGTTTGCGGTGTCTGCGGTCACCGTGGTTGTCCGCGGACATACTAAACACTGGGCGCACTAATGGCTATTTTACTTTAGTGTGATGCTGGTTTTGGGTCGTTAGTAGAGCAATGGTTGTAATTATTTTTAGAATGTTAATTGAAGTGGATAGGTTTTGAGGTGGATGTGTTATGTTTTTGGGTTGTGGTTATTTGGTAGGTGTTTGCTTCTATGGGTGTGTTATTCTGCAGTGGTTGTGGCCAGGGCCTACAGTCTTGGGTGCATGGCCGAAGGCCGTAGGCCTACGGCCATGCACCCAAGACTCTAACCACCGCAGCATAACACACCCATTCTACCAAACATTTTGATTGTGGTATGTGGGCTGCTTAGGGGATATGTTTTCAAAAATGTGTGTACTGATTGCCAGTAGTGTAATAGTGTTTATAGGATAGTGAGATGATGTGTGTTAGTTTGTTTGTTGAATTGTGTTCAGAATGTTGGTATTGAAGACTCTAGGCATTTTGGGTTGTATTTATTTGTGAGGTGTTTGTTTGCATGGCTGTGTTATGTTGCGGTGTTTGTGAGTCTAATTATTATATACCTACTGTTTCCTTTATCGAGGCTGCATGTAGAGTTTTGGCCGAGCTATGCAGTCAAGATTGTAGGGTTTGGCAACAAGCACTGCAGTAGAAGATACCCATGGAAGCAAACATTTTGGATTGTGGTCTATGGTCAGGTGTTTGCTTGAATGGGTGTGTTATGCTGGGGTGTTTGTGAGTGCAATCATTATATACTTACTGTTTGACCTTTGTGGTTGTATGCAGTTTTTTCATGACATGGGTAATTGGAGCTGACATTCTTTTTCAGTCTTTGTGATAAAAGAAAAGATCATATGTTAGTGTAGGTAGTTCATAATGAGTTATTGCATTGCATACTAGACATTTCTGTATTTTGTCGACCCTCATAGTTAGTACTTTAGAAGTACTATAGTTAAAACCAGTGTACTGTGCAATTTGCTCAGTTCCTGTGTTTGTTTATTAAATCATGGGGTCTGTGGGAAAAAAATCCATGCTGGATTAAATAAAAAACTCTATGTGTTGTGGTACAATATATTTCTTGCATTGTTTTCAGTAGGAGGAATTGAATAGGTGTATGTTTTTTGATTTGGAAGTGGTGGTAGTATAGTTGCAATTTGATAGCAGTTGGTATATTCTATTTGTTTATTTCTTTTTCCATTTTAGTGGTATTCATCTATCTGTTGGCTTGTTGCAGATTTTTGGGGCAGGTAGATACCTGTTGGTGTATTCTAACTGTATGTTTCTTGTTTGATTTTAGTGGTATTCATTTATCAGTTTGCTTGTTGTAGAATCTTCGGGCAGTTAGATACCTGCTGGCGTATTCTAACTGTTCACAGTTTTGAAGTTGAAGTTTTGTTTATGTTCATACACAGATTAGTTATTAAATTTTGGTTTTAAGAATATTAAGTAAGCGTTTACAAGATTTCCTGGTAATCTCTGTTTTAGAGTAATGGTAGTATCATTACATTTGAACCAACCACAATTCTTTTTTTATATATGCAGTGTAGTGACCTGCATTGGTTGTGGCTCCTGAGTGGTAGATTATACCTATTGTTGTGAAGGTTTTCTTACCAAGTGATACTTGACCATGTGTGAATCCAGTCAGCATGCAGTTGTTTTTGGTACCATCTGCATTGTAACGTAAAAGCATTACTATTACGTATGTACTATACGTCTGTATTTGTAAGGTGGAACGATTATCGGAATTGCAGGTTGTACATAATCTGCTATGGTTTGCATTTTGTACATTTTGTACAAGTTGCTGAAATGGAATGGATTTACAGTTAGGTATACAAAGCGTTCATTAGGAACTTCTTCTTGTGCTACATGGCTGCAAAGAGTGCACGTATGTTTCCACATTTATGAAATCTGCAAGGTTTCATTTATAGGTAGGTTTCTGTTTTCAAGTACTTGTAGTAAGTACATTAGAAATTCTTGTGGATCTTCTTGTGTGATGATAGTGAATTTGACCATTCCAGCACAGTAGTCCAATTTCTGCCTTATTCCATAAACACTGTGTGGATTGTTGGTTGCATTTCTGTGAAGGACTAACATTTGCAAACACAATTGGTCTGTCCCGTGTAAGTAAATGTTGTCAATAATTGGTGGCAATTGGAATATAATATTGATTGCTACATTTGCGTAGCAATTTACACCAGTTGTATTTGAAAATTTGAATGGACCTGACAGTTCTGTGTCCAAGACCTTTGTTCAGAGTGTGCGTTGTTTCTTTGAAGAGGTAGTTGAGTTAGTTTGAGCAGTAGATTTTTCTTTGGTTGTGGTCCTTGATGAAGTATTAGCTTCTTTTACTTTCTTTGGAGGAATTACTGTAAGATCCTGCATAGTTTGAGACTGAAGTCGTTTTCTTTTACAACTTTTGCTTTTTGCAGAACAGGATAGGTTTTTAGATGGGGGGTGTATGGTGAACACAGTCTATTGTATTCTAGAATGCAAGGAATATCAGCATTTACTTTACTTGCATCAAAGTTGATTAGAAATAGTCTGTCAAGTGTACATAAGCGTGATAGTGCTACATAGCTCATGCCTTCTTTAAATACTGTGCTACCAATATCTATCAATGCTTTATCTAGGGTAAGACCTTGTGATTTGTGAATGGTGACTGCGTATGCTAGAGTTAGAGAAAATTGTTCTCTGCATACATACATGTCTTTGAAAAGAAGGAAGCGGGCTGTTGAGCATCCTAGCCTTTTAACTTCTGATAGTTTGTCAAAGAGAATATTGACAAACTGAATGTTGTTGTGACGTGGGTATGCTTGAAAGCCAACAACTGTACCAAGTGCTCCATTAACTAGTCCTTGGTCCACGTCAAGGTTGCGTTTAAGCATTACTCTACAGTTTAAAGATAATTTAAATATTTTCTCCAAACCAGCTGTGTTAGAGATAGAGTTTTTCAATGTGTTTAGCCTTCTTGTGGCTTGTTGACACAAGGGAAGTGGCATACCATGTACGTCCAGTTAGTCTGTGGAGCAAATTTGAACAATTGGTTGCATTTCTTTTTTTAATACTGTTTCATTAAATTTTGAACAGCTTGCAAGAGTTGGCGCCAAGGACATATAATTGACATTTTTGTGTGCTAATTGTTCCATGACAAAAGTAGCACATGAGTTATGGCGATAGAGTGCATGTATGTGCCTGGTTTTTAATATAGCTTGTGCTTCTTGAGATAGTACACCAACTCTAATACTTTTAAAAATGTTGGCGCATGTGAGGTCTGCAGACTGATGCATATTTTCAGTTAATTCTCTGTATTGGAAATGTTGCCAAAGGTTGACATTTCCTATGCTGCCAAGAGTTTACGGCATAGTTTGTGCCCTAAGGTTTTAAAAATAGGTTCACCTTTGACTGGTGTTAATTGAAGAAGATCTTCGAAAACTAAAATGTGTTTTCCTCCAAAGAGTTCTTCATAGTCTGTTTTCAGTACCTCTTGTAATCTAAGGTGAATGAAGGCTAACATTAGATTGGAAACCATGCTTACCTCATCTATTAGCAGCATTTTCATTTGTTTGAAAACTCTGCATAGTTCCATTGCAGCTTCTGGAGAAAGTTTGTAATAGTCTAATTTGTTTTGGTGTTCTACTGGAGGGAGTAGTAATCGGTGTAAAGTGACACCGCCTATGTTGTAGGCAGCTAAACCTGTGGGGACAGGTACAACAGCTGACAGTTTGTTGTTTGTCAATTGTTGGGCAAAATTGCTAATGATTTTGATTAAGAACGATTAGCCTGAAACAGCTTGACCACTCACATATAGCAGTATAGGTTTATAGTCTTGGCAGATACAATTTTTACTTTCATGTTTGTTAGGGAGAATTCTCATAAATGGCTGATTTCCCTTACCTAATGCGTCCCTCTGCAGCTTTGCTGGATTTCTAGGGTCTCACTGGGTACTACAGGAATTTCACAGAGAACTATGGGTCCATAGCTTCTCCCTTGAATGTGATCTCCTCTCCAAAATTCCCTAAAAAGGTTAGATGGAATGAGGAGTGCACTCAAGCCTTTGAAAACCTGAAGAAAGCCCTTTGTCAAGCTCCAGTCCTAAGAGCTCCTGATTATCACCAACCCTTCATTGTGCAGACTGATGCCTCCAATATAGGGATAGGTGCAGTCCTTAGTCAACTGGATGAGAAAGGTATGGAGCACCCCATTTGCCTCATCAGTAGAAAACTGAAGGAACCAGAAACAAGGTGGGCAACCATAGAGCGTGAATGTGTTTGCCATTGTGTGGTCTCTGAAGAGGTTTAGACCATACTTATATGGATCTACCTTTCTCATTCAGACAGACCACCAACCCTTGAGATGACTAATGCAAATGAAAGGGGAGAACCCAAAACTTCTGAGGTGGTCAATCTGCCTGCAAGAGTTTGATTTCACCATTGAGCACAGAGCAGGATGTCACCACCAAAATGCTGATGGTCTCTGTAGGATGTTTTTAACTGACTAGAGGTAGAGATTCATCCAGGAGTGGATTAAATCCTCCTGTCCCTTAGTCTGGTGGGACAGGGGATGAGTGTTAGGGAGAATTCTCATAAATGGCTGACGTCCCTTACCTAATGAGTCCCTCAGCAGCTTTACTGGATTTCTAGGGTTTATTTATTTCACCTGGTAAGAGTGTGAGCCTTTTTCCCACTCTTACATGTGTTTTGCTGTGTGTGTTTTTACCAATTGTGTGATATTGGGCTCTGGAGCCTCACCTACTCCATGAGCATCATTTTTATATGTGTTACACA
The DNA here is from genome assembly GCF_040938575.1 of Ambystoma mexicanum. NCBI lineage: Eukaryota > Metazoa > Chordata > Amphibia > Caudata > Ambystomatidae > Ambystoma > Ambystoma mexicanum. The sequence continues at coordinate 817,296,390 of NC_090924.1, forward strand.
GCGCCCTCAGTGCAGTGACACAGGGGTTGTCTTTTAGACTTCCCACTGACTCAATTTTTCTGGAACTGACTACTGTCTCCCCGAAACATGTAAAGTTGCCATTAAGTTTATGTAGTCTCTTTAAATTACAGATCCAGTACACCCTATCTTCCATGGAGTATTGGAAAGGGCTAATTCGTATCCCTTTTTGTCTGTTTCTCTTGGAGCACTGTTTCGCACCCTTTTCATTAAGACTTGGCTGGTGGCAGTGGTAACTACCCTATTTTTCATACCGTGGTTATCTTAAATAACCATGGTATTGTTTTAGGCTATTTTATTAGCCTCGAACATAAACCTGCTTGACCAAATATATTTTATTTCAGCTCCTGCTGGGTTTATTTGCCATTTCTTTTTGTTAAAGTCTTTCTCGTGTTTTACTCTGCGCGCCAAACCAGGTTTGGTCCCTTTTGTTCACCGTCTTTTCGCAGGCTTCTGCACAGAAGCCCTCCTTAAGGCGCCTGAAAGTCTGGGTAGGCAGGATGTGAGGGAGGGGTCTTAGGACCTCTGCCATGGGTTCCCTTGGTAACCTAAGTCGCACTCCTGTTTGATTGACTGGGTGACTGTCCTTGCCAGGATAGCCACCCTGCTATGTGATTGACAGCCAAGCTGTGTGGATGGGGGACGACTGCATAAAAAGCAAGTCTCTGGGACTGGAAAGGCAGAGTCACCACTGGAACGAAAAACCCAACGAGGAGCTGACAGAAGAGGACCTCTACAGCGACTGAACCGCCCGGTATAGCCCTGATGCAGGTCTGAATCTTCAGAATCCGACGACAGAGAAGATCCTCCAGAAACCTCTTCCCTTGAGCTGATGGGACCAACCATTTCACCCAAACTTCAAGCCAGGACCCCTCCTCTGGTCGAATTCGCTGTACAGAGCTACAGTGGGCCGGATAGCCAGGAAAGTCGGACCCTGCTTGGGTTTTAAGGAGTGCACCTTTTATTTGTTATTTCGCTCTCTGCTGCTGGTTTCTTCCCTGGGTAGTGCAGGACCCTCCAGTCTTCCTACTTCTTGTCAGTCCGACAGTTGCTTCAGGAACCGTGAGCCCGCAGGAACTACCAGGAACGTCCGCCTCAGCTACAGCTTCCTCGCCCTTTTAAGGTACTGTGCAAATCCGGTTGTTCGTTTCGTTCAGCCGCGGTGAAAGTGTTTGAAATCTTTCTCCAAACTGAGGGCTTGTCCTTCTCTTCTCTTTGAGCTAACTTTTCTGCCAACCAACCTCGTCCGGAATCCGTGGCATGAACTTTACCGCAAACTACCCTGAACCGTGTGATCTTGAGCAAAAGACTTTTGACCCATTGACTTTGGCCCTAAGCCTTTTCTACTTGATTCTATCACTGTAGTTCCTCTTGCTCAATTGCCCTGAGTACTTACCTGTTGGTGTGGTTCAATTTCTATTAATTTTGTTTTTCCCTCCCTTTTAAATTGCTGGAGTGCCATTTTGCTCCCACTTCATTTTGTGAGCTTAACTTGCCTGGAACATATTGGGAGTGGTGCGGTGTATTAAGAGTGTGATTTTTAAACTGCATATAATAGTGTAATGTTATACAACTGAACAGTAAAATCAATGTATATCCTTTTACTTGAAAACCTTGAGTTAGTGTTTGCCTGAATCATAGTAATTGTTGTCCTTTGTGTAACTATTTGATACTGCTCACTTACTATTGAGATAAGTCTGGCTGCTCAGCCTTCTCTACCACTTTAACTCTGTAGTACAGGCCTGTACCAAAGGTGAATTTGTTCTGTCACTTGTAGTCTTAATTGTGTGTGGTGTTCACAAAGGGTACTGCATATAATTCTGCCTAACACAGGAAGATGTCTGTGCTCCGAGATGTTTGCAGGTGAGCTGCGGTGCCAGGAGGAAGATGTCTGCACTCTGAGATGTTTGCAGGTGAGCCGCAGTGCCAGGAGGAAGATGTTTGAACTCCGAGATGTTTGCAGATGAGCGCGGGGCCAGGAGGAAGATGTCTGTGCTCTGAGATGTTTGCAGGTGAGCCGCTGTGCCAGGAGGAAGCACACAGGTAAGAGCAGGATTCTCCAGTGACACGCATGGATGAAGATGTCAGGATAACTCCAGGTAAGATGAATCCCAGGTGACGGAGAGTGTTACGCTGCACGGAGGTGCAGAATAACGCAAAGCGTGTGCCTTGGAATTGTTTGGCTTTTATAGCTGAGCTCTTAAGGCCACACCCCCTAGCAAAGTTCTGCATGCCACACCCTGCCACTCCTAGAAGTTAGAAGATGCACGTGCAGATGCAGATGAAGATGGAGACCACACCCGGACTAGTTACATGAATGAGAGTTCTTGAGAGTATTCATGCTCCTAATAAAAGAGTTCCTGTTCATTCTAAGCACTTCTGCCCATAATGAAAATGTCCTGTTTATCTCCTTCCATGAGCCTGGCGCCAAAGGCGCCAGGACTGTGTACAACCAGGCCCCCCATGTATAAATGTCCCAAAGGGACGTGCGTGACCCATGATGCCCCCTGCTCCCTCCACTTGATGGTACCACTATTGTGATGCTGGGCAAGTGGCCATGACACAGATGGTGCGAATATTGATTGGGCAGCGGTTACGTCAATATTATGGTGGAAACCAGTTCCATAACTCGTTGAGATCTATGGCAATGGGAGGAGAGACATCTGTATGCCTCAAATCATGGAATACACATGATAGTCAACTTCTTTGTACCAGCCCTGTTGCTATGGCTATTCTAAAAGAGCCAAATTGTATACTGCTACAAGAGACCTGGTTGACCACAGCTCCAGTTTTGGATGGCTATCAAGTGTTTACACAAATAGCAAAGGGTAGCAAGGGTGGGAGAGTTTCTGGAGGATTACTAATCACAGTGGATTCAGCCCTGGCCCTGGGTATGACTGCTGTTCCCATTGCTTATCTCCCGTTTGGAGCTATGGGAGTGGCCCTCTGCTCTGCAGACCTAGCACTAAATCTTTTGCTGGTTAATATATACTGGCATAAGGGAATTGCTGATCTTACCTATTTTCTGAAGGTGGTGTGTGAATGTATAACTGTGTGGTCAACTAGTTACCCTCAGGGAAGAGTTATACTAGCAGGAGAACTTAATGCCAATTGCCTCCTCCAAGACTTGGATTGGGATTTGTGCGATCAGTCTTTGGATATGATTTTGCAGAACCCTAAAATCCAAGCTACCAGAGGATGGTGCCTCGCCTTAGGGGTGCTTGGGCTGCAGCCCCTTATGGGGAAGTTGCCTAGCCAAACTAACAGGGCAGAAAGTAACACATGGTATAGAGAGTGGAACTCTTCTATGCTGGATTATATATTTTTTTATGAATATATATCAAATTGCTGTATCTCATACTCAGTGTTAAGGAATGAATGGAGTGACCATGCCATCTTAAGGGTGGACTTTGACATTGTGTTGATTACCAGAGAATATACTGACTTGTTACATCTAAGTACTTCCCACTCAGGTAACGCAATGCGATGGTCAGACTCAAATATTGACATCTTAAATCAGTATCTCCATTCAATTATGAAAAGTACAACATTGGAATGGAAAAAGTTAAATTTTAATGTAAATGGGACGCAGAGTTTCATTTTTGATCGGGCACGATCTAACCCCAGCTTTAAGCCAGCGATATCATTTAGGCCACCCCATTGCTATAATGAGGACCTTGCTGCAGCTAAATCTAAATCTACCATGAGGAGGGAGATTAGGAAACTAAGGGATTCTAGTGATAATGCAACTGTTAGATCTAGTCTTGCAAAGAAGATCAAGCAGAAATACAAAAATGACTGCAAATCGATTAAAGCAATGCTATTGCAGCGGGGCGCCGAGACTATGCTTGGGTTTCTGATAAATTCCTGTATGGGGGCATTCTGGTCATTAATTAATGGCCAGGATCCCAATTTTGCTATACCCCAACTAAATTATGTCCCAGGGCCAGAATGGGTCTGATTTTTTGAAAATCTAATTGGATCACCTAATAGTAATATTGGTATTGAACCAGTCTCTTGCCCTTTTACATCTGACTATTCTTGGCAGCCGGACCTAGATATTGAAAGCATCAGTCTCGGGAGGATAGCTCAGCGGCAATGTGCTCGCCTTGGAAGCAAGACGACACCGAGCAACACAGGTTCGATCCCTGGGTCTGCACTTAGAAACCTCTGGGTATTAAGCACGTTATAAATAACCTATCATATCATATCTATCTCCTCCTAAAGAGGTGTAAAGAATCCTGTGCCCCTGTCCCAAATGGCCTAACCAATAACACCTTTAAGGCCAAAATATACTAATTGGGCTAATTTGCTGTTCCTGCAATTTGGCAGTGTTATTCACACAGGAGTTTTCATGGAGTACGGCTCATGTTGTACCAATTTTAAAATGTGGTATTAGGTCGAATCTAAAAATTAGCATCCAAATTGATGCTGATTATAAGCACTTTTCTGCTTTTCTTCTGACTCACTTGGAACAATGGGCTTCCTCCACTCATGGGTTGAATAAACTGCAGACAGGGTTTCGTAAGGGGGACTCAACCAACATTAATGGCCTTGTAGTAAATTGAAATTCAAGAATCAGCATCAATCGATTTATCGGCAGCGTTTGACTGTGTTGATCGCAACCGGTTATGGTCTAAATTGACTGGTTGGGTATGCCTTTTACAGCTTGTGAATGGTGTTTATGAAAATTCTGGAATCCAGATTCGGCTAAACCGACAGGGCGATCTCTCGAGGAGAATACACTTGTACCGGGGTCTCAGGCAGGGCTGTGTGCTGGCCGCCTGGCTATTTAATCAATATTTGTCTGACGTGGCTGACTGTGAAGGGGGACTTATTGCTGCAAAGGTAGGCCAGCCTAAGATCTCATGGCTGGTCTGTGCCGATGACTTTCTGATATTTGATAAAGCTAAGGTTGGTCTTCAAAGGATGCAAACTATGCCAAGGAGAATGGGCTTATTATCAACCCTAGAAAGACAAAAATCTTGGCATTCTCAGAGAGAGAAAAGAAGCAATGCCTCTTGACTCATTGAGAATGTAAATATCAAGAACAGCCTTAGCTTTGTATATCTGGGGTTTCATTTTGGGGCCCATACAGGCATAAGAAATATCCCAGATATCCTTCTGCAAAAAGCAGCCCAGCTTCAGTGTCAGATCATTAAAATCGACTGTATATTTGCCAGATTTTCCCTTAGGCCGGCCCTCATGTTCTATGAATGGAAAATCGTTCCAAAACTAATATGTGGGGCCTCATTACAAGTTTGCCGGTCCAGTAACAACGGTACCGGTAAGCTTGCCGGTACCGTTGTTACCGGACTGGCAAACAACGAGTTCTGCTTGTGGGTGCCTTCCCGCCTGCCAGGTCGGACCTGGCGGGCGTACCGGCACCTGCGAGCAGACACTGATGTTAACACCAGCACCATTCTGGATGGTGCCGGTGCTACCATCCTCCCCATTCCCATTGAGTCCTATGGGACTCAATGGGAATGGGGAGTATTACATTCTTGCACCTGGCAATGGGGAAATACAGGGTCTGCCAGGGCTGTAATGCCCCTGTATTGCCCCATTGCAAGGCGCTGGAAAAATTTGCAAGTACGGTGGCAGCCTGTCGGTTTTATCGGCAAGGCTACCGCCGAACTTGTAATGAGGCCCAAGGTCTTGAACTCTATAATGATGCCATATTTAAACTACTGGATGGGATCGAGGGTAAGCTGTGGCGAAAGACCTTGGGTATCTGTAATGCAATACCTCTTGCAGCTATCAGGTTTGAACTGGGGGTGATATCCTTAACAGTCCGAGTTGAGTGGCGGTTGCTGACTTTATGTTCAAAATTAGCCTCACCACTTGTAGATGACTTGTTTGAGACCTTGGGTGATTCCATTCATTGCAATAGTGATTATCAGGTGAACTCCCACTATCTGGCTCAGCTTGGTAAGAGATGTGAAGCTATCCTTCTAAGAGTTTATTTGGATCTGGAGACCTTAATTAATAATCCGACCAAGGTTAAAAGGGCTCTGCTTGACCTTGACTGGGCTATAACTACTCATTTATTTCATTCTTATCCATCTATGAAACACCTATCCCATGAGCACACACGTCGGGGAATTCTGTCTATATTGCTTTCTCAATTTCCTAATCGACATCCTAGGGGCATACTTCTCCGGCTATGTTGGAATTTGCTTCTTACAAAGGAAATCTTGCTCAGGAGAAGCTTAATTACTGAGGCAGAGAGTGGATGTAGATTATGTAATGCTGGTTTGGCATCCATAAATCATTTGGTACTTGATTGTATTGCATTAATACCATGCAGGACCAAATATATGGAGCCTCTTTTGAAGTATTGAATAGGATGTATAGATTAAAACCTATGGAAAAGATGCCTAAACATCCAAAATGTCCATGAAGGCTTAGCTATATCGGGTTTTAGCCTCAATCTGCTGTAATATCTGTGTCACTCGATTTCCGAATACTAACTTTGATATGCTTTGTTACTATGCTTTACCTCTTTCTATCCTTATCTGTAATTTGTAATTTGAGTAACTGAAAAGACATGCTATGAAAGTTTCTGCCCTCTCCTCTATTTATGCTTTAACTTTGCTGTATATTTATTTGTGATGGTTTGTTTTGTAAAGGTTTAATTTAAACCAGATAAAACAAAAAAATAATTAAAAACAATACTGCAGCCACTGAAAAGTCCCGACCACCCATTCGCTGAAGGCGAAATTTGGAGACTTGAACCAGGCAATCATTTCCAGATCGCAACGATCGACAAGGAACATAGGGATGAAAATGATCACAAAGAAAATCTGCCCCTACCTAATGGTCGGCCCGATTAACGAGGAAAAGGGACTTAAAAGCTATTCTCTGTTTTACCGGGAGCCAATGCAGATGATGAAGTACAGGGCTGATGTGAGAGCTGTATGGAGTGTCTGTGGCTAGCCTGGCAGCCAGATTTCGAATCAGTTGAAGCCGACGGATAAGGCCAGCTGGTTGGGCCAGATACAGAGCATTGCAATTATCCAGCCCACTGGAAACAAGAGAGTCGATGACCACAGGACGCAGAGGAAGAGGAAGAAAGGGCAGAACATTCCGCAGAACCCTCAATAGAAATTGCCCAATTTGAAAGACAGCACTAACTTGCGGGCCATGGACAGAGATGCAGAGAAGTAGACCCCAAGTTCTTCACAACCATCACTGGAACTGGAAACTCACCCAGTGGAGAAGGCCAGATGTCAGAGGACCAAGGACTCGATTTAGGAGAGGTACCAACCACAAGAACCTTTGTCTTGTTCCTATTCAGCTTAAGCCAGTTGGCACTCATCCAATCCCCCATGTCCAGCAGGCAGTCCCTCAAACGAGACAACACCCCACCCAGGTCAAGATCTAATCGGGCTGGGATCTGGGTGTCGTCAGCATACGAGTAGCACATGAAGCCTAGGGAGCGGATGAGGCCAATCTGTGGCTGAATATAGATGTTAAATAACATCTGGGACAAGGCGGAGCCCTGCGGGACCCCACTGGAAAGAGAATACAGAGAGGAAAGAAATGGGGAGAGAGAGACTGATTGGACCATGCCAGTCAAAAAAGAGGTAAACCAAGCCAGGACCGGACCCGAGAGGCCGATGGAGGCCAGGCGGGCGAGAAGCAGGGGGTGGTCCACAGTGTCAAAGGCCGCTGAAAGATCAAGCAAAATCAGGGCCCCAACCCCCCCGGCATCAACCAGCCTGGCCATATCATCCATCACCGAGACTAGCACGCTCTCGGTTCCCCTCACGGGATGGAAACCAGACTGTAAGGGGTCAAGTACAGGGGAATTCTGAAGGAAACCAGATAAAAGAGGTGAAATAAGATATTCCAGTAGTTTCATGAAGAAGGGAAGCAATGAGATAGGGCGAAAGTTAGAAAGAACAAAACATCCAGTGATGGCTTCTTCAAGAGAGGGATCACAATGGCCTTTTTAAGTTCCTTTGGAATAACTCCCGAGTCACAGGAGAGATTAATAGCCTGGGTCACCAGAGGGGTGATTTCAGGCATAATATCCTTTAAAACAAAGAAATGGATAGGATCTGAGGGTGCAGCAGTTTTTAAACGGGAAATGGCAGCCAAAACATCCTCCTCAGTGAACACTGAAATGGCAGACCAGCCCGGGGTAACAGGCACAGGGGTGGCATTAGTCTGTAAGACTACGCCAACCTGACAAAGCTGTATATGATGATGAATATTTTCAATTTTAGAGTGGAAAAAAGTGGCTAAAGCATCACACTATGACTGGGAAGCCAGGCACAGTGGGCAGAAAGCGCACAGTCGATGAAAATGACTTAACAACCAAGAAAGCTCCTTAGATTGATGAAGAGCTGTTTCTGTCTGAGAGGTGAAAAACCGCTGCTTGGCCATTTTAATAGCCAAGTGGTAGCTTTTGGACTGGGAGACAAAAAGCAGTTTAGCCTCTGGGCAATACAAAGAACACCATTTACGTTCAGCCTGACGCAGCCCTAGTTTGCAGTTCCATGTGTTAAAATCATGGCAAAAATGGCTGTTTACACAAAAAATCGCGGCAAAAAGGCTGTGGTGTTGCCGCCGCAATCCATGTAATGGATGCGGGGGACACCCCTGCAACTCCCAGACCCATTATACCATTTAAGGGGGGCAGGGGACACCCCGCAACCCTCGCTCCCCTTAAATGGTATAATGGGGTACACCTTTACCGGGTGAACCCACCGCATTTTTGCCGCGATTTTTTGTAAAGGCAACATTTTTGCCGCGATTTTATTACTGCATACCAGTTTCACCAGTCTAAATTCAGCAGAGAACCAGGGTTGGGATGGATGGTTACGCAACTGAAGCACTTTCAGAGGCGCCAGTTGACCAGCAGCCTTAAGAAGTGCCTGGGACAGGCCAGACAGATACGCAGGCCCTTCGGCCGGACAATTAGTCCTGACCAGGGACGCCAGATGAGAAATATTGACATTGTGCCAGTTTCTCTTCACTACTGACCGTGATGTTGGAATGGGAAGAGGGGATCTGAAGGGTACCAAGAATGAGAGCAGAAAATGATCAGACCAGGGAATGGGAAGAAGAGGCAGCATTACCAAATCAGGAAATGAAGAGATGACTAGATCTAAAATACCCCAACAGAGGTAGGTAGGCTCAACCACATGTTGAGTTAAGTCAATGTCAAGAACTGTCTCACAAAATTGGCCTAACAGTGGAGGCTGAGGCGAGTTCAACCTCATATTAAAATCACCTAGGACCACTAAGTTAGTGTGGGTTAGATTCAGTGAGGCTATAAGCTCCAGGAAATGCTGGCGGAATTGCACCTAAGAGCCAGGAGGGCGATAGACTAACATAAAAATGAAATGATTCAGAGGATGACGAGGCTAGGCACACCAGCATAGCCTCCACTCCCAAATCATGAATTAAGGGTAGAGCGGTTATCCAGGGAGCAGTCTAAATATGAAAGCTATCCTCCCACTAGGATGGGCAGTAACTCCATCTAGATGGAGGATTTTGTAGCCAACAGACAGAAATTATGGGAAGATAGGCGCCAAAGTATCGGACAGCCATGTCTCTGTAATACAGAGCAGACCAAGGCTATGGTCATGGAGCAAATCAAAGACACCTGCAACATGTGCTACTAAGGAGCAACAGTTAAGCAGCAGAACATTCAGAAAAGTGTTAATAAGATTGCCTTTGGGAAGGGAGACCGGACTTGTCACCCCAAACCACAGAGGAAAAGCAGTATTTGAAGGCACCAGTGTTAGGAGACTATCACACAAATAGCGAAGTTCAGTGGACCAGGAAAAGCCTGAGGACCTGGCCGGGAACCAGACGGGCCGAGACGGGCTTAACGTTGGCGCAAGTTTGGCGCGGCGAGCTCTACATTGCTGCGCTCGACCGCTGCGCTGTCTGGTCCCATAGGTGTTATATCTACACATGTTATGTTACAGAGACCAATCCCCTGGTGCGAAGCCCAGCCGGGGGGGGGGGGGGGGTGCAACTTCCTGCAAATGGTGCTTGGGAGTAAGAAACTAAAACAGGACTTGTAACCCGAGTGCGAGCCTCTGCGTCCAGAGAGGCCAAGCGCCCTCTCACCAGAGAGTCCCCTGGTTACAAGGAAATAAGAAAGAAAAATAAGGCCAAACTAAAATAATACAAGGTAAGAAAAAATAAAACAGAACCGATTCCGTGTGTGCTGGAAATGCAGCGCCCAGTCATGCGCTGTGGTGTGGGTAAGCCAGCACCTTAAAGAAATAAAATCAAGGCAAATAAAACACTTTCCCATCACAGAAAAGCAAAGCAACAGTCAGCACCGAAGCAACAGCCTTAGTGTGTGCATCAGAAGAAAATGAGGGCAGACTGGAGCTAAAAGCTCAATAATCACCAATCCCCTGGTGCGAAGCCCAGCGTGGGGGGGGGGGGTGGCGCTGGGGGTGCGACTTCCTGCAAATGGTGCTTGGGAATAAGAAACAAAAACAGGACTTGTAACCCAAGTGCGAGCCTCGGTCGTCCAGAGAGGACAGGCACCCTCTCACCAGAAAGACACCCCTGGTTACAAGGAAATAAGAAAGACAAATAAGGCCAAACTAAAATAAATAATAACAGGTAAGAAAAAATAAAACGGAACGGATTCTGTGTGTGCTAGAAATGCAGCGCCCAGTCATGCGCTGTGGTGTGGGTCAGCCAGCACATTAAAGGAAATAAAATCAGGGCAAATAAAACACTTTCCCATTACAGAAAAACAAAGCACCAATCAGCACCGAGGCAACAGCCTTACTGTGTGCCTCTGGGTGTGGATCTGGTGGGAGGGATGCAGCATCTGGGTGTGGATCTGGTGGGAAGGAGGGGCCTCTGGGTGTGGATCTGGAGGGAGGGATCGGCCATCTGAATGTACGTCTGGAGGTAGGAAAGGGGGCCTCTGTGCATGGGTCTGAAGAGAGGGCAGGGGCATCTGGGTGAGAATCTGGATGGAGGGATGGGGCATCTGGGTGTGAATCTGAATGGAGGGATGGGGCATTTGGCTGTGGATCTGGATGGAGGGATGGAGCATCTGGGTGTGCATCTGGAGGGAGGGCTGGGGAGTCTCGGTGTGCATCTGGAGAGAGGGAAGGGACGTCTGGGTGTGGGTCTGGTGGGAGGTATGGGGCATCTCAGTGTGGATCTAGTAGGAAGGACGGGTCATCTGGGTGTGGATCTGGAGGGAGGGACTGGGCATCTGGGTATTTGATCTGGTGAGAGGGATGGGGCGTCTGTGTGCGGATCTGGTGGGAGGGATGGGGTATTTGGGTATGGAGGGACGCATGGGGGCATCAGTGTGTGAGTCTGTAGGGAGGGATGGTGACATTTGAATCTTGTGTGTGGGTCTGGAGGAAAAGAGAAATGGGGCATCCGAGCATGAATGAAGGGATGAGAGCATCTGTGTGTGGCTCTGGCGGAGGGATAGAGCCTCTAGTTGTGGGTATGGAAGGACAGATGGTGGCATCTATGTGTGGGTATGGAGTGAGGGATAGGGCATGTGGGTCGCGAGGGGTGAATAGTGGCATGATCTGGAGGGAAGGATGGGGCATGTGGGTGTGGATCTGGTAAGAGGAATGGGGCTTCTGGGTGTGGATCTGGTGTGAATGATGGGGTCTCTGGGTGTGGATCTGGTGGGAGGGACAGGGCATCTGGGTATGAAACTGGACATCTGGGAATGGATCTTGTAGGAAGCACAGAGCATCTTGCTGCGGCTGTGGTGGAAGGGATGGGGCATCTGGGTATGGAGGGATGTATGGGGGCATCAGTGTTTGAGTCCAGAGGGCGGGATGGTGGCATTTGAATCTTGTGTGTGGATCTGGAGGAAAGGAGGGATGGGGCATCTGAGCATGAATGAAGGGATGAGAGCATCTGTGTGTGGCTCTGGTGGAGGAATAGATCCTCTAGTTGTGGGTATGGAGGGGGGGTGGTGGCATATGTGTGGGGGTATGGAGTGAGGTATGGGGCATGTGGGTCTGAAGGGGTGAATAGTGGCATGTAGATCTGGAGGGAGGATGGGACAAATGGGTCTGGAGGGAGGTATGGGGCAGGGTGCAAAATGTGCACTCACCCCTAGCCATTGCCTAGTGATATTTCACTCCTGACGAGTAACAACGTGTGTGCTGGCTGTGTGTATGCATAGAATTGAGGCAGCAAGTGACTTACGTCTGGCTAGTAGCTTGCAACTTGAAATCGCATCCCCTTGATGGGGGCATGTGGGTATATAGAGGAGAGATGGGGCATTTGGGTCTGGAGGGAATTGTGATGGCATTCTGGAATCGAGGGACGGATGGAGCATGCGTGTCAATGGAGGGCTGGAGTAATGTGGGTCTGGAGCGAGGGCTGGGAGAATGTGGGCCTACAGGATGGGGGAACATGGGTGTCGAAGGTTGGATGGGGGAATCTGGGTGTAGGTCTGGAGGGAGGGACTTGGCATCTCCGTGTGGGCATGAAGGCAGGGCAGATGGGGACCCTGAGGCAGGGCGCATGTCGCCATCTGAGTGTGGGCCTGGAGAGAGGGATCGGGTGACTGGGTGTGGGTTTGGAGGGAGGGCAGATCACACATCTGGGTGTGGTTCTTGAGGAGGGCTGAATGGGGCCATCAAGGTGTCGGTCTGGCTGGAGGGACAGGGCAACTGGGTGTGGGCCTGATGGGAGTGAATGGAGAGAGTACCGCCAGTGCTATGGGCAAACAGAGTTTGGGTACAGAGGGATGGACAGGGCGACTAAGTGTGTGTCTGAAGGGCCTTCACCCTCCCTAACCATGGCCACTTACCCTACCCCCACTCACACCGCCCCAACCCACGCACCCTACCCCAACACTCACTATAAACCCACCCACCCTACCCCCACTCTCTCTATCCCCACCCAACCCCCACTCTTTCTATCCCCACACCTCCTACCACAACTCTATCCCCAAACACCCACCATACCCCCACTCTCTCTACACAAACCACCCACCATACCCCTGCACCCTTAACCCCCACTCACCCAACCTCCAATCTACCCTCACCCAACCACTTTACCCACACTCTTAACCCCCACCTACCCTACCCCTGCTCTCTCTACCCCTACTCACCCTGCCCCCACCCACCCAATGCCCACTTTTTCTAAACTCACCCACCCAATCACCACTCTTTAGCCACACCCACCCACACTGTCCACCACCACCCACCCTACCTCAACTCTATCTGCCCCACCCACTCTAGCCCAACTTTCTCTCTAAAATCCCCACCCTACCCCCACTCTCTCTGCCCCATACACACCCACCCTACCCCACTCTCTCTACCGCACCCACCCAATCCCCACTCTCTAGCCCCACCAATCCTATCCACGCTCTCTCTGCCTACAACCACCAACACTACCCCCTCACTCTACACCCAAACACCCATCCTACCTCCACTCTCTCTAACCCCATCCCTCCAAGCTACTGCCACTCTCTCTACCGTCACCAACCCTACCCCACCCACGCTACCCCACTATCTACCACTACTCAACTGTGGGGATGGACCTCCGATCTCCTTAATCAAAATAGGCTCACCTCACAAGAAGTGCGTGCACGTTTGTCCGTAAAGTAAGTTTATTGTATACAAATGGCCGGAAGGGTCTAGATGACTCTTTAGAGACCAAACTAACCAGATTCTCTCAGAACCACAAGATTATACCTTATATACATCATTGCAACATTTAACACACTCCCACATATTCCGTTACAAAATCATCCCCCCAAACATGATTCGTCAAGGAAATCTAATCCCCCTCAGTTCCAACTCTCTCATTGGATACATTCACTTAACCACCATCCCCTTTCAACATATATTTACATTTAGCTCATATTTACGGCACACCCCTTTTTGGGATCTTTCCATATTCAGTCATGACATCATTACAAGGTTACATATTCTCATACAACAATCCTAATTTATTATAGGTTCCATCTGGTCAAGGGCCTCTTAACACAGGGCGTGATGTATATGACTTTCACAAGGACACTTCCACCCAGCCTTGCTGGCATCCCTGGTATCTGTTGTTTCAGGCTAATCTATAATGACTACCATTTCACACTCATGGCCTCAGGCCACATGGTGGTCATTTCTGAGAACCTGATTAAAACTCATAAACCATTTGCCAACTCTGCCCTCAAACCACCCCTTGCACCGGGTTTATTACCTGGCCCCAAGTCGACCCTACCAGTTGGCCGGACTTCCCTGGTCACTGAATAACAAACTCCCATGGTCTCAGGAAGATTGCATCATCCTATCCACAATAGCCCCAAGTCGTAAAACCATGCCTGGCCGCAACTGAATATCTGATGTTATTGCAACTGCCTGAATGCAGTTAGCTGCCTTCTCCCATCCTTTGACCTCGATCAACCGAGTTTATCTCACCACCCCAGGTTTCTGCGGCCTACATAAACCCCAATTATGAGGGACCCACGGTATACAGCCTTCCCATATATTTATGTATTCGCCATGTACCCATTGCTCTTCAACTGTCTCAAACACATTTCCCTGGAAATCCCAGTGTATGAATGTCTATGCATGTTATGCATATATGTTCAAGACTACAGTGTCCCTTCACAGTGGCTTCCCAAATCACAAATCTCCTTTCTCACATACGCATAAAAAGCTCCTCGCTTCCCATCTTTAGGCGCTGTATTTCATGCCACACAGCTACATTGTATTCTCGCTGCATCTGCAGACATGTCATTCTGTTGCTACAGGTGTGTGAATCTAAAATGTATCACTTATACACAAAATAACAATAACAGTAACACACATCCCATTCTCATTAACTACACTAGATACATACTAAATGGCAACATCGTGCTAACATCACATCTACCCCAGTCACCAATATGGTGCACGCAGCACAAACCCTTCTTTCCCATTGTACCATTATCGACTACCCCAACACAACCTCCCCCAGTCTCTACCCACACTGCCCTTACCCCCACTCTTTCTAGTGACACCCACCCTACCCCCAATCCCCCTACTCTCTATCCCATCTCATCCTTCTTCTCGCACTCTTGCTTTATTTCTGACACTCCCACTATCAATCTTTCTTGCTCATATTTCCTTATGCTCTCCATCGCTGAAACCCTCTCTCATTTGGTTCCCCCTTACTCTATTCCCCTTTCTTATCATTCTCTTGCACACCAGCGCCCTTTATCGCATCCGCCTTTTAAATGTTGCACTCTCCTCCTTGCACCCTGGTGCCTATTAATTCAAAATGCAATGAACAGCATTAAACACCAAAACTATTGGCTTTGGCAATGTTTGTCTTTAAAGAAATCATGGCTTAACAGTGCACACAAGAAGCACAGGTGTATCTAAAATAGAACACTATTTTTTCTAAATGATCAAAGTCTCATAGAACTAATTAACATTGTCTGTTTTCTTTTTACCGCTTTATTTATCCTCATATTCCATGTTTTTATTGTACCAGCTTTTTTAATGATATTAATAAATAAAAAACAAAAAGTAATGTTCAAAGTCTGGACTGACAATAAGATGGCAGCACTATATCCTGTGGCTGATGGAACTTTGAAAGGAGTTCAGGAAGGAAACTCGGATCACATCGACGTACCAGAGAATCCGGGAATGGATTCACAACAATGCTCCAATTTCTCCCTGCCAAAGTAATGGCCACCAAAAACACTGTTTTACATGTGAGAAACTTGATATCGATGCACTCCACTGGTTCAAAGGGAGAGTCCTGCAAAGCATGCAACCCCAAGGGAAGGTCCCAAGGAGGAACACCAGACACACCATGGACTTCGACAAGAGAAAACATTTTATCAGTCGGGAGATCAATGGCTCACACCTGGAATTGAGAACCCATGGCTCCCTTAAAGCCCAGATCGCTACACACTGCGCCCTAAAAGAGGACACAGCGAGACCCAAGTTCCATCCACTCTGCAGAAACTGCAATATCAAAGGTAAGGAACAGTCCAGAGCATGCACCGACTTCCTAGCACACCACCTTGCGAACATTTTCCAGTGCTCCTCATACACCTTCAATGTCAAGGGATGCCTTGACTTTTGAATAGCAAACACCGATAGCGGAGTTAAGTCCTGTCTCCGTAATCCCTGCCTCTCAACCTCCAAACCCTCCCAATTTGGAATCTGAGAGGCAGGAGGACCCTGCCCCATCCAGAGTGGGCACAAGCATGAGGGCAGGAACTATCCCAGAGCCAAAGCTAGACCAGGAAGAAGAGGGTACCAAGGGCGCCTTGACCACACCAATGCCACCAGAATCACTTCAGACCCTGAGTCCTGAATCTTCAGCAGTACCTTGGGAAGCAGCAAGATTGCAGGAAATGCCTTAAAAAGCCTGTGTGGGCATTCCAGCATCAAGACATCAACACCCCAAGCCCCCGGGCACAGGAACCTAGAGCAAAAAGGGAGCAGTTGAGCAACCATCGGAGAAGCAAACAGGTCCAGCACTGGTGACTCGAACTTCTGACAGATCCTGCGAATCACCGACCTGTGCAATGTCACGGTTTATTACATGGCACACGCCAGCCAGAGAACTCCTTCCACTACAGTGAATGTGGCAGACAATAAAACGCTTTTTATTTTGAGTATACTGTGCATTCTTTTGAGTAGGCCTCCAACCCGTCTCGCACCCAACCTCCACAAACACCCGACATCACAATGGACTAGGAACCAGGCCGGTGTGTATCAATAACATTTATTAATTTATTATTTAATGAAAATGGAAAATCAACCAATTACACATCCACCAATGTTGTGGCAACACAAAAAAACAGGTTAAGATATACTATTACAGTTAATTCTGTATTTTTTTTATGGCAGACCACAAAAGGACAATTTACCACAATGATATCACGACAGTTAAGCACTCGCCCCTGAAACACTCACCCCCAAACATCAATTTGGACTTGATTCTTTTGAATGGAAGGCAGTGGCAAGGAGTAGGAATATGGAGGGAAGATCGGTTTGGGATGAAGCCCACCACGACAAGATTGGAAGCCAGCGAAGAAAGGGAAAACCCGTTTTTAGGGCATGGGGTTTTTATTTTTTCTCAAAACTGCTAGTGGACAGAATAGAAGAAAATTTGTATTGCTGACACACAGGAGACAGGCACATTTTTACAGAATACTAATCAGCACACCAGGGAAAATATTAATAGAGTAGGAAAATCGGTTTTTGGGACATAGCAAATGCAAAGGGAAAATACAGTGGCAAATGGAAATTCATTTACACTGAGGCTAATTATGACAGGTAGGCTCTGGGAAAGGGGTAACTTACAATGGGAAAATCGTTTTTCAGTTACAATGACAGAGGCACATAACAGGTAGACGTCTGGGCAAAGGGATTGCTCACACAAATGAACCAGTTGGGGTTTAAACTTGTTGACAGATGCAAATGGGAATTTGTTTGGTAACGCACACAATCCACAGACAAATTCGGTTTTCAGCTCACAATGGTATTAATTCTTAATGACTATAACAATTACAAAAACACTGAGACAAAGATTGTTGGTTTCGAATTTCAACAATCGCGATCCGTGAAATTCAATGGGGGAATTAATTGATTTACTTACAAAAATACTAAGGATTTACACAGACAAATGATTTAATGGGGATATGCTAACATACACAGGCAAAGAAGAGATTATTCTATGGGGAGATGACTGAACTACACAGGCAATTGGGGTTTTCAATGGGGAAATATTGGATGCACTGCTACAAAAATGATGGGCGTATGAAATGTAAGGCTGGGGTTATTGCTACTTACATAGCAAGCCTTTGTTTAAGATTCAGGAAAGCCAGCTGGATCTCAGGACACTCTGGAAAAAAAGGCAGAAGATATGGTCACTCCACTCTGAAAAATGGTAAGTTTCAGCAGCCTTCTCTCCGTCCTCCTTTTTCTGTTTTCCCCGGTTGTTCTCAATTTCTGTCCCAGTACAGTCCCCCTTATATAGCAGAAATGACATCACACACAATCTAGGGGAAGTACCCTGTAATTATAACTGCCGCTAGGATTGGACAGTTACCATCCCTCTCTCTGCCCCCAGTCAGGATTGGTTCAGGGGAGGAGAGCACCATCTGTCTTTTTCCATTAGTCATCATCCTTGGTTCTCCTTACAATTATTTGGCAAAAACTAGTTATGTATCATAACTTCATAATTGTACTAGCCACTGCCAAATAAAACATAAATTCTGTTTGAGCTGATCATGGGGAATTAGATAAGCCGACCGCCAAATCTGTACGATGTAGCATGGCAAGGTGTCAAATTTTTGTCGTTTTCATAAAATGGCACAACAGTTATGAATATGTAAGTTATCAAGCATGTTCCCAATTTCATTTTCCATCTTTTCATCAACTCTCATAATTGTCACATGTTCAGATCAAGTATTATAAAGGGCACCTGGTTGATGCCTTGCTCTTCCCAGGTAGGTAAACCTGTATAACAACACAATTGAGCAAGGTCATGAGGGTCCAACTGTTGATTAGAACTTCTCACTTCTGAATTTCAATAAAATCAACATTGATATAGATTTATGAAAAAAGGCTGCATTTCCTGTTTAATTTGTTTGCAGTAAGTGTTATAATACATATGAATATAAAAGCATAGGATGTTCAACATGATACATGGTGTAGTACATGAGTATCAAAATCCAAAATAATGTTCGGAGGACAATTTCAAACAGTTACATTCTCTAGGTCTCCTTGTGAGGCAGACATGAGAAAACGCTATTTTAATTGACTGGTACAAAGCACACATAAGTGAAAACAATCAAAAGTTGAAAAACAACATGAAAGCAGGTCAACACAAGAGTGTTTCAGTCATTCTAGCTAAACTTGGGAAGCAGTGGTTTAGTAGGCCTTCATTAGGACGGATAAATTCTTAGGAGTGGAAAATCCTATGTAATCGTAATCATTGATAGCATGTATGCGTAAATCATCTTAGTGTCTGTGTACACTAATATGAGCAGGTCAACAATATTTCTGCAAAGAGGTCATGCTAGTGATGAGCCTGTGTAAGGAGAGACGTCTCAAAAGAGGCGGCATGTTAGTACATCAATATCCAGAGCAATACATATGAATTGATTTGGCCTCTGAAAGAAATAAGAGGCAGGCATGGATGCGCTGCTTAGTCAGCGTGTGCACGGTCAAAGTCCCATCTCTGCAACTGACTTAGAAGTTCTAATCAACAGTTGGACCCACATGTTCAGATCAGCCAGAAACCTAATTTAACTGCCCATTACAGTTCCCAGTGTCATAGGGAGATGCATTTTATACCCCTAAAACTACCTGGAAATGACATGAAAAATGGCATAAAAACAAAATTAATCGTCAGTCTGATTGCTGCGCAAAATGCCTAAAATGAAAATAGTCTTTTAAATTAATTGGGAGTGTCTCCTGTTCAACAAATGGGAGGCCGCTTTATCCCCCACAGACATCTGTCTCCATGGGCTCAGCCTTTGACCAGAGATTTTTATGAGTCCCTTTGAAATTAGTGTGGGCTCTTCGAAGTGGGTGCAGCAACGATTCATACCTTTTAGTCATGCTTCAGCCCAGGATGGCTTTCTTCGAAATCCCTGCTTTCCTGCCAGCCAGTCCTTCAGGTGAATGTTGACGCCTCCAACAGCAATACATTTTATTGCAGGGTTGTTAGCTGGGAGGTGCGACATCCAGGGCTGGAAGTTGGGCTTTTCATTGTGAAGTTTTTCCTGAAGTGGCTCTTCACATGTTAGTGGAGTTTTGTGGGTGAAACATAAAATACATTTGCATTGGTCACCCCAGACATCATGTTTTGCTTTCCTGACATTTTTCTCTGATCAGTGATATCTTTTTCCATTGTGGCTTTTTAAAGCCATTTTTAGCAGACCATTTTTGCTTTTAATGTTTCAAAATCCTGTTTTCCATGTCACAGGATTCTTTGATTCCTCCTTCTTGGGGGAATTCACTGCTGCTTGTCCATTGATAATTTGAAGTAGGCCCCTTTCCACATGGCTCTCAACTTCACATGAAACAAAAGAAAAAGCTAGGCCGTTTTTGGTGCAATGTTTAAATTCCTGCCCTTCAGGTGACAGGGAAAGCAAAAGCAAGGCTGTTTTACCTGCAGTGTTTAAATGGCTGCTATTCATGTAAAAGGGACTTCTGTTTGGGGCCTTTAAATGCACCCCACATGCCCCCCCTGTTCTTCCATGACTCTTTGTTGGGGAAAAGCAGGGCAGAGTGGGGTTTCCTTAGGTGTCATTTTCCTTCATCAGGGAGTGGGCACTCCAGTATCCCCTTCCGTCTCTGTGTTGGGGGTATGGCATAGCACCCCCTTTTCTTCCTTCTTTTGCGAGGGGCACTCCAGCCTCACCTTGCATCTTTGGGTTGGAGGGTGTGGCACAGCACCCCCTTTCTTCCTTCCCTTCCAGGTCCACGGTGTTCTCATCGGGCTCCGCTCTCCACTCCAGGCTAGAATTTAAGGAGGTTAGTTCTCTAATAGAAGATTTAAGAAAACAAGTTTCAATACTTTTTACACACATTTTTCCCGGAAGATTTACAAGAATTTACAACAATAACCTAAAGTGATCATATGACATTCTAGTTTCATAAACAATTTTTATCTTTTTTTTTCATTTTCACATAACATCATTACTCCCTGATATATATTACATGGTGTAGTTATGGTTAAGCTGCTGTTTCCATAGGAAGAGCACTTTTTGGGTGGCTTATAACTTCGCTCCCCCTGGACGAATCCTCACCAAACTTTGCAAAAAAAGTCCAAGGGGGGCAAAGTTATAAGGGGGGGTCCCAAAACTTTTTTTTTTCCCATAGACATAATGGGAAATAACTTTGCTCACGCCTACAGCCCAAACCGCTGGACGGATTTACACCAAATTTGCAGCAGGAGCGGCGGCTTGGTCCCAAAAGCGTGCTTTTTTTTATTTGGTGTAAATCCGTCCAGTAGTTTTTTTAAAAAAAGACAAAAATGTAAGTGAAAAAAATTGGCTGCAGTAAAGCGTGTAGTGCGTCTTATTTTCAGAGACGCCCGCCATCTTAGTTTATTGTTCTTATATTGGCATCTGTGGCAAGCTCTGCGGCGACTTCAGACTTCACAAGTGATTATCACAACGGAACAAGCGAAAATTCCAATGCGATAAGATCAGAGGACAGCGGGGCCTCCAATGGGGCTGTGTGAGGCTCATGTGGATTACACTTCCAAAACATCCCAGGCTGCTGCAGACGTGCAGGAGACACACCATCGTACACGGTGGCCTGCGGAGGACCGAGGAGCGGATATCCCATTCCCCCTACCCCCACTCATTACCCATGCCTCCCTCCTGTACCCCCCACACCCCGCTCATGCCCGTGTCTCCCTCGTGTTCCCCCAACCCCCCGCTCATGCCCCGTGTCTCTCTCCCGTTACCCCCCACCCCCGGTCATGCCCCGTGTCTCTCTCCTGTTGCCCCTCCTACTCATGCCCCGTGTCGCCCTGCTGTTGCTCCTCACCCCCCGCTCATGCCCCGTGTCTCCCTGCTGTTGCCCCCCACCCCCGCTCATGCCCCGTGTCTTTCTCCTGTTACCCCCCAACCCCCGCTCATGCCCCGTGTCTCTCTCCTGCTGCCCCCACTCCCCGCTCATGCCCTGTGTCTCTCTCCTGTTACCCCCATCCCCCTCTCATGCCCCGTGTCTCCCTGATGTTGCCCCCACCCTCTGCTCATGCCCCGTGTCTCCCTGCTGTTGCCCCCCACCCCCCGCTCATGCCCTGTGTCTCTCTCCTGTTACCCCCCACCCCCTCTCATGCCCTGTGTCTATCTCCTGTTGCCCCCACCCCCTGGTCATGACCCGTGTCTCCCTGCTTTTGCCCCCAGCCCCCGCTCATGCCCTGTGTCTCTCTCCAGTTGTCCCCCACCCCCTGCTCATGCCCTGTGTCTCACTGCTGTTGCCCACAACCCCCAGCTTGTGCCCCTTGTCTCAAT
The DNA here is from genome assembly GCF_040938575.1 of Ambystoma mexicanum. NCBI lineage: Eukaryota > Metazoa > Chordata > Amphibia > Caudata > Ambystomatidae > Ambystoma > Ambystoma mexicanum. Next base: position 817,318,372 of record NC_090924.1, read on the forward strand.
CCTGTTGGCCCCCACCCCCCGCTCATGCACCGTGTCTCCCTCGTGTTCCCCCCACCCCCTCTCATGCCCCGTGTCTCTCTCCTGTTACCCCCACCCCCCTCTCATGCCTGTGTCTCTCTCCTGTTGCCCCTCACCCCAGGTCATGCCCCGTGTCTCCCTGCTGTTGCCCCCAAACCCTCGCTCATGCCCCGTGTCTCTCTCCTGTTGCCCCCCAACCCCCTCTCATGCCCCATGTCTCTCTCCTGTTGCCCCCCAAACCCGGTCATGACCCGTGTCTCCCTGCTGTTGCCCCCCACCCCCCGCTCATGCCCCGTGTCTCTCTCCTGTTTCCCCCCAACCCCCGGTCATGCCCCATGTCTCTCTCATGTGCCCCCCACCCCCGCTCATGACCCGTGTCTCCCTGCTGTGGCCCCTCACCCCCTGCTCATGCCCCGTGTCTCCCTGCTGCTGCCCCCACCCCGCTCATGCCCCGTGTCTCTCTCCTGTTACCCCCCACCCCGCTCATGCCCCGGTTCTCTCTCCTGTTGCCTCCTACCCCCTGCTCATGCCCTGTGTCTCTCTCCTGTTACCCCCCTCTCATGCCCCATGTCTCTCTCCTGTTGCCCCCCAACCCCGGTCATGCCCCGTGTCTCCCTGCTGTTGCCCCCCACACCCTGCTCATGCCCCGTGTCTCTCTCCTGTTACCCCTCTCTCATGCCCCGTGTCTTTCTTCTGTTGCCCCCCACCCCCGGTCATGCCCCGTGTCTCCCTGCTGTTGCCCCCACCCCTCGCTCATGCCCCGTGTCTCTCGCTTGTTACCCCCCACCCCGCTCATGCCCCGGATCTCTCTCCTGTTGCCCCCCACCCCCTGCTCCTGACCCGTGTCTCCCTCCTGTTACCCCCACCCCCGCTCATGCCCCGTTTCTCTCTCCTGTTGCCGCACCCCCTCTTATGCCCCTTGTCTCCCTGCTGTTTCCGCCCACCCTCCGCTCATGCCCCGTGTCTCCCTGCTGTTGCCCCCCACCCCCCGCTCATGCCCCGTGTCTCTCTCCTGTTACCCCCACCCCCATCTCATGCCCCGTGTCTCTCTCCTGTTACCCCCCACCCCTCTCTCATGCCCCATGTCTCTCTCTGTTGCCCCCCACCCCCGGTCATGCCCCGTGTCTCCCTGCTGTTGCCCCCCCACCCCCCACTCATGCCCTGTGTCTCCCTCGTGTTCCCCCCACCCCCACCCATGCCCTGTGTCTCCCTGCTGTTGCCCCCACCCTCCGCTCATGCCCCGTGTCTCCCTGCTGTTGCCCCCCGCCCCCGCTCATGCCCATGTCTCCCCCCTGTTGCCTCTGACCCCCTGCTCATGCCCCGTGTCTCTCTCTTGTTACCCCCACCACCCGCTCATGCCCCGTGTCTCCCTGCTGTTGCCCCCCACCCCCACTCATGCCCCGTGTCTCCCTGCTGTTGCCCCCCACCCCCGCTCATGCCCCGTGTCTCTCTCTTGTTACCCCCACCACCCGCTCATGCCCCGTGTCTCCCTGCTGTTGCCCCCCACCCCCACTCATGCCCCGTGTCTCCCTGCTGTTGCCCCCACCCCCCGCTCATGCCCCATGTCTCTCTCCTGTTGCCCCCCACCCCCCGCTCATGCCCCATGTCTCCCTTGTGTTCCCCCCACCCCCCACCCATGCCCCGTGTCTCCCTGCTGTTGCCCCCACAGTCCGCTCATGCCCCGTGTCTCCCTGCTGTTGCCCCTCACCCTCCGCTCATGCCCCATGTCTCTCTCCTGTTACCCCCCTCTCATGCCCTGTGTCTCTCTCCTGTTACTCCCCACCCCCTCTCATGCCCCGTGTCTCTCTCCTGTTAGCCCCCCACCCCCCGGTCATGCCCCGTGTCTCCCTGCTGTTGCCCCCCACCCCCGCTCATGCCCGTATCTCTCTCCTGTTACCCCCCACCCCCCGCTCATGCCCCGTGTCTCTCTCCTGTTACCCCCCACCCCCTGCTCATGCCCCGTGTCTCTCTCCTGTTGCCCCTCCTACTCATGCTCCGTGTCTCCCTGCTGTTGCTCCTCACCCCCGCTCATACCCCGTGTCTCCCTGCTGTTGCTCCCCACCCCCGCTCATGCCCCGTGTCTTTCTCCTGTTACCCCCCAACCCCCGCTCATGCCCCGTGTCTCTCTCCTGCTGCCCCCACTCCCTGCTCATGCCCTGTGTCTCTCTGCTGTTACCCCCATCCCCCTCTCATGCCCCTTGTCTCCCTGCTGTTTCCGCCCACCCTCCGCTCATGCCCCGTGTCTCCCTGCTGTTGCCCCCCACCCCCCGCTCATGCCCCGTGTCTCTCTCCTGTTACCCCCACCCCCATCTCATGCCCCGTGTCTCTCTCCTGTTACCCCCCACCCCTCTCTCATGCCCCATGTCTCTCTCTGTTGCCCCCCACCCCCGGTCATGCCCCATGTCTCCCTGCTGTTGCCCCCCCACCCCCCACTCATGCCCCGTGTCTCCCTCGTGTTCCCCCCACCCCCACCCATGCCCTGTGTCTCCCTGCTGTTGCCCCCACCCTCCGCTCATGCCCCGTGTCTCCCTGCTGTTGCCCCCCGCCCCCGCTCATGCCCATGTCTCCCTCCTGTTGCCTCTGACCCCCTGCTCATGCCCCGTGTCTCTCTCTTGTTACCCCCACCACCCGCTCATGCCCCGTGTCTCCCTGCTGTTGCCCCCCACCCCCACTCATGCCCCGTGTCTCCCTGCTGTTGCCCCCCACCCCCGCTCATGCCCCGTGTCTCTCTCTTGTTACCCCCACCACCCGCTCATGCCCCGTGTCTCCCTGCTGTTGCCCCCCACCCCCACTCATGCCCCGTGTCTCCCTGCTGTTGCCCCCAACCCCCTCTCATGCCCCATGTCTCTCTCCTGTTGCCCCCCACCCCCCGCTCATGCCCCGTGTCTCCCTTGTGTTCCCCCCACCCCCCACCCATGCCCCGTGTCTCCCTGCTGTTGCCCCCACAGTCCGCTCATGCCCCGTGTCTCCCTGCTGTTGCCCCTCACCCTCCGCTCATGCCCCGTGTCTCTCTCCTGTTACCCCCCTCTCATGCCCTGTGTCTCTCTCCTGTTACTCCCCACCCCCTCTCATGCCCCGTGTCTCTCTCCTGTTAGCCCCCCTCCCCCCGGTCATGCCCCGTGTCTCCCTGCTGTTGCCCCCCACCCCCGCTCATGCCCGTGTCTCTCTCCTGTTACCCCCCACCCCCCGCTCATGCCCCGTGTCTCTCTCCTGTTACCCCCCACCCCCCGCTCATGCCCCGTGTCTCTCTCCTGTTGCCCCTCCTACTCATGCTCCGTGTCTCCCTGCTGTTGCTCCTCACCCCCGCTCATACCCCGTGTCTCCCTGCTGTTGCTCCCCACCCCCGCTCATGCCCCGTGTCTTTCTCCTGTTACCCCCCAACCCCCGCTCATGCCCCGTGTCTCTCTCCTGCTGCCCCCACTCCCTGCTCATGCCCTGTGTCTCTCTGCTGTTACCCCCATCCCCCTCTCATGCCCCGTGTCTCCCTGATGTTGCCCCCACCCTCCGCTCATGCCCCGTGTCTCCCTGCTGTTGCCCCCCACCCCCCACTCATGCCCTGTGTCTCTCTCCTGCTATCCCCCCACCCCCTCTCATGCCCCGTGTCTCTCTCCTGTTGCCCCTCACCCCCCGGTCATGACCCGTGTCTCCCTGCTTTTGCCCCCACCGCCCGCTCATGCCCCGTGTCATTCTCCTGTTGTCCCCCACCCCCCGCACATGCCCCGTGTCTCCCTGCTGTTGCCCCCCACCCCCTGCTCATGCCCCGTGTCTTTCTCCTGTTACCCCCCAACCCCCGCTCATGCCCCGTGTCTCTCTCCTGCTGCCCCCACTCCCCACTCATGCCCCGTGTCTCTCTCCTGTTACCCCCATCCCCCTCTCATGCCCCGTGTCTCCCTGATGTTGCCCCCACCCTCCGCTCATGCCCCGTGTCTCCCTGCTGTTGCCCCCCACCCCCCGCTCATGCCCTGTGTCTCTCTCCTGTTATCCCCCACCCCCTCTTATGCCCCGTGTCTATCTCCTGTTGCCCCCCACCCCCTGGTCATGACCCGTGTCTCCCTGCTTTTGCCCCCAGCCCCCGCTCATGCCCTGTGTCTCTCTCCTGTTTCCCCCACCCACTGCTCATGCCCTGTGTCTCACTGCTGTTGCCCACAACCCCCAGCTCGTGCCCCTTGTCTCAATCCTGTTGGCCCCCACCCCCCGCTCATGCACCGTGTCTCCCTCGTGTTCCCCCCACCCCCCTCTCATGCCCCGTGTCTCTCTCCTGTTACCCCCCACCCCCTCTCATGCCTGTGTCTCTCTCCTGTTGCCCCCCACCCCAGGTCATGCCCCGTGTCTCCCTGCTGTTGCCCCCCAACCCCCGCTCATGCCCCGTGTCTCTCTCCTGTTTCCCCCCAACCCCCTCTCATAACCCGTGTCTCTCTCCTGTTGCCCCCCACCCCCGCTCATGACCCGTGTCTGCCTGCTGTGGCCCCTCACCCCCCGCTCATGCCCCGTGTCTCCCTGCGGCTGCCCCCACCCCCGCTCATGCCCCGAGTCTCTCTCCTGTTACCCCCCACCCCGCTCATGCCCCGGTTCTCTCTCCTGTAGACCCCCACCCCCTGCTCATGCACTGTGTCTCTCTCCTGTTGCCCCCCAACCCTGGTCATGCCCCATGTCTCCCTCCTGTTGCCTCTGACCCCCTGCTCATGCCCCGTGTCTCCCTCTTGTTACCCCCACCACCCGCTCATGCCCCGTGTCTCCCTGCTGTTGCCCCCCACCCCCACTCATGCCCCGTGTCTCCCTGCTGTTGCCCCCCACCCCCGCTCATGCCCCGTGTCTCTCTCTTGTTACCCCCACCACCCGCTCATGCCCCGTGTCTCCCTGCTGTTGCCCCCCACCCCCACTCATGCCCCGTGTCTCCCTACTGTTGCCCCCACCCCCCGCTCATGCCCCATGTCTCTCTCCTGTTGCCCCCCACCCCCCGCTCATGCCCCGTGTCTCCCTTGTGTTCCCCCCACCCCCCACCCATGCCCCGTGTCTCCCTGCTGTTGCCCCCACAGTCCGCTCATGCCCCGTGTCTCCCTGCTGTTGCCCCTCACCCTCCGCTCATGCCCCGTGTCTCTCTCCTGTTACCCCCTCTCATGCCCTGTGTCTCTCTCCTGTTACTCCCCACCCCCTCTCATGCCCCGTGTCTCTCTCCTGTTAGCCCCCCACCCCCCGGTCATGCCCCGTGTCTCCCTGCTGTTGCCCCCCACCCCCGCTCATGCCCGTATCTCTCTCCTGTTACCCCCCACCCCCCGCTCATGCCCCGTGTCTCTCTCCTGTTACCCCCCACCCCCTGCTCATGCCCCGTGTCTCTCTCCTGTTGCCCCTCCTACTCATGCTCCGTGTCTCCCTGCTGTTGCTCCTCACCCCCGCTCATACCCCGTGTCTCCCTGCTGTTGCTCCCCACCCCCGCTCATGCCCCGTGTCTTTCTCCTGTTACCCCCCAACCCCCGCTCATGCCCCGTGTCTCTCTCCTGCTGCCCCCACTCCCTGCTCATGCCCTGTGTCTCTCTGCTGTTACCCCCATCCCCCTCTCATGCCCCTTGTCTTCCTGCTGTTTCCGCCCACCCTCCGCTCATGCCCCGTGTCTCCCTGCTGTTGCCCCCACCCCCCGCTCATGCCCCGTGTCTCTCTCCTGTTACCCCCACCCCCATCTCATGCCCCGTGTCTCTCTCCTGTTACCCCCCACCCCTCTCTCATGCCCCATGTCTCTCTCTGTTGCCCCCCACCCCCGGTCATGCCCCGTGTCTCCCTGCTGTTGCCCCCCCACCCCCCACTCATGCCCCGTGTCTCCCTCGTGTTCCCCCCACCCCCACCCATGCCCTGTGTCTCCCTGCTGTTGCCCCCACCCTCCGCTCATGCCCCGTGTCTCCCTGCTGTTGCCCCCCGCCCCCGCTCATGCCCATGTCTCCCTCCTGTTGCCTCTGACCCCCTGCTCATGCCCCGTGTCTCTCTCTTGTTACCCCCACCACCCGCTCATGCCCCGTGTCTCCCTGCTGTTGTCCCCCACCCCCACTCATGCCCCGTGTCTCCCTGCTGTTGCCCCCCACCCCCGCTCATGCCCCGTGTCTCTCTCTTGTTACCCCCACCACCCGCTCATGTCCCGTGTCTCCCTGCTGTTGCCCCCCACCCCCACTCATGCCCCGTGTCTCCCTGCTGTTGCCCCCACCCCCCGCTCATGCCCCATGTCTCTCTCCTGTTGCCCCCCACCCCCCGCTCATGCCCCGTGTCTCCCTTGTGTTCCCCCCACCCCCCACCCATGCCCCGTGTCTCCCTGCTGTTGCCCCCACAGTCCGCTCATGCCCCGTGTCTCCCTGCTGTTGCCCCTCACCCTCCGCTCATGCCCCGTGTCTCTCTCCTGTTACCCCCCTCTCATGCCCTGTGTCTCTCTCCTGTTACTCCCCACCCCCTCTCATGCCCCGTGTCTCTCTCCTGTTAGCCCCCCACCCCCCGGTCATGCCCCGTGTCTCCCTGCTGTTGCCCCCCACCCCCGCTCATGCCCGTGTCTCTCTCCTGTTACCCCCCACCCCCCGCTCATGCCCCGTGTCTCTCTCCTGTTACCCCCCCACCCCCCGCTCATGCCCCGTGTCTCTCTCCTGTTGCCCCTCCTACTCATGCTCCGTGTCTCCCTGCTGTTGCTCCTCACCCCCGCTCATACCCCGTGTCTCCCTGCTGTTGCTCCCCACCCCCGCTCATGCCCCGTGTCTTTCTCCTGTTACCCCCCAACCCCCGCTCATGCCCCGTGTCTCTCTCCTGCTGCCCCCACTCCCTGCTCATGCCCTGTGTCCCTCTGCTGTTACCCCCATCCCCCTCTCATGCCCCGTGTCTCCCTGATGTTGCCCCCACCCTCCGCTCATGCCCCGTGTCTCCCTGCTGTTGCCCCCCACCCCCCACTCATGCCCTGTGTCTCTCTCCTGCTATCCCCCCACCCCCTCTCATGCCCCGTGTCTCTCTCCTGTTGCCCCTCACCCCCCGGTCATGACCCGTGTCTCCCTGCTTTTGCCCCCACCCCCCGCTCATGCCCCGTGTCATTCTCCTGTTGTCCCCCACCCCCCGCACATGCCCCGTGTCTCCCTGCTGTTGCCCCCCACCCCCTGCTCATGCCCCGTGTCTTTCTCCTGTTACCCCCCAACCCCCGCTCATGCCCCGTGTCTCTCTCCTGCTGCCCCCACTCCCCGCTCATGCCCCGTGTCTCTCTCCTGTTACCCCATCCCCCTCTCATGCCCCGTGTCTCCCTGATGTTGCCCCCACCCTCCGCTCATGCCCCGTGTCTCCCTGCTGTTGCCCCCCACCCCCCGCTCATGCCCTGTGTCTCTCTCCTGTTATCCCCCACCCCCTCTCATGCCCCGTGTCTATCTCCTGTTGCCCCCCACCCCCTGGTCATGACCCATGTCTCCCTGCTTTTGCCCCCAGCCCCCGCTCATGCCCTGTGTCTCTCTCCTGTTTTCCCCCACCCACTGCGCATGCCCTGTGTCTCACTGCTGTTGCCCACAACCCCCAGCTCGTGCCCCTTGTCTCAATCCTGTTGGCCCCCACCCCCCGCTCATGCACCGTGTCTCCCTCGTGTTCCCCCCACCCCCCTCTCATGCCCCGTGTCTCTCTCCTGTTACCCCCCACCCCCTCTCATGCCTGTGTCTCTCTCCTGTTGCCCCCCACCCCAGGTCATGCCCCGTGTCTCCCTGCTGTTGCCCCCCAACCCCCGCTCATGCCCCGTGTCTCTCTCCTGTTTCCCCCCAACCCCTCTCATAACCCGTGTCTCTCTCCTGTTGCCCCCCACCCCCGCTCATGACCCGTGTCTCCCTGCTGTGGCCCCTCACCCCCCGCTCATGCCCCGTGTCTCCCTGCTGCTGCCCCCACCCCCGCTCATGCCCCGTCTCTCTCCTGTTACCCCCCACCCCGCTCATGCCCCGGTTCTCTCTCCTGTAGACCCCCACCCCCTGCTCATGCACTGTGTCTCTCTCCTGTTGCCCCCCAACCCTGGTCATGCCCCGTGTCTCCCTGCTGTTGCCCCCCAACCCCCGCTCATGCCCCGTGTATCTCTCCTGTTGCCCCCCAACCCCCGCTCATGCCCCGTGTCTCTCTCCTGTTGCCCCCCAACCCCCTCTCATGCCCCATGTCTCTCTCCTGTTGCCCCCCAACCCTGGTCATGCCCCGTGTCTCCCTGCTGTTGCCCCCCTCCCCCCGCTCATGCCCCGTGTCTCTCTCCTGTTTCCCCCCAACCCCCGGTCATGCCCCATGTCTCTCTCCTGTTCCCCCCACCCCCGCTCATGACCCGTGTCTCCCTGCTGCTGCCCCCATCCCCGCTCATGCCCCGTGTCTCTCTCCTGTTACCCCCCATCCCGCTCATGCCCCGGTTCTCTCTCCTGTTGCCCCCCACCCCCTGCTCATGCCCTGTGTCTCTCTCCTGTTACCCCCCTCTCATGCCCCATGTCTCTCTCCTGTTGCCCCACAATCCTGGTCATGCCCCGTGTCTCCCTGCTGTTGCCCCCCACACCCTGCTCATGCCCCGTGTCTCTCTCCTGTTACCCCTCTCTCATGCCCCATGTCTCTCTCCTGTTGCCCCCCACCCCCCGGTCATGCCCCGTGTCTCCCTGCTGTTGCCCCCACCCCCCGCTCATGCCCCGTGTCTCTCTCTTGTTACCCCCCACCCCGCTCATGCTCCGGATCTCTCTCCTGTTGCCCCCCACCCCCTGCTCCTGACCCGTGTCTCCCTCCTGTTACCCCCACCCCCCGCTCATGCCCCGTTTCTCTCTCCTGTTGCCGCACCCCCTCTCATGCCCCGTGTCTCTCTGCTGTTTCCCCCCACCCTCCGCTCATGCCCCGTGTCTCCCTGCTGTTGCCCCCCACCCCCCGCTCCTGCCCCGTGTCTCTCTTCTGTTACCCCCACACCCCTCTCATGCCCCATGTCTCTCTCCTGTTACCCCCCACCCCCCTCTCATGCCCCGTGTCTCTCTTCTGTTACCCCCCACCCCCCTCTCATGCCCCATGTCTCTCTCTGTTGCCCCCCACGACCGGTCATGCCCCGTGTCTCCCTGCTGTTGCCCCCCCACACCCCACTCATGCCCCGTGTCTCTCTCCTGTTGACCCTCACCCCCCGGCATGACCCGTGTCTCCCTGCTTTTGCCCCCACCCCCCGCTCATGCCCCGTGTCATTCTCCTGTTGTCCCCCACCCCCCGCACATGCCCTGTGTCTCCCTGCTGTTGCCCCCTCCCCCTGCTCATGCCCCGTGTCTTTCTCCTGTTACCCCCCAACCCCCGCTCATGCCCCGTGTCTCTCTCCTGCTGCCCCCACTCCCCGCTCATGCCCCGTGTCTCTCTCCTGTTACCCCCATCCCCCTCTCATGCCCCGTGTCTCCCTGATGTTGCCCCCACCCTCCGCTCATGCCCCGTGTCTCCCTGCTGTTGCCCCCCACCCCCCGCTCATGCCCTGTGTCTCTCTCCTGTTATCCCCCACCCCCTCTCATGCCCCGTGTCTATCTCCTGTTGCCCCCCACCCCCTGGTCATGACCCGTGTCTCCCTGCTTTTGCCCCCAGCCCCCGCTCATGCCCTGTGTCTCTCTCCTGTTTTCCCCCACCCCCTGCTCATGCCCTGTGTCTCACTGCTGTTGCCCACAACCCCCAGCTCGTGCCCCTTGTCTCAATCCTGTTGGCCCCCACCCCCCGCTCATGCACCGTGTCTCCCTCGTGTTCCCCCCACCCCCCTCTCATGCCCCGTGTCTCTCTCCTGTTACCCCCCACCCACTCTCATGCCTGTGTCTCTCTCCTGTTGCCCCCCACCCCAGGTCATGCCCCGTGTCTCCCTGCTGTTGCCCCCCAACCCCCGCTCATGCCCCGTGTCTCTCTCCTGTTTCCCCCGAACCCCCTCTCATAACCCGTGTCTCTCTCCTGTTGCCCCCCACCCCCGCTCATGACCCGTGTCTCCCTGCTGTGGCCCCTCACCCCCCGCTCATGCCCCATGTCTCCTTGCTGCTGCCCCCACCCCCGCTCATGCCCCGAGTCTCTCTCCTGTTACCCCCCACCCCGCTCATGCCCCGGTTCTCTCTCCTGTAGACCCCCACCCCCTGCTCATGCCCTGTGTCTCTCTCCTGTTGCCCCCCAACCCCGGTCATGCCCCGTGTCTCCCTGCTGTTGCCCCCCAACCCCCGCTCATGCCCCGTGTCTCTCTCCTGTTGCCCCCAACCCCTGCTCATGCCCCGTGTCTCTCTCCTGTTGCCCCCCAGCCCCCTCTCATGCCCCATGTCTCTCTCCTGTTGCCCCCCAACCCCGGTCATGCCCCGTGTCTCCCTGCTGTTGCCCCCCTCCCCCCGCTCATGCCCCGTGTCTCTCTCCTGTTTCCCCCCAACCCCCGGTCATGCCCCATGTCTCTCTCCTGTTCCCCCCACCCCCGCTCATGACCCGTGTCTCCCTGCTGCTGCCCCCACCCCCGCTCATGCCCCATGTCTCTCTCCTGTTACCCCCCACCCCGCTCATGCCCCGGTTCTCTCTCCTGTTGCCCCCCACCCCCTGCTCATGCCCTGTGTCTCTCTCCTGTTACCCCCTCTCATGCCCCATGTCTCTCTCCTGTTGCCCCCCAACCCCGGTCATGCCCCGTGTCTCCCTGCTGTTGCCCCCCACACCCTGCTCATGCCCCGTGTCTTTCTCCTGTTACCCCTCTCTCATGCCCCGTGTCTCTCTCCTGTTGCCCCCCACCCCCCGGTCATGCCCCGTGTCTCCCTGCTGTTGCCCCCACCCCCCGCTCATGCCCCGTGTCTCTCTCTTGTTACCCCCCACCCCGCTCATGCCCCGGATCTCTCTCCTTTTGCCCCCCACCCCCTGCTCCTGACCCGTGTCTCCCTCCTGTTACCCCCACCCCCGCTCATGCCCCGTTTCTCTCTCCTGTTGCCACACCCCCTCTCATGCCCCGTGTCTCTCTGCTGTTTCCCCCCACCCTCCGCTCATGCCCCGTGTCTCCCTGCTGTTGCCCCCCCGCTCCTGCCCCGTGTCTCTCTTCTGTTACCCCCACACCCCTCTCATGCCCCATGTCTCTCTCCTGTTACCCCCCACCCCGCTCATGCCCCGGTTCTCTCTCCTGTTGCCCCCCACCCCCTGCTCATGCCCTGTGTCTCTCTCCTGTTACCCCCTCTCATGCCCCATGTCTCTCTCCTGTTGCCCCCCAACCCCGGTCATGCCCCGTGTCTCCCTGCTGTTGCCCCCCACACCCTGCTCATGCCCCGTGTCTTTCTCCTGTTACCCCTCTCTCATGCCCCGTGTCTCTCTCCTGTTGCCCCCCACCCCCCGGTCATGCCCCGTGTCTCCCTGCTGTTGCCCCCCACCCCCTGCTCATGCCCGTGTCTCTCTCTTGTTACCCCCCACCCCGCTCATGCCCCGGATCTCTCTCCTTTTGCCCCCCACCCCCTGCTCCTGACCCGTGTCTCCCTCCTGTTACCCCCACCCCCGCTCATGCCCCGTTTCTCTCTCCTGTTGCCACACCCCCTCTCATGCCCCGTGTCTCTCTGCTGTTTCCCCCCACCCTCCGCTCATGCCCCGTGTCTCCCTGCTGTTGCCCCCCCCGCTCCTGCCCCGTGTCTCTCTTCTGTTACCCCCACACCCCTCTCATGCCCCATGTCTCTCTCCTGTTACCCCCCACCCCCCTCTCATGCCCCGTGTCTCTCTTCTGTTACCCCCCACCCCCCTCTCATTCCCCATGTCTCTCTCTGTTGCCCCCCACCCCCGGTCATGCCCCGTGTCTCCCTGCTGTTGCCCCCCCAAACCCCACTCATGCCCCATGTCTCTCTCCTGTTGCCCCCCACCCCCTGCTCATGCCCCGTGTCTCCCTTGTGTTCCCCCCACCCCCACCCATGCCCCGTGTCTCCCTGCTGTTGCCCCCACAGTCCGCTCATGCCCCGTGTCTCCCTGCTGTTGCCCCCCACCCTCCGCTCATGCCCCGTGTCTCTCTCCTGTTACCCCCCTCTCATGCCCTGTGTCTCTCTCCTGTTACTCCCCACCCCCTCTCATGCCCCGTGTCTCTCTCCTGTTACCCCCCCGCCCCCCGGTCATGCCCCGTGTCTCCCTGCTGTTGCCCCCCACCCCCTGCTCATGCCCGTGTCTCTCTCCTGTTACCCCCCACCCCCCGCTCATGCCCCGTGTCTCTCTCCTGTTACCCCCCGCTCATGCCCCGTGTCTCTCCCCTGTTGCCCCTCCTACTCATGCTCCGTGTCTCCCTGCTGTTGCTCCTCACCCCCGCTCATGCCCCATGTCTCCCTGCTGTTGCTCCCCACCCCCGCTCATGCCCCGTGTCTTTCTCCTGTTACCCCCAATCCCCGCTCATGCCCCGTGTCTCTCTCCTGCTGCCCCCACTCCCTGCTCATGCCCTGTGTCTCTCTCCTGTTACCCCCATCCCCCTCTCATGCCCCGTGTCTCCCTGATGTTGCCCCCACCCTCCGCTCATGCCCCGTGTCTCCCTGCTGTTGCCCCCCACCCCCCGCTCATGCCCTGTGTCTCTCTACTGCTATCCCCCCGCCCCCTCTCATGCCCCGTGTCTCTCTCCTGTTGCCCCTCACCCCCCGGTCATGACCCGTGTCTCCCTGCTTTTGCCCCCACCCCCGCTCATGCCCCGTGTCATTCTCCTGTTGTCCCCCATCCCCCGCTCATGCCCCGTGTCTCCCTGCTGTTGCCCCCCACCCCCCGCTCATGCCCCGTGTCATTCTCCTGTTGTCCCCCATCCCCCGCTCATGCCCCGTGTCTCCCTGCTGTTGCCCCCCACCCCCCGCTCATGCCCCGTGTCTTTCTCCTGTTACCCCCCACCCCCGCTCATGCCCGTGTCTCTCTCCTGCTGCCCCCACTCCCCACTCATGCCCCGTGTCTCTCTCCTGTTACCCCCATCCCCCTCTCATGCCCCGTGTCTCCCTGATGTTGCCCCCACCCTCCGCTCATGCCCCGTGTCTCCCTGCTGTTGCCCCCCACCCCCCGCTCATGCCCTGTGTCTCTCTCCTGTTACCCCCACCCCCTCTCATGCCCCGTGTCTATCTCCTGTTGCCCCCCACCCCCTGGTCATGAACCGTGTCTCCCTGCTTTTGCCCCCAGCCCCCGCTCATGCCCTGTGTCTCTCTCCTGTTTTCCCCCACCCCCTGCTCATGCCCTGTGTCTCACTGCTGTTGCCCACAACCCCCAGCTCGTGCCCCGTGTCTCTCTCCTGCTGCCCCCACTCCCTGCTCATGCCCCGTGTCTCTCTCCTGTTACCCCGATCCCCCTCTCATGCCCCGTGTCTCCCTGATGTTGCCCCCACCCTCCGCTCATGCCCCGTGTCTCCCTGCTGTTGCCCCCCACCCCCCGCTCATGCCTTGTGTCTCTCTCCTGTTATCCCCCACCCCCTCTCATGCCCCGTGTCTATCTCCTGTTGCCCCTCACCCCCTGGTCATGACCCGTGTCTCCCTGCTTTTGCCCCCAGCCCCCGCTCAGGCCCTGTGTCTCTCTCCTGTTGTCCCCCACCCCCTGCTCATGCCCTGTGTCTCACTGCTGTTGCCCACAACCCCCAGCTCGTGCCCCTTGTCTCAATCCTGTTGGCCCCCACCCCCCGCTCATGCACCGTGTCTCCCTCGTGTTCCCCAGACCCCCCTCTCATGCCCCGTGTCTCTCTCCTGTTACCCCCCACCCCCCTCTCATGCCTGTGTCTCTCTCCTGTTGCCCCCCACCCCAGGTCATGCCCCGTGTCTCCCTGCTGTTGCCCCCCAACCCCCGCTCATGCCCCGTGTCTCTCTCCTGTTTCCCCCAACCCGCTCTCATGCCCCGTGTCTCTCTCCTGTTGCCCCCCACCCACCTCATGCCCCGGTTCTCTCTCCTGTTGCCCCCCACCCCCTGCTCATGCCCTGTGTCTCTCTCCTGTTGCCCCCCAACCCCGGTCATGCCCCGTGTCTCCCTGCTGTTGCCCCCTAACCCCTGCTCATGCCCCGTGTCTCTCTCCTGTTGCCCCCCAACCCCCGCTCATGCCCCGTGTCTCTCTCCTGTTGCCCCCCAACCCCCTCTCATGCCCCATGTCTCTCTACTGTTGCCCCCCAACCCCGGTCATGCCCCGTGTCTCCCTGCTGTTGCCCCCCACCCCCCGCTCATGCCCCGTGTCTCTCTCCTGTTTCCCCCAACCCCCGGTCATGCCCCATGTCTCTCTCCTGTTCCCCCCACCCCCGCTCATGACCCGTGTTTCCCTGCTGCTGCCCCCACCCCCGCTCATGCCCCGTGTCTCTCTCCTGTTACCCCCCACCCCGCTCATGCCCCGGTTCTCTCTCCTGTTGCCCCCCACCCCCTGCTCATGCCCTGTGTCTCTCTCCTGTTACCCCCCTCTCATGCCCCATGTCTCGCTCCTGTTGCCCCCCACCCCGGTCATGCCCCGTGTCTCCCTGCTGTTGCCCCCCACACCCTGCTCATGCCCCGTGTCTCTCTCCTGTTACCCCTCTCTCATGCCCAGTGTCTCTCTCCTGTTGCCCCCCACCCCCCGGTCATGCCCCGTGTCTCCCTGCTTGTGCCCCCACCCCCCGCTCATGCCCCGTGTCTCTCTCTTGTTACCCCCCACCCGCTCATGCCCCGGATCTCTCTCCTGTTGCCCCCCACCCCCTGCTCCTGACCCGTGTCTCCGTCCTGTTACCCCCACCCCCCGCTCATGCCCCGTTTCTCTCTCCTGTTGCCGCACCCCCTCTCATGCCCCGTGTCTCCCTGCTGTTTCCCCCCACCCCCGCTCATGCCCCGTGTCTCCCTGCTGTTGCCCCCCACCCCCCGCTCATGCCCCGTGTCTCTCTCCTGTTACCCCCACCCCTCTCTCATGCCCCGTGTCTCTCTCATGTTACCCCCCACCCCCCTCTCATGCCCCATGTCTCTCTCTGTTGCCCCCCACCCCCGGTCATGCCCCGTGTCTCCCTGCTGTTGCCCCCACCATCCGCTCATGCCCCGTGTCTCCCTGCTGTTGCCCCCCGCCCCTGCTCATGCCATGTCTCCCTCCTGTTGCCCCTGACCCCCTGCGCATGCCCCGTGTCTCTCTCTTGTTACCCCCACCACCCGCTCATGCCCCGTGTCTCCCTGCTGTTGCCCCCACCCCCACTCATGCCCCGTGTCTCCCTGATGTTGCCCCCCACCCCCGCTCATGCCCCGTGTCTCCCTGCTGTTGCCCCCACCCCCCGCTCATGCCCCATGTCTCTCTCCTGTTGCCCCCCACCCCCGCTCATGCCCCGTGTCTCCCTTGTGTTCCCCCCACCCCCCACCCATGCCCCGTGTCTACCTGCTGTTGCCCCCACAGTCCGCTCATGCCCCGTGTCTCCCTGGTGTTGCCCTCCGCTCATGCCCCGTGTCTCTCTCCTGTTACCCCCCTCTCATGCCCTGTGTCTCTCTCCTGTTACTCCCCACCCCCTCTCATGCCCCGTGTCTCTCTCCTGTTACCCCCCACCCCCTGGTCATGCCCCGTGTCTCCCTGCTGTTGCCCCCCACCCCCCGCTCATGCCCGTGTCTCTCTCCTGTTACCCCCACCCCCTGCTCATGCCCCGTGTCTCTCTCCTGTTACCCCCCACCCCCTGCTCATGCCCCGTGTCTCTCTCCTGTTGCCCCTCCTACTCATGCTCATTGTCTCCCTGCTGTTGCTCCTCACCCCCGCTCATGCCCCATGTCTCCCTGCTGTTGCTCCCCACCCCCGCTCATGCCCTGTGTCTTTCTCCTGTTACCCCCCAACCCTCGCTCATGCCCGTGTCTCTCTCCTGCTGCCCCCACTCCCTGCTCATGCCCTGTGTCTCTCTCCTGTTACCCCCATCCCCCTCTCATGCCCCGTGTCTCCCTGATGTTGCCCCACCCTCCGCTCATGCCCCGTGTCTCCCTGCTGTTGCCCCCCACCCCACGCTCATGCCCTGTGTCTCTCTCCTGCTATCCCCCCAACCCCTCTCATGCCCCGTGTCTCTCTCCTGTTGCCCCTCATCCCCCGGTCATGACCCGTGTCTCCCTGCTTTTGCCCCCACCCCCCGCTCATGCCCCGTATCATTCTCCTGTTGTCCCCCACCCCCCGCTCATGCCCCGTGTCTCCCTGCTGTTGCCCCCCACCCCCCGCTCATGCCCCGTGTCTTTCTCCTGTTACCCCCCAACCCCCGCTCATGCCCCGTGTCTCTCTCCTGCTGCCCCACTTCCCGCTCATGCCCCGTGTCTCTCTCCTGTTACCCCCATCCCCCTCTCATGCCCCGTGTCTCCCTGATGTTGCCCCCACCCTCCGCTCATGCCCCGTGTCTCCCTGCTGTTGCCCCCCACCCCCTGCTCATGCCCTGTGTCTCTCTCCTGTTACTCCCCATCCCCTCTCATGCCCCGTGTCTATCTCCTGTTGCCCCCCACCTCCTGGTTATGACCCGTGTCTCCTTGCTTTTGCCCCCAGCCCCCGCTCATGCCCTGTGTCTCACTGCTGTTGCCCACAACCCCCAGCTCGTGCCCCTTGTCTCAATCCTGTTGGCCCCCACCCCCCGCTCATGCACCGTGTCTCCCTCGTGTTCCCCCCACCCCCTCTCATGCCACGTGTCTCTCTCCTGTTACCCCCCACCCCCCTCTCATGCCTGTGTCTCTCTCCTGTTGCCCCCCACCCCAGGTCATGCCCCGTGTCTCCCTGCTGGTACCCCCAACCCCCGCTCATGCCCCGTGTCTCTCTCCTGTTGCCCCCCAACCCCCTCTCATGCCCCGTGTCTCTCTCCTGTTGCCCCCCAACCCCGGTCATGCCCCGTGTCTCCCTGCTGTTGCCCCCCACCCCCGCTCATGCCCCGTGTCTCTCTCCTGTTTCCCCCAACCCCCGGTCATGCCCCATGTCTCTCTCCTGTTTTCCCCCACCCCCTGCTCATGCCCTGTGTCTCACTGCTGTTGCCCACAACCCCCAGCTCATGCCCCTTGTCTCAATCCTGTTGGCCCCCACCCCCCGCTCATGCACCGTGTCTCCCTCGTGTTCCCCCACCCCCCTCTCATGCCCCGTGTCTCTCTCCTGTTACCCCCCACCCCCCTCTCATGCCTGTGTCTCTCTCCTGTAGCCCCCCACCCCAGGTCATGCCCCGTGTCTCCCTGCTGTTGCCCCCAACGCCCTCTCATGCCCCGTGTCTCTCTCCTGTTGCCCCCCAACCCCGGTCATGCCCCGTGTCTCCCTGCTGTTGCCCCCCACCCCCCGCTCATGCCCCGTGTCTCTCTCCTGTTTCCCCCCAACCCCCGGTCATGCCCCATGTCTCTCTCCTGTTCCCCCCACCCCCGCTCATGACCCGTGTCTCCCTGCTGGGGCCCCTCACACCCCGCTCATGCCCCGTGTCTCCCTGCTGCTGCCCCCACCCCCGCTCATGCCCCGTGTCTCTCTCCTGTTACCCCCCACCCCGCTCATGCCCCGGTTCTCTCTCCTGTTGCCCCCCACCCCCTGATCATGCCCTGTGTCTCTCTCCTGTTACCCCCCAACCCCGGTCATGCCCCGTGTCTCTCTCCTGTTGCCCCCCACCCCCCGGTCATGCCCCGTGTCTCCCTGCTGTTGCCCCCACCCCCCGCTCATGCCCCGTGTCTCTCTCTTGCTACCCCCACCCCGCTCATGCCCCGGATCTCTCTCCTGTTGCCCCCCACCCCCTGCTCCTGACCCGTGTCTCCCTCCTGTTACCCCCACCCCCCGCTCATGCCCCGTTTCTCTCTCCTGTTGCCGCACCCCCTCTTATGCCCCGTGTCTCCCTGCTGTTTCCCCCCACCCTCCGCTCATGCCCCGTGTCTCCCTGCTGTTGCCCCCCACCCCCCGCTCATGCCCCGTGTCTCTCTTCTGTTACCCCCACCCCCCTCTCATGCCCCGTGTCTCTCTCCTGTTACCCCCCACCCCCTCTCATGCCCCGTGTCTCTCTTCTGTTACCCCCCTCTCATGCCCCATGTCTCTCTCTGTTGCCCCCCACCCCCGGGCATGCCCCGTGTCTCCCTGCTGTTGCCCCCCCACACCCCACTCATGCCCCATGTCTCTCTCCTGTTGCCCCCCACCCCCGCTCATATGCCCCGTGTCTCCCTTGTGTTCCCCCCACCCTCACCCATGCCCCGTGTCTCCCTGCTGTTGCCCCCACAGTCCGCTCATGCCCCGTGTCTCCCTGCTGTTGCCTCCCACCTTCCGCTCATGCCCCGTGCCTCTCTCCTGTTACCCCCCTCTCATGCCCTGTGTCCCTCTCCTGTTACTCCCCCCCCCTCTCATGCCCCGTGTCTCTCTCCTGTTACCCACCCACCCCCGGTCATGCCCCGTGTCTCCCTGCTGTTGCCCCCCACCCCCCGCTCATGCCCGTGTCTCTCTCCTGTTACCCCCCACCCCCCGCTCATGCCCCGTGTCTCTCTCCTGTTACCCCCCACCCCCCGCTCATGCCCCGTGTCTCTCTCCTGTTGCCCCTCCTACTCATGCTCCGTGTCTCCCTGCTGTTGCTCCTCACCCCCGCTCATGCCCCATGTCTCCCTGCTGTTGCTCCCCACCCCCGCTCATGCCCCGTGTCTTTCTCCTGTTACCCCCCAACCCCCGCTCATGCCCCGTGTCTCTCTCCTGCTGCCCCCACTCCCTGCTCATGCCCTGTGTCTCTCTCCTGTTACCCCCATCCCCTGTCATGCCCCGTGTCTCCCTGATGTTGCCCCCACCCTCCGCTCATGCCCCGTGTCTCCCTGCTGTTGCCCCCCACCCCCGCTCATGCCCTGTGTCTCTCTCCTGCTATCCTCCCACCCCCTCTCATGCTCCATGTCTCTCTCCTCTTGCCCCTCACCCCCCGGTCATGACCCGTGTCTCCCTGCTTTTGCCCCCACCCCCCGCTCATGCCCCGTGTCATTCTCCTGTTGTCCCCCACCCCCCGCTCATGCCCCGTGTCTCCCTGCTGTTGCCCCCCACCCCCCGCTCATGCCTCGTGTCTCCCTCCTGTTGCCCCCCACCCCTGCTCATGCACCGTGTCTCCCTCGTGTTCCACCCACCCCCCGCTCATGCCCTGTGTCTCCCTGCTGTTGCCCCCCTCCCCCCTCTCATGCCCGTGTCTCTCTCCTGTTACCCCCCACCCCCGGTCATGCCCCGTGTCTCCCTGCTGTTGCCCCCCAACCCCAGCTCATGCCCCGTGTCTCTCTCCTGTTGCCCCCACACCCCTCTCATGCCCCGTGTCTCTCTCATGTTGCCCCCCAACCCCGGTCATGCCCCATGTCTCCCTGCTGTTGCCCCCCAGACCCTGCTCATGCCCCGTGTCTCTCTCCTGTTACCCCGCTCTCATGCCCCTTGTCTCTCTCCTGTTGCCCCCCACCCCCTGGTCATGCCCCGTGTCTCCCTGCTGTTGCCCCCCACTCATGCCCCGTGTTCTCTCTCCTGTTTCCCCCCAACCCCCGGTCATGCCCCGTGTCTCTCTCCTGTTCCCCCCACCCTAGCTCATGCCCTGTATCTCCCTGCTGTTGCCCCTCACCCCCCGCTCATGCCCCGTGTCTCCCTGCTGTTGCCCCCACCCCCGCTCATGCCCCGTGTCTCTCTCCTGTTACCCCCCACCCCCGCTCATGCCCCGGGTTTTCTCTCCTGTCGCCCCCCTGCTCATGCCGCGTGTCTCTCTCCTGTTACCTCCGACCCCTGCTCATGCCCCGTGTCTCTCTCCTGTTGCCCCTTCCCCCTCTCATGCCCCGTGTCTCCCTGCTGGTGCCCCCCACCCTCCGCTCATGCCCCGTGTCTCCCTGGTGTTGCCCCCACCCCCCGCTCATGCCCCGTGTCTCTCTCCTGTTACCCCCCAGCCCCCTCTCATGCCCATGTCTCCCTGGTGTTGCCCCCCACCCCCATCTCATGCCCTGTGTCTCTCTCCTGTTACCCCCACCCCCCTCTCATGCCCTGTGTCTCTCTCTGTTGCCCCCCACCCCCGGTCATGCCCCGTGTCTCCCTGATGTTGCCCCCCACACCCCGCTCATGCCCTGTGTCTCCCTGCTGCTGACCCCCACTCATGCCCTGTGTCTCTTCCCTGTTACCCCCCACCCCCGCTCTTTCCCCGTGTCACCCTTGTGTTCCCCCCACCCCCAGCTCATGCCGTGTCTCCCTGCTGTTGCCCCCCAGCCCCCTCTCATGCCCCATGCCTCTCTCATGTTACCCCCAACCCCCTCTCATGCCCAGTGTCTCTCTCCTGTTGCCCCCCACACCCCCCCATGCCCAGTGTCTCTCTTCTGTTACCCCCCACCCCCTCTCATGCCCCGTGTCTCCCTCGTGTTCCCTCCAGCCCCCCGCTCATGCCCCGTGTCTCCCTGCTGTTGCCCCCCACCCCCGATCATGCCCTGTGACTCCCTGCTCTTGCCCCCCACCCCCCGCTCATGCCCCGTGTCTTTCTCCTGTTACCGCCCAACCCCCGCTCATGCCCCGTGTCTCTCTCCTGCTGCCCCCACTCCCCGCTCATGCCCCGTGTCTCTCTCCTGTTACCCCCATCCCCCTCTCATGCCCCGTGTCTCCCTGATGTTGCCCCCACCCTCCGCTCATGCCCCGTGTCTCCCTGATGTTGCCCCCACCCTCCGCTCATGCCCCGTGTCTCCCTGCTGTTGCCCCCCACACCCTGCTCATGCCCCGTGTCTCCCTGCTGTTGCCCCCCACCCCCGCTCATTCCCCGTGTCTCTCTCCTGTTGCCCCCCACACCCCGGTCATGCCCGGTGTCTCCCTGCTGTTGCCCCCACCCCCCGCTCATGCCCCATGTCTCTCTCCTGTTGCCCCCCACCCCCTGCTCATGCCCCGTGTATCCCTCGTGTTCCCCCCACCCCCCACCCATGCCCTGTCTCTCCCTGCTGTTGCCCCCCCACCCTCCGCTCATGCCCTGTGTCTCCCTGCTGTTGCCCCCACCCTCCGCTCATGCCCCATGTCTCTCTCCTGTTACCCCCCACCCCCCTCTCATGCCCTGTGTCTCTCTCCTGTTGGCCCCACCCCCTCTCATGCCCCGTATCTCTCTCCTGTTACCCCCCACCGCCTGCTCATGCCCCGTGTCTCTCCTGTTGCCCCTCCTGCTCATGCCCCGTGTCTCCCTGCTGTTGCTCCTCACCCCCCACTCATGCCCCCTGTCTCCCTGCTGTTGCCCCCCACCCCTGCTCATGCCCCGTGTCTTTCTCCTGTTACCCCCCAACCCTCGCTCATGCCCTGTGTCTCTCTCCTGCTGCCCCCACTCCCCGCTCATGCCCTGTGTCTCTCTCCTGTTACCCCCATCCCCCTGTCATGCCCCGTGTCTCCCTGATGTTGCCCCCACCCTCCGCTCATGCCCCGTGTCTCCCTCCTGTTGCCCCCCACCCCCGCTCATGCCCTGTGTCTCTCTCCCGGTTACCCCCCCCACCCCCTCTCATGCCCCGTGTCTCTCTCCTGTTGCCCCCAACCCCCGGTCATGACCCGTGTCTCTCTCCTGTTGTCCCCCACCCCCCGCTCATGCCCCGTGTCTCCCTGCTTTTGCCCCCAACCCCCGCTCATGCCCTATGTCTCTCTCCTGTTGTCCCCACCCCCTGCTCATGCCCTGTGTCTCACTGCTGTTGCCCACAACCCCCCGCTCGTGCCCCTTGTCTCAATCATGTTGGCCCCCACCCCCCGCTCATGCACCTTGTCTCCCTCGTGTTTCCCCCAACCCCCTCTCATGCCCCGTCTCTCTCTCCTGTTACCCCCCACACCCCTCTCATGCCTGTGTCTCTCTCCTGTTGCCCCCCACCCCAGGTCATGCCCCGTGTCTCCCTGCTGTTACCCCCCCACCCCCCGCTCATGCCCCGTGTCTCTCTCCTGTTGCCCCACCCCCTCTCATGCCCCGTGTCTCCCTGCTGTTGCCCCCCACCGTCTGCTCATGCCCCATGTCTCCCTGCTGTTGCCCCCCTCCCCCCGCTCATGCCCGTATCTCTCTCCTGTTACCCCCACCCCCTCTCATGCCCCGTGTCTCTCTCCTGTTACCCCCCACCCCCCTCTCATGCCCCGTGTCTCTCTCCTTTTACCCCCCACCATCCTTTCATGCCCCGTGTCTCTCTCTGTTGCCCCCCACCCCTGGTCATGCCCCGTGTCTCCCTGCTGTTGCCCTCCCAACCCCCGCTCATGCCCCGTGTCTCCCTCGTGTTCCCCCACCCCCCACCCATGCCCCGTGTCTCCCTGCTGTTGCCCCCACCCTCCGCTCATGCCCCGTGTCTCCCTGCTGTTGCCCCCACCCCCCGCTCATGCCCGTGTCTCCCTCCTGTTGCCCCCCACCCCCGCTCATGCCCATGTCTCTCTCTTGTTACCCCCACCACCCGCTCATGCCCCGTGTCTCCCTGGTGTTGCCCCCCCACTCATTCCCTGTGTCTCCCTGCTGTTGCCCCCCACCCCTGCACATGCCCCGTGTCTCCCTGCTGTTGCCCCCACCCCCGCTCATGCCCCATGTCTCTCTCCTGTTGCCCCCCAACCCCTGCTCATGCCCCGTGTCTCCCTTGTGTTCCCCCCACCCCCCACCCATGCCCCATGTCTCCCTGCTGTTGCCCCCCACCCTCCGCTCATGCACCGTGTCTCCCTGCTGTTGCCCCCCACCCTCCACTCATGCCCTGTGTCTCTCTCCTGTTACCTCCCTCTCATGCCCTGTGTCTCTCTCCTGTTACCCCCACCCCCTCTCATGCCCCGTATCTCTCTCCTGTTGCCCCCCACACCCCCGGTCATGCCCCGTGTTTCCCTGCTGTTGCCCCCACCCCCCGTTCATGCCCGTGTCTCTCTCCTGTTACCCCCACCCCCGCTCATGCCCCGTGTCTCTCTCCTGTTGCCCCTCCTACTCATGCTCCGTGTCTCCCTGCTGTTGCTCCTCACCCCCGCTCATGCCCATGACTCCCTGCTGTTGCTCCCCACCCCCGCTCATGCCCCGTGTCTTTCTCCTGTTACCCCCCATCCCCCTCTCATGCCCCGTGTCTCCCTGATGTTGCCCCCACCCTCCGCTCATGCCCCGTGTCTCCCTGCTGTTGCCCCCCACCCCCTGCTCATGCCCTATGTCTCTCTCCTGTTACCCCCCCACCCCCTCTCATGCCCCGTGTCTATCTCCTGTTGCCCCCCACCCCCTCTCATGCCCCGTGTCTCCCTGCTTTTTGCCCCCAGCCCCGCTCATGCCCTGTGTCTCTTTCCTGTTTTCCCCCACCCCTGCTCATGCCCTGTGTCTCACTGCTGTTGCGCACAACCCCCAGCTCGTGCCCCTTGTCTCAATCCTGTTGGCCCCCACCCCCCGCTCATGCACCGTGTCTCCCTCGTGTTCTCCCCACCCCCCTCTCATGCCTCGTGTCTCTCTCCTGTTACCCCCCACCCCCTCTCATGCCCCGTGTCTCTCTCCTGTTACCCCCCACCCCCCTTTCATGCCCCGTGTCTCTCTCTGTTGCCCCCCACCCCTGGTCATGCCCCGTGTCTCCCTGCTGTTGCTCTCCCAACCCCCGCTCATGCCCCGTGTCTCCCTCGTGTTCCCCCACCCCCCACCCATGCCCCGTGTCTCCCTGCTGTTGCCCCCACCCTCCGCTCATGCCCCGTGTCTCCCTGCTGTTGCCCCCACCCCCGCTCATGCCCGTGTCTCCCTCCTGTTGCCCCCCACCCCCCGCTCATGCCCATGTCTCTCTCTTGTTACCCCCACCACCCGCTCATGCCCCGTGTCTCCCTGGTGTTGCCCCCCCACTCATTCCCTGTGTCTCCCTGCTGTTGCCCCCCACCCCTGCACATGCCCCGTGTCTCCCTGCTGTTGCCCCCACCCCCCGCTCATGCCCCATGTCTCTCTCCTGTTGCCCCCCAACCCCTGCTCATGCCCCGTGTCTCCCTTGTGTTCCCCCCACCCCCCACCCATGCCCCATGTCTCCCTGCTGTTGCCCCCCACCCTCCGCTCATGCACCGTGTCTCCCTGCTGTTGCCCCCCACCCTCCACTCATGCCCTGTGTCTCTTCCTGTTACCTCCCTCTCATGCCCTGTGTCTCTCTCCTGTTACCCCCAACCCCCTCTCATGCCCCGTATCTCTCTCCTGTTGCCCCCCACACCCCCGGTCATGCCCCGTGTTTCCCTGCTGTTGCCCCCCACCCCCCGTTCATGCCCGTGTCTCTCTCCTGTTACCCCCACCCCCCGCTCATGCCCCGTGTCTCTCTCCTGTTGCCCCTCCTACTCATGCTCCGTGTCTCCCTGCTGTTGCTCCTCACCCCCGCTCATGCCCCATGACTCCCTGCTGTCCCCACCCCCGCTCATGCCCCGTGTCTTTCTCCTGTTACCCCCATCCCCCTCTCATGCCCCGTGTCTCCCTGATGTTGCCCCCACCCTCCGCTCATGCCCCGTGTCTCCCTGCTGTTGCCCCCCACCCCCTGCTCATGCACTATGTCTCTCTCCTGTTACCCCCCACCCCCTCTCATGCCCCGTGTCTATCTCCTGTTGCCCCCCACCCCCTGGTCATGACCCGTGTCTCCCTGCTTTTGCCCCCAGCCCCCGCTCATGCCCTGTGTCTCTTTCCTGTTTTCCCCCACCCCCTGCTCATGCCCTGTGTCTCACTGCTGTTGCGCACAACCCCCAGCTCGTGCCCCTTGTCTCAATCCTGTTGGCCCCCACCCCCCGCTCATGCACCGTGTCTCCCTCGTGTTCTCCCCACCCCCCTCTCATGCCTCGTGTCTCTCTCCTGTTACCCCCCACCCCCTCTCATGCCTGTGTCTCTCTCCTGTTGCCCCCCACCCCAGGTCATGCCCCGTGTCTCCCTGCTGTTGCCCCCCAACCCCCGCTCATGCCCCGTGTCTCTCTCCTGTTGCCCCCCAACCCCCTCTCATGCCCCGTGTCTCTCTCCTGTTGCCCCCCAACCCCGGTCATGCCCGTGTCTCCCTGCTGTTGCCCCCCATCCCCCGCTCATGCCCCGTGTCTCTCTCCTGTTTCCCCCCAACCCCCGGTCATGCCCCATGTCTCTCTCCTGTTTCCCCCACCCCTATTCATGACCCGTGTCTCCCTGCTGTGGCCCCTCACACCCCACTCATGCCCCGTGTCTCCCTGCTGCTGCCCCCACCCCGCTCATGCCCCGTGTCTCTCTCCTGTTACCCCCCACCCCGCTCATGCCCCGGTTCTCTCTCCTGTTGCCCCCACCCCCTGCTCATGCCCTGTGTCTCTCTCCTGTTACCCCCCTCTCATGCCCCATGTCTCTCTCCTGTTGCCCCCCAACCCCGGTCATGCCCCGTGTCTCCCTGCTGTTGCCCCCCACACCCTGCTCATGCCCCGTGTCTCTCTCCTGTTACCCCTCTCTCATGCCCCGTGTCTCTCTCCTGTTGCCCCCCACCCCCGGTCATGCCCCATGTCTCCCTGCTGTTGCCCCCACCCCCCCGCTCATGCCCCGTGTCTCTCTCTTGCTACCCCCCACCCCGCTCATGCCCCGGATCTCTCTCCTGTTGCCCCCCACCCCCTGCTCCTGACCCGTGTCTCCCTCCTGTTACCCCCACCCCCCGCTCATGCCCCGGTTCTCTCTCCTGTTACCCCCCACCCCCTGCTCATGCCCTGTGTCTCTCTCCTGTTACCCCCCGCTCATGCCCCGGTTCTCTCTTCTGTTGCCCCCCACCCCCCGCTCATGCCCCGTGTCTCCCTGCTGTTTCCCCCCACCCTCCGCTCATGCCCCGTTTCTCTCTCCTGTTGCCGCACCCCCTCTCATGCCCCGTGTCTCCCTGCTGTTTCCCCCCACCCTCCGCTCATGCCCCGTGTCTCCCTGCTGTTGCCCCCCACCCCCGCTCATGCCCCGTGTCTCTCTTCTGTTACACCCACCCCCCTCTCATGCCCCGTGTCTCTCTCCTGTTACCCCAAACCCCCTCTCATGCCCCGTGTCTCTCTTCTGTTACCCCTCCACCCCCTCTCATGCCCCATGTCTCTCTCTGTTGCCCCCCACCCCCGGTCATGCCCCGTGTCTCCCTGCTGTTGCCCCCCCACACCCCACTCATGCCCCATGTCTCTCTCCTGTTGCCCCCCACCCCCCGCTCATGCCCCGTGTCTCCCTTGTGTTCCCCCCACCCCCACCCATGCCCCGTGTCTCCCTGCTGTTGCCCCCACAGTCCGCTCATGCCCCGTGTCTCCCTGCTGTTGCCCCCCACCCTCCGCTCATGCCCCGTGTCTCTCTCCTGTTAACCCCCTCTCATGCCCTGTGTCTCTCTCCTGTTACTCCCCACCCCCTCTCATGCCCCGTGTCTCTCTCCTGTTACCCCCCCACCCCCGGTCATGCCCCGTGTCTCCTTGCTGTTGCCCCCACCCCCCGCTCATGCCCGTGTCTCTCTCCTGTTACCCCCCACCCCCCGCTCATGCCCCGTGTCTCTCTCCTGTTACCCCCCACCCCCCGCTCATGCCCCGTGTCTCTCTCCTGTTGCCCCTCCTACTCATGCTCCGTGTCTCCCTGCTGTTGCTCCTCACCCCCGCTCATGCCCCATGTCTCCCTGCTGTTGCTCCCCACCCCCGCTCATGCCCCGTGTCTTTCTCCTGTTACCCCCAACCCCCGCTCATGCCCCGTGTCTCTCTCCTGCTGCCCCCACTCCCTGCTCATGCCCTGTGTCTCTCTCCTGTTACCCCCATCCCCCTCTCATGCCCCGTGTCTCTCTCTGTTGCCCCCCACCCTCAGTCATGCCCTGTGTCTCCCTGCTGTTGCCCCCCGCCCCCCACTCATGCCCTGTGTCTCCCTGCTGTTGACCCCCACCCCCTGCTCATGCCCTGTGTCTCTCTCCTGTTACCCCCCACCCCTGCTCATGCCCCGTGTCTCCCTGCTGTTGCCCCCCACCCCCAGTCATGCTCCTTGTCTCCCTGCTGTTGCCCCCCACCCCCGCTCATGCCTCGTGTCTCCCTGCTGTTGCCCCACTCTCATGCCCCGTGTCTCCCTCGTGTTCCCCCCACCCCCTGCTCATGCCCAGTGTCTCCCTGCTGTTGCCACCACCCCCTCCCATGCCCCGTGTCTCTCTCATGTTACCCCCAACCCCCTCTCATGCCCCGTGTCTCTCTCCTGTTACCCCCATCCCCCTCTCATGCCCCGTGTCTCTCTCTGTTGCCCCCCACCCTCAGTCATGCCCTGTGTCTCCCTGCTGTTGCCCCCCGCCCCCCACTCATGCCCTGTGTCTCCCTGCTGTTGACCCCCACCCCCTGCTCATGCCCTGTGTCTCTCTCCTGTTACCCCCCACCCCTGCTCATGCCCCGTGTCTCCCTGCTGTTGCCCCCCACCCCCAGTCATGCTCCTTGTCTCCCTGCTGTTGCCCCCCACCCCCGCTCATGCCTCGTGTCTCCCTGCTGTTGCCCCCCTCTCATGCCCCGTGTCTCCCTCGTGTTCCCCCCACCCCCTGCTCATGCCCAGTGTCTCCCTGCTGTTGCCACCACCCCCTCCCATGCCCCGTGTCTCTCTCATGTTACCCCCAACCCCCTCTCATGCCCCGTGTCTCTCTCCTGTTCCCCCCCGGTCATGCCCCGTGTTTCCCTGCTGTTGCCCCCCACACCCCCCATGCCCCGTGTCTCTCTTCTGTTACCCCCACCCCCTCTCATGCCCCGTGTCTCCCTCGTGTTCCCTCCAGCACCCCGCTCATGCCCCGTGTCTCCCTGCTGTTGCCCTCCACCCCCGCTCATGCCCTGTGTCTCCCTGCTGTTGCCCCCCAGCCCCCGCTCATGCCCGTGTCTCTCTCCTGTTACCCCCATCCCCCTCTCATGCCCCGTGTCTCCCTGATGTTGCCCCCACGCCCTGGTCATGCCACGTGTCTCCCTGCTGTTGCCCCCCACCCTCCGCTCATGCCCCATGTCTCTCTCCTGTTACCCCCCACCCCCCCTCATGCCCTGTGTCTCTCTCCTGTTACCCCCCACACCCCTCTCATGCCCCGTGTCTCTCTCCTGTTACCCCCACCCCCCGCTCATGCCCCGGTGTCTCTCTCCTGTTGCCCCTCCTGCTCATGCCCCGTGTCTCCCTGCTGTTGCACCTCAATCCCCGCTCATGCCCCGTGTCTCCCTGCTGTTGCCCCCCACCCCCGCTCATGCACTGTGTCTTTCTCCTGTTACCCCACAACCCCTGCTCATGCCCCGTGTCTATCTCCTGCTGCCCCCACTCCCGGCTCATGCCCCGTGTCTCTCTCCTGTTACCCCCATCGCCCTCTCATGCCCCGTGTCTCCCTGATGTTGCCCCCACCCTCCGCCCATGCCCCGTGTCTCCCTGCTGTTGCCCCCCACCCCCCGCTCATGCCCTGTGTCTCTCTCCTGTTACCCCCCCACCCCCCTCTCATGCCCCCTGTCAATCTCCTGTTGCCCCCACCCCCCGGTCATGACCCGTGTCTCTCTCCTGTTGTCCCCCACCCCCCGCTCATGCCCTGTGTCTCCCTGCTGTTGCCCCCCAACCCCAGCTCATGCCCCCTGTCTCCCTCCTGTTGCACCCCACCCCCTGCTCATGCACCGTGTCTCCCTTGTGTTCACCCACCCCCCGCTCATACCCTGTGTCTCCCTGCTGTTGCCCCCAACCCCAGCTCATTCCCCCCTGTATCCCTCCTGTTGCACCCCACCCCCCGCTCATGCACCGTGTCTCCCTTGTGTTCCCCCACCCCACGCTCATGCCCCGTGACTCCCTGCTGTTGCCCCCCCACCCCCTCTCATGCCCTGTGTCTCTCTCCTGTTAACCCCACCCCCCTCTCATGCCCATGTCTCTCTCCTGTTGCCCCCCCACCCCCGGTCATGCCCCCTGTCTCCCTGCTGTTGCCCCCCAACCCCAGCTCATGCCCCGTGTCTCTCTCCTGTTGCCCCTCACCCCCCTCTCATGCCCTGTGTCTCTCTCTTGTTGACTCCCAACCCCGGCCATGCCCCGTGTCTCCCTGCTGTTGCCCCCCACACCCTGCTCATGCCCCGTGTCTCTCTCCTGTTACCCCTCTCTCATGCCCCGTGTCTCTCTCCTGTTGCCCCCCACTCCCGCTAATGCCCCATGCCTCCCTGCTGTTGCCCCCACCCTCCGCTCATGCCCCATGTCTCTCTCCTGTTACCCCCCACCCCCCTCTCATGCCCTGTGTCTCTCTCCTGTTGACCCCCATCCCCCGGTCATGCCCTGTGTCTCCCTGCTGTTGCCCCCCACCCCCAGCTCAGCTCATGCCCCGTGTTTCTTTCCTGTTACCCCCACCCCCCTCTCATGCCCCGTGTCTCTCTCCTGTTGACCCCCATCCCCCGGTCATGCCCTGTGTCTCCCTGCTGTTGCCCCCCACCCCCAGCTCAGCTCATGCCCCGTGTTTCTTTCCTGTTACCACCACCCCCCGCTCATGCCCCGTGTCTCTCTCCTGTTACCCCCCACTCCCTGCTCATGCCCCGTGTCTCTCTCCTGTTGCCCCTCCTGCTCATGCCCCGTGTCTCCCTGCTGTTGCTCCTCACCCCCCGCTCATGCCCCGTGTCTCCCTGCTGTTGCCCCCCACCCCAGCTCATGCCCTGAGTCTTTCTCCTGTTACCCCCCCAACCCCCGCTCATGCCCCGTGTCTCTCTCCTGCTGCCCCCACTCCCTGCTCATGCCCCGTGTCTATCTCCTGTTGCCCCCCACCCCCGCTCATGCCCCGTGTCTATCTCCTGATACCCCCATCCCCCTCTCATGCCACGTGTCTCCCTGATGTTGCCCCCACCCTCCGCTCATGCACCGTGTCTCCCTGCTGTTGCCCCCCACCCCCGCTCATGCCCTGAGTCTTTCTCCTGTTACCCCCCAACCCCGCTCATGCCCCGTGTCTCTCTCCTGCTGCCCCCACTCCCTGCTCATGCCCCGTGTCTATCTCCTGTTGCCCCCCACCCCCGCTCATGCCCCGTGTCTATCTCCTGTTACCCCCATCCCCCTCTCATGCCACGTGTCTCCCTGATGTTGCCCCCACCCTCCGCTCATGCACCGTGTCTCCCTGCTGTTGCCCCCCACCCCCGCTCATGCCCTGTGTCTCTCTCCTGTTACCCCCCCACCCCCTCTCATGCCCCGTGTCTCTCTCCTGTTGCCTCCCACCCCCCGGTCATGACCCGTGTCTCCCTGCTTTTGCCCCACCCCCCGCTCTTGCTCCGTGTCTCTCTCCTGTTGTCCACCACCCCTCGCTCATGCCCCGTGTGTCCCTGCTGTTGCCCCCCGCTCATGCCCCGTGTCTCCCTCCTGTTGCCCCCCACATCCCGCTCATGCACCGTGTCTCCCTCGTATTCCCCCCACCCCACGCTCATCCTCATGTCTCCCTGCTGTTGCCCCCCACCCCCTCTCATGCCCCGGGTCTCTCTCCTGTTACCCCCACCCCCTCTCATGCCCATGTCTCTCTCCTGTTGCCCCCCACCCCCGGTCATGCCCCCTGTCTCCCTACTGTTGCCCCCAACCCCCGCTCATGCCCCGTGTCTCTCTCCTGTTGCCCCCACCCCCCCTCTCATGCCCTGTGTCTCTCTCCTCTTGCCCCCCAATCCTGGTCATGCCCCGTGTCTCCCTGCTGTTGCCCCCCACACCCCACTCATGCCCCATGTCTCTCTCCTGTTACCCCTCTCTCATGCTCCGTGTCTCTCTCCTGTTTCCCTCCACCCCCCGGTCATGCCCCATGTCTCCCTGCTGTTGCCCCCCACCCCCCGCTCATGCCCTGTGTCTCTCTCATGTTTCCCCCCAATCCCCGGTCATGCTCCGTGTCTCTCTCCTGATCCCCCCACCCCCGCTCATGCCCCGTGTCTCCCTGCTGTTGCCCCTCACCCCCGCTCATGCCCCGTGTCTCCCTGCTGTTGCCCCCACCCCCTGCTCATGCCCCGTGTCTCTCTCCTGTTACCCCCCACCCCCGCTCATGCCCCAGTTCTCTCTCCTGTTGCCCCCCACCCCCTGCTCATGCCCCGTGTCTCTCTCCTGTTACCCCCCACCCCGCTCATGCCCTGTGTCTCTCTCCTGTTGCACCCACCCCCCTCTCATGCCCCGTGTCTTCCTGCTGTTGCCCCCCACCCTCCACTCATGCCCCGTGTCTCCCTGCTGTTGCACCCCACCCCCCGCTCATGCCCCATCTCACTCTCCTGTTACCCCCCACCCCCCGCTCATGCCCCATGTCTCTCTCCTGTTACCCCCACCCCCCTCACATGCCCCGTGTCTCTCTTCTGTTACCCCCCACCCCTCTCATGCCCCGTGTCTCCCTCGTGTTCCCTCCAACCCCCCGCTCATGCCCCGTGTCTCCCTGCTGTTGCCCCCCACCCCCGCTCATGCCCTGTGTCTCCCTGCTGTTGCCCCCCAACCCCCGCTCATTCCCCGTGTCTCCCTGCTGTTGCCCCCCAAACCCCACCCACTTATGCCCTGTGTCTCCCTGCTGTTGGCCCCCAACCCCCGCTCAAGCCCCGTGTCTCCCTCCTGTTGCCCCCCACCCCCGCTCATGCCCCGTGTCTCTCTTCTGTTACCCCCACCCCCTCTCATGCCCCGTGTCTCTCTCATGTTCCCCCCACCCCCACTCATGCCCCGTGTCTCCCTGCTGTTGCCCCCCACCCCCGCTCATGCCCCGTGTCTCTCTCCTGTTACCCCCACCCCCGCTCATGCACCGTGTCTCTCTCCTGTTGCCCCCCCACCCCCCTCTCATGCCCCGTGTCTCTCTCCTGTTGCCCCCCAACCCCGTTCATGCCCCGTGCCTCCCTGCTGTTGCCCCCACACACCGCTCATGCCCCGTGTCTCTCTCCTGTTACCCCTCTCTCGTGCCCCATGTCTCTCTCCTGTTGCCCCTGACCCCCCGGTCATGCCCCGTGTCTCTCTCCTGTTACCCCCGACCCCGCTCATGGCCCGGATCTCTCTCCTGTTGCCCCCCACCCCCTGCTCATGACTCGTGTCTCCCTCCTGTTACCCCCCACCCCCTGCTCATGCCCCGTGTCTCTCTCCTGTTGCCCCACCCCCTCTCATGCCCCGTGTCTCCCTGCTGTTGCTCCTCACCCCCCGCTCATGCCCCGTGTCTCCCTGCTGTTGCCCCCCACCCCAGCTCATGCCCTGAGTCTTTCTCCTGTTACCCCCCCAACCCCCGCTCATGCCCCGTGTCT
The DNA here is from genome assembly GCF_040938575.1 of Ambystoma mexicanum. Classification (NCBI taxonomy): domain Eukaryota; kingdom Metazoa; phylum Chordata; class Amphibia; order Caudata; family Ambystomatidae; genus Ambystoma; species Ambystoma mexicanum. The sequence goes on from NC_090924.1 coordinate 817,350,311, forward strand.
CTCTCCTGCTGCCCCCACTCCCTGCTCATGCCCCGTGTCTATCTCCTGTTGCCCCCCACCCCCGCTCATGCCCCGTGTCTATCTCCTGATACCCCCATCCCCCTCTCATGCCACGTGTCTCCCTGATGTTGCCCCCACCCTCCGCTCATGCACCGTGTCTCCCTGCTGTTGCCCCCCACCCCCGCTCATGCCCTGAGTCTTTCTCCTGTTACCCCCCAACCCCGCTCATGCCCCGTGTCTCTCTCCTGCTGCCCCCACTCCCTGCTCATGCCCCGTGTCTATCTCCTGTTGCCCCCCACCCCCGCTCATGCCCCGTGTCTATCTCCTGTTACCCCCATGCCCCTCTCATGCCACGTGTCTCCCTGATGTTGCCCCCACCCTCCGCTCATGCACCGTGTCTCCCTGCTGTTGCCCCCCACCCCCGCTCATGCCCTGTGTCTCTCTCCTGTTACCCCCCCACCCCCTCTCATGCCCCGTGTCTCTCTCCTGTTGCCTCCCACCCCCCGGTCATGACCCGTGTCTCCCTGCTTTTGCCCCACCCCCCGCTCTTGCCCCGTGTCTCTCTCCTGTTGTCCACCACCCCTCGCTCATGCCCCGTGTCTCCCTGCTGTTGCCCCCCGCTCATGCCCCGTGTCTCCCTCCTGTTGCCCCCCACATCCCGCTCATGCACCGTGTCTCCCTCGTATTCCCCCCACCCCACGCTCATCCTCATGTCTCCCTGCTGTTGCCCCCCACCCCCTCTCATGCCCCGTGTCTCTCTCCTGTTACCCCCACCCCCTCTCATGCCCATGTCTCTCTCCTGTTGCCCCCCACCCCCGGTCATGCCCCCTGTCTCCCTACTGTTGCCCCCAACCCCCGCTCATGCCCCGTGTCTCTCTCCTGTTGCCCCCACCCCCCTCTCATGCCCTGTGTCTCTCTCCTCTTGCCCCCCAATCCTGGTCATGCCCCGTGTCTCCCTGCTGTTGCCCCCCACACCCCACTCATGCCCCATGTCTCTCTCCTGTTACCCCTCTCTCATGCTCCGTGTCTCTCTCCTGTTTCCCTCCACCCCCCGGTCATGCCCCATGTCTCCCTGCTGTTGCCCCCCACCCCCCGCTCATGCCCTGTGTCTCTCTCATGTTTCCCCCCAATCCCCGGTCATGCTCCGTGTCTCTCTCCTGATCCCCCCACCCCCGCTCATGCCCCGTGTCTCCCTGCTGTTGCCCCTCACCCCCCGCTCATGCCCCGTGTCTCCCTGCTGTTGCCCCCACCCCCCGCTCATGCCCCGTGTCTCTCTCCTGTTACCCCCCACCCCCGCTCATGCCCCAGTTCTCTCTCCTGTTGCCCCCCACCCCCTGCTCATGCCCCGTGTCTCTCTCCTGTTACCCCCCACCCCGCTCATGCCCTGTGTCTCTCTCCTGTTGCACCCACCCCCCTCTCATGCCCCGTGTCTTCCTGCTGTTGCCCCCCACCCTCCACTCATGCCCCGTGTCTCCCTGCTGTTGCACCCCACCCCCCGCTCATGCCCCATCTCACTCTCCTGTTACCCCCCACCCCCCGCTCATGCCCCATGTCTCTCTCCTGTTACCCCCCACCCCCCTCACATGCCCCGTGTCTCTCTTCTGTTACCCCCCACCCCTCTCATGCCCCGTGTCTCCCTCGTGTTCCCTCCAACCCCCCGCTCATGCCCCGTGTCTCCCTGCTGTTGCCCCCCACCCCCGCTCATGCCCTGTGTCTCCCTGCTGTTGCCCCCCAACCCCCGCTCATTCCCCGTGTCTCCCTGCTGTTGCCCCCCAAACCCCACCCACTTATGCCCTGTGTCTCCCTGCTGTTGGCCCCCAACCCCCGCTCAAGCCCCGTGTCTCCCTCCTGTTGCCCCCCACCCCCGCTCATGCCCCGTGTCTCTCTTCTGTTACCCCCACCCCCTCTCATGCCCCGTGTCTCTCTCATGTTCCCCCCACCCCCACTCATGCCCCGTGTCTCCCTGCTGTTGCCCCCCACCCCCGCTCATGCCCCGTGTCTCTCTCCTGTTACCCCCACCCCCGCTCATGCCCCGTGTCTCTCTCCTGTTGCCCCCCCACCCCCCTCTCATGCCCCGTGTCTCTCTCCTGTTGCCCCCCAACCCCGTTCATGCCCCGTGCCTCCCTGCTGTTGCCCCCACACACCGCTCATGCCCCGTGTCTCTCTCCTGTTACCCCTCTCTCGTGCCCCATGTCTCTCTCCTGTTGCCCCTGACCCCCCGGTCATGCCCCGTGTCTCTCTCCTGTTACCCCCGACCCCGCTCATGCCCCGGATCTCTCTCCTGTTGCCCCCCACCCCCTGCTCATGACTCGTGTCTCCCTCCTGTTACCCCCCACCCCCTGCTCATGCCCCGTGTCTCTCTCCTGTTGCCCCACCCCCTCTCATGCCCCGTGTCTCCCTGCTGTTGCCCCTCACCCTCTGCTCATACCCCCTGTGTCTCCCTGCTGTTGCTCCCCACCCCCCGCTCATGCCCCGTATCTCTCTCCTGTTACCCCCCACCCCCCTCTCATGCCCTGTGTCTCTCTCCTGTTACCCCCCACCCCCCTCTCATGCCCCGTGTCTCTCTCCTGTTACCTTCCACCCCCCTTTCATGCCCCGTGTCTCTCTCTGTTGCCCTCCCAACCCCCGCTCATGCCCCGTGTCTCCCTCGTGTTCCCCCCACCCCCCACCCATGCCCCGTGTCTCCCTGCTGTTGCCCCCACCCTCTGCTCATGCCCCGTGTCTCCCTGCTGTTGCCCCCCACCCCCCGCTCATGCCCGTGTCTCCCTCCTGTTGCCCCCCAACCCCCACTCATGCCCATGTCTCTCTCTTGTTACCCCCACCACCCGCTCATGCCCCGTGTCTCCCTGCTGTTGCCCCCCACCGCCACTCATGCCCCGTGTCTCCCTGCTGTTGCCTCCCACCCCAGCTCATACCCTGTGTGTCCCTGCTGTTGCCCCCACCCCCCGCTCATGCCCCATGTCTCTCTCCTGTTGCCCCCCACCCCCTGCTCATGCCCCGTGTCTCAATCGTGTTCCCCCCACCCCCCACCCATGCCCCGTGTCTCCCTGCTGTTGCCCCCCACCCTCCGCTCATGCCCGGTGTCTCCCTGCTGTTGCCCCCCACCCTCCGCTCATGCCCTGTGTCTCTCTCCTGTTACCCCCTCTCATGCCCTGTGTCTCTCTCCTGTTACCCCCCACCCCCTCTCATGCCCTGTGTCTCTCTCCTGTTGCCCCCCCATCCCCCGGTCATGCCCCGTGTCTCCCTGCTGTTGCCCCCCACTCCCCGCTCATGCCCGTGTCTCTCTCCTGTTACACCCCACCCCCGCTCATGCCCCGTGTCTCTCTCCTGTTGCCCCTCCTACTCATGCTCTGTGTCTCCCTGCTGTTGCTCCTCACCCCCGCTCATGCCCCGTGTCTCCCTACTGTTGCTCCCCACCCCCGCTCATGCCCTGTGTCTTTCTCCTGTTACCCCCCAACCTCCGCTCATGCCCTGTGTCTCTCTCCTGCTGCCCCATTCCCGCTCATGCCCCGTGTTTCTCTCTTGTTACCCCCATCCCCCTCTCATGCCCCGTGTCTCCCTGATGTTGCCCCCACTCTCCGCTCATGCCCCGTGTCTCCCTGCTGTTGCCCCCCACCCCCCGGTCATGACCCGTGTCTCCCTGCTTTTGCCCCACCCCCTGCTCATGCCCCGTGTCTCTCTCCTGTTGTCCCCCACCCCCTGCTCATGCCCCGTGTCTCCCTGCTGTTGCCCCCCAGACCCTGCTCATGCCTCGTGTCTCCCTCCTGTTGCCCCCCAACCCCCGCTCATGCACCGTGTCTCCCTCGTGTTCCACCCACCCCCCGCTTATGCCCTCCGTCTCCCTGCTGTTGCCCTCCACCCCCTCTCATGCCCCGTGTCTCTCTTCTGTTACCCCCCACCCCCGGTCATGCCCCGTGTCTCCCTGCTGTTACCCCCCAACCCCAGCTCATGCCCTGTGTCTCTCTCCTGTTGCCCCCCACGCCCCTCTCATGCCCCGTGTCTCTCTCCTGTTGCCCCCCAACCCCGGGCATGACCCGTGTCTCCCTGCTTTTGCCCCACCCCCTGCTCATGCCCCGTGTCTCTCTCCTGTTGTCCCCCACCCCCTGCTCATGCCCCGTGTCTCCCTGCTGTTGCCCCCCAGACCCTGCTCATGCCTCGTGTCTCCCTCCTGTTGCCCCCCAACCCCCGCTCATGCACCGTGTCTCCCTCGTGTTCCACCCACCCCCCGCTTATGCCCTCCGTCTCCCTGCTGTTGCCCTCCACCCCCTCTCATGCCCCGTGTCTCTCTTCTGTTACCCCCCACCCCCGGTCATGCCCCGTGTCTCCCTGCTGTTACCCCCCAACCCCAGCTCATGCCCTGTGTCTCTCTCCTGTTGCCCCCCACGCCCCTCTCATGCCCCGTGTCTCTCTCCTGTTGCCCCCCAACCCCGGGCATGCCCCGTGTCTCCCTGCTGTTGCCCCCCACACCCTGCTCATGCCCTGTGTCTCTCTCCTGTTACCCCGCTCTCATGTCCTGTGTCTCTCTCCTGTTGCCCCCCACCCCCCGGTCATGCCCTGTGTCTCCCTGCTGTTGCCCCCCACCTCCCGCTCATGCCCCGTGTCTCTCTCCTGTTCCCCCCACCCCAGCTCATGCCCCGTGTCTCCCTGCTGTTGCCCCTCACCCCCGCTCATGCCCTGTGTCTCCCTGCTGTTGCCCCCACCCCCCCGCTCATGCCCCGTGTCTCTCTCCTGTTACCCCCCACCCCCGCTCATGCCCCGGCTTTTCTCTCCTGTTGCCCCCCGCTCATGCCCCGTGTCTCTCCTGTTACCTCCCACACCCTGCTCATGCCCCGTGTCTCTCTCCTGTTGCCCCCTCCCCCCTCTCATGCCCCGTGTCTCCCTGCTGTTGCCCCCACCCTCTGCTCATGCCCAGTGTCTCCCTGGTGTTGCCCCCCACGCCCCGCTCATGCCCCGTGTCTCTCTCCTGTTACCCCCAGCCCCCTCTCATGCCTGTGTCTCTCTCCTGTTACCCCCCACCCCTCTCTCATGGCCCGTGTCTCTCTCCTGTTACCCCCACCCCCCTCTCATGCCCTGTGTCTCTCTCTGTTGCCCCCCACCCCCGGTCATGCCCCTTGTCTCCCTGCTGTTGCCCCCCACCCCCCGCTCATGCCCTGTGTCTCCCTGCTGTTGAACCCCACCCCCCACTCATGCCCTGTGTCCCTCCCCTGTTACCCCTCACCCCTGCTCTTGCCCCGTGTGTCCCTGCTGTTGCCCCCCACCCCCCGCTCATGCCCCGTGTCTCCCTGCTGTTGCCCCCCACCCCCCGCTCATGTCCCGTGTCTCCCTGCTGTTGCCCCGCACTCATGCCCCGTGTCTCTCTCCTGTTACCCCTCACCCCTGCTCTTGCCCCGTGTCTCCCTGCTGTTGCCCCCCACCCCCCGCTCATGCCCCGTGTCTCCCTCGTGTTCCCCCCACCCCCAGCTCATGCCCAGTGTCTCCCTGCTATTGCCCCCCAGCCCCCTCTCATGCCCCATGTCTCTCTCATGTTACCCCCAACACCCTCTCATGCCCCGTGTCTCTCTCCTGTTGTCCCCCACTCCCCCATGCCCCGTGTCTCTCTTCTGTTACCCCCACCCCCTCTCATGCCCCGTGTCTCCCTCGTGTTCCCTCCAGCCCCCCACTCATGCCCCGTGTTTCGCTGCTGTTGCCCCCCACCCGCTCATGCCCTGTGTCTCCATGCTGTTGCCCCCCACCTCCCGCTCATGCCCCGTGTCTTTCTCCTGTTACCCGCCAACCCCCGCTCATGCCCGTGTCTCTCTCCTGCTGCCCCTACTCCCTGCTCATGCCCCATGTCTCTCTCCCATTACCCCCATCCCCTTCTCATGCCCCGTGTCTCCCTGATGTTGCCCCCACCCTCCGCTCATGCCCCGTGTCTCCCTGATGTTGCCCCCACCCTCCGCTCATGCCCCGTGTCTCCCTGCTGTTGCCCCCACCCCCGCTCATGCCCCGTGTCTCCCTGCTGTTGCCCCCCACCCCCCGCTCATGCCCTGTGTCTCTCTCCTGTTGCCCCCCACACCCCGGTCATGCCCTGTGTCTCGCTGCTGTTGCCCCCACCCCCTGCTCATGCCCCGTGTCTCCCTCGTGTTCCCCCACCCCCACCCATGCCCTGTGTCTCCCTGCTGTTGCCCCACACCCTCCGCTCATGCCCCGTGTCTCCCTGCTGTTGCCCCCCAACCTCCGCTCATGCCCCATGTCTCTCTCCTGTTACCCCCCACCCTCCCTCTCATGCCCTGTGTCTCTCTCCTGTTGCCCCCACCCCCTCTCATGCCCCGTATCTCTCTCCTGTTACCCCCCACCGCCGGTCATGCCCCGTGTCTCCCTGCTGTTGCCCCCAACCCCAGCTCATGCCCCGTGTCTCTCTCCTGTTGCCCCCCACTCCCCTCTCATGCCCCATGTCTCTCTCCTGTTGCCCCCCAACCCCGGTCATGCCCCGTGTCTCCCTGCTGTTGCCCCCCACACCCTGCTCATGCCCCGTGTCTCTCTCCTGTTACCCCGCTCTCATGTCCCGTGTCTCTCTCCTGTTGCCCCCACCCCCCGGTCATGCCCCGTGTCTCCCTGCTGTTGCCCCCCACCCCCCGCTCATGCCCCGTGTCTCTCTCCTGTTTCCCCCCACCCCCGGTCATGCCCCGTGTCTCTCTCCTGTTTCCCCCACCCCAGCTCATGCCCTGTGTCTCCCTGCTGTTGCCCCTCACCCCCCGCTCATGCCCTGTGTCTCCCTGCTGTTGCCCCCACCCCCCGCTCATGCCCCGTGTCTCTCTCCTGTTACCCGCCACCCCCGCTCATGCCCCGGGTTTTCTCTCCTGTTGCCCCCTGCTCATGCCGCGTGTCTCTCTCCTGTTTCCTCCCACACCCTGCTCATGCCCCGTGTCTCTCTCCTGTTGCCCACTCCACCCTCTCATGCCCCGTGTCTCCCTGCTGTTGCCCCCCACCCTCTGCTCATGCCCAGTGTCTCCCTGGTGTTGCCCCCCACCCCCCGCTCATGCCCCGTGTCTCTCTCCTGTTACCCCCAGCCCCCTCTCATGCCTGTGTCTCTCTCCTGTTACCCCCCACCCCTCTCTCATGGCCCGTGTCTCTCTCCTGTTACCCCCACCCCCCTCTCATGCCATGTGTCTCTCTCTGTTGCCCACCACCCCCGGTCATGCCCCGTTTCTCCCTGCTGTTGCCCCCACCCCCCGCTCATGCCCTGTGTCTCCCTGCTGTTGACCCCCACCCCCCACTCATGCTCTGTGTCTCTCCCCTGTTACCCCTCACCCCTGCTCTTGCCCCGTGTCTCCCTGCTGTTGCCCCCCACCCCCCGCTCATGCCCCGAGTCTCCCTGCTGTTGCCCCCCACCCCCCGCTCATGCCCTGTGTCTCTCTGCTGTTGCCCCCCACTCATGCCCCGTGTCTCTCTCCTGTTACCCCCACCCCCTTTTCATGCCCCGTGTCTCCCTCGTGTTCCCCCCACCCCCAGCTCATGACCAGTGTCTCCCTGCTGTTGCCCCCCAGCCCCCTCTCATGCCCCATGTCTCTCTCATGTTACCCCCAACCCCCTCTCATGCCCCGTGTCTCTCTCCTGTTGTCCCCTACCCCCCCATGCCCCGTGTCTCTCTTCTGTTACCCCCCACCCCCTCTCATGCCCCGTGTCTCCCTTGTGTTCCCTCCAGCCCCCCGCTCATGCCCCGTGTCTCGCTGCTGTTGCCCCCCACCCCGCTCATGCCCTGTGTCTCCCTGCTGTTGCCCCCCCACCCCCCGCTCATGCCCCGTGTCTTTCTCCTGCTGCCCCTACTCCCTGCTCATGCCCCGTGTCTCTCTCCTGTTACCCCCATCCCCCTCTCATGCCCCGTGTCTCCCTGATGTTGCCCCCACCCTCCCCTCATGCCCCGTGTCTCCCTGATGTTGCCCCCACCCTCCGCTCATGCCCCGTGTCTCCCTGCTGTTGCCCCCCACCCCCGCTCATGCCCTGTGTCTCCCTGCTGTTGCCTCCCACCCCCCTCTCATGCCCCATGTCTCTCTCCTGTTGCCCCCCACACCCCAGTCATGCCCTGTGTCTCCCTGCTGTCGCCCCCACCCCCCGCTCATGCCCCATGTCTCTCTCCTGTTGCCCCCCACCCCCCGCTCATGCCCCGTGTCTCCCTCATGTTCCCCCACCCCCCACCCATGCCCTGTGTCTCCCTGCTGTTGCCCCCACCCTCCGCTCATGCCCCGTGTCTCCCTGCTGTTGCCCCCCACCCTCCGCTCATGCCCCATGTCTCTCTCCTGTTACCCCCCACCCCCCCTCTCATGCCCTGTGTCTCTCTCCTGTTGCCCCCACCCCCTCTCATGCCCCGTATCTCTCTCCTGTTACCCCCCACCGCCCGCTCATGACCCGTGTCTCTCTCCTGTTGCCCCTCCTGCTCATGCCCCGTGTCTCCCTGCTGTTGCCCCCCACCCCCGCTCATGCCCCGTGTCTTTCTCCTGTTACCCCCCAATCCTCGCTCATGCCCCGTGTCTCTCTCCTGCTGCCCCCACTCCGCGCTCATGCCCCGTGTCTCTCTCCTGTTACCCACATCCCCCTCTCATGCCCCGTGTCTCCCTGATGTTGCTCCCACCCTCCGCTCATGCCCCGTGTCTCCCTGCTGTTGCCCCCCACCCCCGCTCATGCCCTGTGTCTCTCTCCGGTTACCCCCCACCCCCTCTCATGCCCCGTGTCTCTCTCCTGTTGCCCCCACCCCCCGGTCATGATCCGTGTCTCTCTCCTGTTGTTCCCCACCCCCCTCTCATGCCCCATGTCTCTCTCCTGTTGCCCCCCACACCCCGGTCATGCCCTGTGTCTCCCTGCTGTTGCCCCCACCCCCCGCTCATGCCCCATGTCTCCCTGCTGTTACCCCCCACCCTCCGCTCATGCCCCGTGTCTCCCTGCTGTTGCCCCCCACCCTCCGCTCATGCCCCATGTCTCTCTCCTGTTACCCCCCACCCCCCCTCATGCCCTGTGTCTCTCTCCTGTTCCCCCCACCCCCTCTCATGCCCCGTATCTCTCTCCTGTTACCCCCCACCGCCCGCTCATGACCCGTGTCTCTCTCCTGTTGCCCCTCCTGCTCATGCCCCGTGTCTCCCTGCTGTTGCCCCCCACCCCCGCTCATGCCCCGTGTCTTTCTCCTGTTACCCCCCAACCCTCGCTCATGCCCCGTGTCTCTCTCCTGCTGCCCCCACTCCCCGCTCATGCCCCGTGTCTCTCTCCTGTTACCCCCATCCCCCTCTCATGCCCCGTGTCTCCCTGATGTTGCTCCCACCCTCCGCTCATGCCCCGTGTCTCCCTGATGTTGCCCCCCACCCCCGCTCATGCCCTGTGTCTCTCTCCGGTTACCCCCCCACCCCCTCTCATGCCCCGTGTCTCTCTCCTGTTGCCCCCACCCCCCGGTCATGATCCGTGTCTCTCTCCTGTTGTCCCCCACCCCCCGCTCATGCCCTGTGTCTCGCTGCTGTTGCCCCCACCCCCCGCTCATGCCCTGTGTCTCCCTCCTGTTGCACCCGACCCCCTCTCATGCCCGTATCTCTCTCCTGTTGCCCCCCACCCCCCCGGTCATGACCCGTGTCTCCCTGCTTTTGCCCCCAGACCCCGCTCATGCCCCGTGTCTCTCTCCTGTTGTCCCCCACGCCCTGCTCATACCCTGTGTCTCACTGCTGTTGCCCACAACCCCCAGCTCGTGCCCCTTGTCTCAATCCTGTTGGCCCCCCACCCCCCGCTCATGCACCGTGTCTCCCTTGTGTTCCCCCCACCCCCCTCTCATGCCCCGTCTCTCTCTCCTGTTACCCCCCACCCCCCTCTCATGCCTGTGTCTCTCTCCTGTTGCCCCCACCCCAGGTCATGCCCCGTGTCTCCCTGCTGTTGCCCCCCACCCCCTCTCATGCCCAGTGTCTCTCTCCTGTTGCCCCCCAACCCCGGTCATGCCCCGTGTCTCCCTGCTGTTGCCCCTCACCCCCCGCTCATGGCCCGTGTCTCCCTGCTGTTGCCCCCACCCCCCGCTGATGCCCCGTGTCTCTCTCCTGTTACCCCCCACCCCATTCATGCCCCGGTTCCCTCTCCTGTTGCCCCCCCACCCCCTGCTAATGCCCTGTGTCTCTCTCCTGTTACCCTAACCCCTCTCATGCCCCATGTCTCTCTCCTGTTGCCCCCCAACCCCGGCCATGCCCCGTGTCTCCCTGCTGTTGCCCCCACCCACCGCTCATGCCCCATGTCTCTCTCCTGTTGCCCCCCACCCCCCGCTCATGCCCCGTGTCTCCCTCGTGTTCCCCCACCCCCCACCCATGCCCTGTGTCTCCCTGCTGTTGCCCCCCACCCTCCGCTCATGCCCCGTGTCTCCCTGCTGTTGCCCCCCACCCTCCGCTCATGCCCCATGTCTCTCTCCTGTTACCCCCCACCCCCCCTCTCATGCCCTGTGTCTCTCTCCTGTTGCCCCCACCCCCTCTCATGCCCCGTATCTCTCTCCTGTTACCCCCCACTGCCCGCTCATGACCCGTGTCTCTCTCCTGTTGCCCCTCCTGCTCATGCCCCGTGTCTCCCTGCTGTTGCCCCCACCCCCACTCATGCCCCGTGTCTTTCTCCTGTTACCCCCCAACCCTCGCTCATGCCCCGTGTCTCTGTCCTGCTGCCCCCACTCCGCGCTCATGCCCCGTGTCTCTCTCCTGTTACCCCCATCCCCCTCTCATGCCCCGTGTCTCCCTGATGTTGCTCCCACCCTCCGCTCATGCCCCGTGTCTCCCTGCAGTTGCCCCCCACCCCGCTCATGCCCTGTGTCTCTCTCCGGTTACCCCCCACCCCCTCTCATGCCCCGTGTCTCTCTCCTGTTGCCCCCACCCCCCGGTCATGATCCGTGTCTCTCTCCTGTTGTCCCCCACCCCCCGGTCATGACCCGTGTCTCCCTGCTTTTGCCCCCAGACCCCGCTCATGCCCCGTGTCTCTCTCCTGTTGTCCCCCACCCCCGCTCATGCCCTGTGTCTCCCTGCTGTTGCCCCCCAACCCCAGCTCATGCCCCCTGTCTCCCTCCTGTTGCACCCCACCCCCTGCTCATGCACCGTGTCTCCCTTGTGTTCACCCACCCCCCGCTCATACCCTGTGTCTCCCTGCTGTTGCCCCCAACCCCAGCTCATGCCCCGTGTATCCCTCCTGTTGCACCCCACCCCCCGCTCATGCACCGTGTCTCCCTTGTGTTCCCCCGCCCCACGCTCGTGCCCCGTGACTCCCTGCTGTTGCCCCCCCACCCCCTCTCTCCTGTTAACCCCACCCCCCTCTCATGCCCATGTCTCTCTCCTGTTGCCCCCCCACCCCCGGTCATGCCCCCTGTCTCCCTGCTGTTGCCCCCCAACCCCAGCTCATGCCCCGTGTCTCTCTCCTGTTGCCCCTCACCCCCCTCTCATGCCCTGTGTCTCTCTCTTGTTGACTCCCAACCCCGGCCATGCCCCGTGTCTCCCTGCTGTTGCCCCCCACACCCTGCTCATGCCCCGTGTCTCTCTCCTGTTACCCCTCTCTCATGCCCCGTGTCTCTCTCCTGTTGCCCCCCACCCCCGCTAATGCCCCATGCCTCCCTGCTGTTGCCCCCCACCCTCCGCTCATGCCCCATGTCTCTCTCCTGTTACCCCCACCCCCCTCTCATGCCCTGTGTCTCTCTCCTGTTACCCCCACCCCCCTCTCATGCCCCGTGTCTCTCTCCTGTTGACCCCCATCCCCCGGTCATGCCCTGTGTCTCCCTGCTGTTGCCCCCCACCCCCAGCTCATGCCCCGTGTTTCTTTCCTGTTACCACCACCCCCCGCTCATGCCCCGTGTCTCTCTCCTGTTACCCCCCACTCCCTGCTCATGCCCCGTGTCTCTCTCCTGTTGCCCCTCCTGCTCATGCCCCGTGTCTCCCTGCTGTTGCTCCTCACCCCCCGCTCATGCCCCGTGTCTCCCTGCTGTTGCCCCCCACCCCAGCTCATGCCCTGAGTCTTTCTCCTGTTACCCCCCCAACCCCCGCTCATGCCCCGTGTCTCTCTCCTGCTGCCCCACTCCCTGCTCATGCCCCGTGTCTATCTCCTGTTGCCCCCCACCCCCGCTCATGCCCCGTGTCTATCTCCTGATACCCCCATCCCCCTCTCATGCCACGTGTCTCCCTGATGTTGCCCCCACCCTCCGCTTATGCACCGTGTCTCCCTGCTGTTGCCCCCCACCCCCGCTCATGCCCTGAGTCTTTCTCCTGTTACCCCCCAACCCCCGCTCATGCCCCGTGTCTCTCTCCTGCTGCCCCCACTCCCTGCTCATGCCCCGTGTCTATCTCCTGTTGCCCCCCACCCCCGCTCATGCCCCGTGTCTATCTCCTGTTACCCCCATCCCCCTCTCATGCCACGTGTCTCCCTGATGTTGCCCCCACCCTCCGCTCATGCACCGTGTCTCCCTGCTGTTGCCCCCCACCCCCGCTCATGCCCTGTGTCTCTCTCCTGTTACCCCCCCACCCCCTCTCATGCCCCGTGTCTCTCTCCTGTTGCCTCCCACCCCCCGGTCATGACCCGTGTCTCCCTGCTTTTGCCCCACCCCCCGCTCTTGCCCCGTGTCTCTCTCCTGTTGTCCACCACCCCTCGCTCATGCCCCGTGTCTCCCTGCTGTTGCCCCCCGCTCATGCCCCGTGTCTCCCTCCTGTTGCCCCCCACATCCCGCTCATGCACCGTGTCTCCCTCGTATTCCCCCCACCCCACGCTCATCCTCATGTCTCCCTGCTGATGCCCCCCACCCCCTCTCATGCCCCGTGTCTCTCTCCTGTTACCCCCACCCCCTCTCATGCCCATGTCTCTCTCCTGTTGCCCCCCACCCCCGGTCATGCCCCCTGTCTCCCTACTGTTGCCCCCAACCCCCGCTCATGCCCCGTGTTTCTCTCCTGTTGCCCCCACCCCCCTCTCATGCCCCGTGTCTCTCTCCTCTTGCCCCCCAACCCTGGTCATGCCCCGTGTCTCCCTGCTGTTGCCCCCCACACCCCACTCATGCCCCATGTCTCTCTCCTGTTACCCCTCTCTCATGCTCCGTGTCTCTCTCCTGTTTCCCCCCAATCCCCGGTCATGCTCCGTGTCTCTCTCCTGATCCCCCCACCCCCGCTCATGCCCCGTGTCTCCCTGCTGTTGCCCCCACCCCCCGCTCATGCCCCGTGTCTCTCTCCTGTTACCCCCCACCCCCGCTCATGCCCCAGTTCTCTCTCCTGTTGCCCCCCACCCCCTGCTCATGCCCCGTGTCTCTCTCCTGTTACCCCCCACCCCGCTCATGCCCTGTGTCTCTCTCCTGTTGCACCCACCCCCCTCTCATGCCCCGTGTCTTCCTGCTGTTGCCCCCCACCCTCAATTCATGCCCCGTGTCTCCCTGCTGTTGCACCCCACCCCCCGCTCATGCCCCATCTCACTCTCCTGTTACCCCCCACCCCCCGCTCATGCCCCATGTCTCTCTCCTGTTACCCCCCACCCCCTCACATGCCCCGTGTCTCTCTTCTGTTACCCCCCACCCCTCTCATGCCCCGTGTCTCCCTCGTGTTCCCTCCAACCCCCCGCTCATGCCCCGTGTCTCCCTGCTGTTGCCCCCCACCCCCGCTCATGCCCTGTGTCTCCCTGCTGTTGCCCCCCAACCCCCGCTCATTCCCCGTGTCTCCCTGCTGTTGCCCCCCAAACCCCACCCACTTATGCCCTGTGTCTCCCTGCTGTTGGCCCCCAACCCCCGCTCAAGCCCCGTGTCTCTCTTCTGTTACCCCCACCCCCTCTCATGCCCCGTGTCTCTCTCATGTTCCCCCCACCCCCACTCATGCCCCGTGTCTCCCTGCTGTTGCCCCCCACCCCCGCTCATGCCTCGTGTCTCTCTCCTGTTACCCCCACCCCCGCTCATGCCCCGTGTCTCTCTCCTGTTGCCCCCCCACCCCCCTCTCATGCCCCATGTCTCTCTCCTGTTGCCCCCCAACCCCGTTCATGCCCCGTGCCTCCCTGCTGTTGCCCCCCACACACCGCTCATGCCCCGTGTCTCTCTCCTGTTACCCCTCTCTCATGCCCCATGTCTCTCTCCTGTTGCCCCCGACCCCCCGGTCATGCCCCGTGTCTCTCTCCTGTTACCCCCGACCCCGCTCATGCCCCGGATCTCTCTCCTGTTGCCCCCCACCCCCTGCTCATGACTCGTGTCTCCCTCCTGTTACCCCCCACCCCCTGCTCATGCCCCGTGTCTCTCTCCTGTTGCCCCACCCCCTCTCATGCCCCGTGTCTCCCTGCTGTTGCCCCTCACCCTCTGCTCATACCCCCTGTGTCTCCCTGCTGTTGCTCCCCACCCCCCGCTCATGCCCCGTATCTCTCTCCTGTTACCCCCCACCCCCCTCTCATGCCCTGTGTCTCTCTCCTGTTACCCCCCACCCCCCTCTCATGCCCCGTGTCTCTCTCCTGTTACCCCCCACCCCCCTTTCATGCCCCGTGTCTCTCTCTGTTGCCCTCCCAACCCCCGATCATGCCCCGTGTCTCCCTCGTGTTCCCCCCACCCCCCACCCATGCCCCGTGTCTCCCTGCTGTTGCCCCCACCCTCTGCTCATGCCCCGTGTCTCCCTGCTGTTGCCCCCCACCCCCCACTCATGCCCGTGTCTCCCTCCTGTTGCCCCCCAACCCCCACTCATGCCCATGTCTCTCTCTTGTTACCCCCACCACCCGCTCATGCCCCGTGTCTCCCTGCTGTTGCCCCCCACCGCCACTCATGCCCCGTGTCTCCCTGCTGTTACCTCCCACCCCAGCTCATACCCTGTGTGTCCCTGCTGTTGCCCCCACCCCCCGCTCATGCCCCATGTCTCTCTCCTGTTGCCCCCCACCCCCTGCTCATGCCCCGTGTTTCAATCATGTTCCCCCCACCCCCCACCCATGCCCCGTGTCTCCCTGCTGTTGCCCCCCACCCTCCGCTCATGCCCGGTGTCTCCCTGCTGTTGCCCCCCACCCTCCGCTCATGCCCTGTGTCTCTCTCCTGTTACCCCCTCTCATGCCCTGTGTCTCTCTCCTGTTACCCCCCACCCCCTCTCATGCCCTGTGTCTCTCTCCTGTTGCCCCCCCACCCCCCGGTCATGCCCCGTGTCTCCCTGCTGTTGCCCCCCACTCCACGCTCATGCCCGTGTCTCTCTCCTGTTACCCCCACCCCCGCTCATGCCCCGTGTCTCTCTCCTGTTGCCCCTCCTACTCATGCCCTGTGTCTCTCTCCTGTTACCCCCCACCCCCTCTCATGCCCTGTGTCTCTCTCCTGTTGCCCCCCCACCCCCCGGTCATGCCCCGTGTCTCCCTGCTGTTGCCCCCCACCCCCCGCTCATGCCCCGTGTCTCTCTCCTGTTTCCCCCCACCCCCGGTCATGCCCCGTGTCTCTCTCCTGTTCCCCCCACTCCAGCTCATGCCCTGTGTCTCCCTGCTGTTGCCCCTCACCCCCCGCTCATGCCCTTTGTCTCCCTGCTGTTGCCCCCACCCCCCGCTCATGCCCCGTGTCTCTCTCCTGTTACCCGCCACCCCCGCTCATGCCCCGGGTTTTCTCTCCTGTTGCCCCCTGCTCATGCCGCGTGTCTCTCTCCTGTTTCCTCCCACACCCTGCTCATGCCCCGTGTCTCTCTCCTGTTGCCCACTCCACCCTCTCATGCCCCGTGTCTCCCTGCTGTTGCCCCCCACCCTCTGCTCATGCCCAGTGTCTCCCTGGTGTTGCCCCCCACCCCCCGCTCATGCCCCGTGTCTCTCTCCTGTTACCCCCAGCCCCCTCTCATGCCTGTGTCTCTCTCCTGTTACCCCCCACCCCTCTCTCATGGCCCGTGTCTCTCTCCTGTTACCCCCACCCCCCTCTCATGCCATGTGTCTCTCTCTGTTGCCCCCCACCCCCGGTCATGCCCCGTGTCTCCCTGCTGTTGCCCCCCACCCCCCGCTCATGCCCTGTGTCTCCCTGCTGTTGACCCCCACCCCCCACTCATGCTCTGTGTCTCTCCCCTGTTACCCCTCACCCCTGCTCTTGCCCCGTGTCTCCCTGCTGTTGCCCCCCACCCCCCGCTCATGCCCCGTGTCTCCCTGCTGTTGCCCCCCACCCCCCGCTCATGCCCTGTGTCTCTCTGCTGTTGCCCCCCACTCATGCCCCGTGTCTCTCTCCTGTTACCCCCACCCCCTTTTCATGCCCCGTGTCTCCCTCGTGTTCCCCCCACCCCCAGCTCATGCCCAGTGTCTCCCTGCTGTTGCCCCCCAGCCCCCTCTCATGCCCCATGTCTCTCTCATGTTACCCCCAACCCCCTCTCATGCCCCGTGTCTCTCTCCTGTTGTCCCCCACCCCCCCATGCCCCGTGTCTCTCTTCTGTTACCCCCCACCCCCTCTCATGCCCCGTGTCTCCCTTGTGTTCCCTCCAGCCCCCCGCTCATGCCCCGTGTCTCGCTGCTGTTGCCCCCCACCCCGCTCATGCCCTGTGTCTCCCTGCTGTTGCCCTCCACCCCCCGCTCATGCCCCGTGTCTTTCTCCTGCTGCCCCTACTCCCTGCTCATGCCCCGTGTCTCTCTCCTGTTACCCCCATCCCCCTCTCATGCCCCGTGTCTCCCTGATGTTGCCCCCACCCTCCCCTCATGCCCCGTGTCTCCCTGATGTTGCCCCCACCCTCCGCTCATGCCCCGTGTCTCCCTGCTGTTGCCCCCCACCCCCGCTCATGCCCTGTGTCTCCCTGCTGTTGCCTCCCACCCCCCTCTCATGCCCCATGTCTCTCTCCTGTTGCCCCCCACACCCCAGTCATGCCCTGTGTCTCCCTGCTGTCGCCCCCACCCCCCGCTCATGCCCCATGTCTCTCTCCTGTTGCCCCCCACCCCCCGCTCATGCCCCGTGTCTCCCTCATGTTCCCCCACCCCCCACCCATGCCCTGTGTCTCCCTGCTGTTGCCCCCACCCTCCGCTCATGCCCCGTGTCTCCCTGCTGTTGCCCCCCACCCTCCACTCATGCCCCATGTCTCTCTCCTGTTACCCCCCACCCCCCCCTCTCATGCCCTGTGTCTCTCTCCTGTTGCCCCCACCCCCTCTCATGCCCCGTATCTCTCTCCTGTTACCCCCCACCGCCCGCTCATGACCCGTGTCTCTCTCCTGTTGCCCCTCCTGCTCATGCCCCGTGTCTCCCTGCTGTTGCCCCCCACCCCCGCTCATGCCCCGTGTCTTTCTCCTGTTACCCCCCAATCCTCGCTCATGCCCCGTGTCTCTCTCCTGCTGCCCCCACTCCGCGCTCATGCCCCGTGTCTCTCTCCTGTTACCCACATCCCCCTCTCATGCCCCGTGTCTCCCTGATGTTGCTCCCACCCTCCGCTCATGCCCCGTGTCTCCCTGCTGTTGCCCCCCACCCCCGCTCATGCCCTGTGTCTCTCTCCGGTTACCCCCCCACCCCCTCTCATGCCCCGTGTCTCTCTCCTGTTGCCCCCACCCCCCGGTCATGATCCGTGTCTCTCTCCTGTTGTTCCCCACCCCCCTCTCATGCCCCATGTCTCTCTCCTGTTGCCCCCCACACCCCGGTCATGCCCTGTGTCTCCCTGCTGTTGCCCCCACCCCCCGCTCATGCCCCATGTCTCTCTCCTGTTGC
Source organism: Ambystoma mexicanum (assembly GCF_040938575.1). Lineage (NCBI taxonomy): Eukaryota > Metazoa > Chordata > Amphibia > Caudata > Ambystomatidae > Ambystoma > Ambystoma mexicanum. Next base: position 817,367,904 of record NC_090924.1, read on the forward strand.
CCCCCACCCCCCGCTCATGCCCCGTGTCTCCCTCGTGTTTCCCCACCCCCCACCCATGCCCTGTGTCTCCCTGCTGTTGCCCCCCACCCTCCGCTCATGCCCCGTGTCTCCCTGCTGTTGCCCCCCACCCTCCGCTCATGCCCCATGTCTCTCTCCTGTTACCCCCACCACCCCTCATGCCCTGTGTCTCTCTCCTGTTGCCCCCACCCCCTCTCATGCCCCGTATCTCTCTCCTGTTACCCCCCACCGCCCGCTCATGACCCGTGTCTCTCTCCTGTTGCCCCTCCTGCTCATGGCCCGTGTCTCCCTGCTGTTGCCCCCCACCCCGCTCATGCCCCGTGTCTTTCTCCTGTTACCCCCCAACCCTCGCTCATGCCCCGTGTCTCTCTCCTGCTGCCCCCACTCCGCGCTCATGCCCCGTGTCTCTCTCCTGTTACCCCCATCCCCCTCTCATGCCCCGTGTCTCCCTGATGTTGCTCCCACCCTCCGCTCATGCCCCGTGTCTCCCTGCTGTTGCCCCCCACCCCCGCTCATGCCCTGTGTCTCTCTCCGGTAACCCCCCCACCCCCTCTCATGCCCCGTGTCTCTCTCCTGTTGCCCCCACCCCCCGGTCATGATCCGTGTCTCTCTCCTGTTGTCCCCCACCCCCGCTCATGCCCTGTGTCTCCCTGCTGTTGCCCCCCACCCCCCGCTCATGCCCTGTGTCTCCCTCCTGTTGCACCCGACCCCCTCTCATGCCCGTATCTCTCTCCTGTTGCCCCCCACCCCCCCGGTCATGACCCGTGTCTCCCTGCTTTTGCCCCCAGACCCCGCTCATGCCCCGTGCCTCTCTCCTGTTGTCCCCCACGCCCTGCTCATGCCCTGTGTCTCACTGCTGTTGCCCACAACCCCCAGCTCGTGCCCCTTGTCTCAATCCTGTTGGCCCCCCACCCCCCGCTCATGCACCGTGTCTCCCTCGTGTTCCCCCCACCCCCCTCCCATGCCCCGTCTCTCTCTCCTGTTACCCCCCACCCCCCTCTCATGCCTGTGTCTCTCTCCTGTTGCCCCCACCCGAGGTCATGCCCCGTGTCTCCCTGCTGTTGCCCCCCACCCCCTCTCATGCCCCGTGTCTCTCTCCTGTTGCCCCCCAACCCCGGTCATGCCCCGTGTCTCCCTGCTGTTGCCCCTCACCCCCCGCTCATGGCCCGTGTCTCCCTGCTGTTGCCCCCACCCCCCGCTGATGCCCCGTGTCTCTCTCCTGTTACCCCCCACCCCATTCATGCCCCGGTTCCCTCTCCTGTTGCCCCCCCACCCCCTGCTAATGCCCTGTGTCTCTCTCCTGTTACCCCCAACCCCCTCTCATGCCCCATGTCTCTCTCCTGTTGCCCCCCAACCCCGGCCATGCCCCGTGTCTCCCTGCTGTTGCCCCCACCCCCCGCTCATGCCCCATGTCTCTCTCCTGTTGCCCCCCACCCCCCGCTCATGCCCCGTGTCTCCCTCGTGTTCCCCCACCCCCCACCCATGCCCTGTGTCTCCCTGCTGTTGCCCCCCACCCTCCGCTCATGCCCCGTGTCTCCCTGCTGTTGCCCCCCACCCTCCGCTCATGCCCCATGTCTCTCTCCTGTTACTCCCACCCCCCCTCTCATGCCCTGTCTCTCTCTCCTGTTGCCCCCACCCCCTCTCATGCCCCGTATCTCTCTCCTGTTACCCCCCACTGCCCGCTCATGACCCGTGTCTCTCTCCTGTTGCCCCTCCTGCTCATGCCCCGTGTCTCCCTGCTGTTTCCCCCACCGCCGCTCATGCCCCGTGTCTTTCTCCTGTTACCCCCCAACCCTCGCTCATGCCCCGTGTCTCTGTCCTGCTGCCCCCACTCCGCGCTCATGCCCCGTGTCTCTCTCCTGTTACCCCCATCCCCTCTCATGCCCCGTGTCTCCCTGATGTTGCTCCCACCCTCCGCTCATGCCCCGTGTCTCCCTGCTGTTGCCCCCCACCCCCGCTCATGCCCTGTGTCTCTCTCCGGTTACCCCCCCACCCCCTCTCATGCCCCGTGTCTCTCTCCTGTTGCCCCCACCCCCCGGTCATGATCCGTGTCTCTCTCCTGTTGTCCCCCACCCCCGCTCATGCCCTGTGTCTCCCTGCTGTTGCCCCCCACCCCCCGCTCATGCCCTGTGTCTCCCTCCTGTTGCACCCGACCCCCTCTCATGCCCGTATCTCTCTCCTGTTGCCCCCCGGTCATGACCCGTGTCTCCCTGCTTTTGCCCCCAGACCCCGCTCATGCCCCGTGTCTCTCTCCTGTTGTCCCCCACCCCCTGCTCATGCCCTGTGTCTCACTGCTGTTGCCCACAACCCCCAGCTCGTGCCCCTTGTCTCAATCCTGTTGGCCCCCCACCCCCTGCTCATGCACCGTGTCTCCCTCGTGTTCCCCCCACCCCCCTCTCATGCCCCGTCTCTCTCTCCTGTTACCCCCCACCCCCTCTCATGCCTGTGTCTCTCTCCTGTTGCCCCCCACCCCAGGTCATGCCCCGTGTCTCCCTGCTGTTGCCCCCCACCCCCCTCTCATGCCCCATGTCTCTCTCCTGTTGCCCCCCAACCCCGGTCATGCCCTGTGTCTCCCTGCTGTTGCCCCTCACCCCCCGCTCATGGCCTGTGTCTCCCTGCTGTTGCCCCCACCCCCCGCTGATGCCCCGTGTCTCTCTCCTGTTACCCCCCACCCCATTCATGCCCCGGTTCCCTCTCCTGTTGCCCCCCCACCCCCTGCTAATGCCCTGTGTCTCTCTCCTGTTACCCCAACCCCCTCTCATGCCCCATGTCTCTCTCCTGTTGCCCCCCAACCCCGGCCATGCCCCGTGTCTCCCTGCTGTTGCCCCCCACACCCTGCTCATGCCCTGTGTCTCTCTCCTGTTACCCCTCTCTCATGCCCCGTGTCTCTCTCCTGTTGCCCCCCACCCCACGTTCATGCCCCGTGTCTCCCTGTTGTTGCCCCCACCCCCCGCTCATGCCCCGTGTCTCTCTCCTGTTACCCCCCACCCCGCTCATGCCCCGGATCGCTCTCATGTTGCCCCCCACTCCCTTTCATGCCCCGTTTCTCTCTCTGTTGCCCCCCTCCCCCGGTCATGCCCGTGTCTCCCTGCTGTTGCCCTCCCAACCCCCGCTCATGCCCCGTGTCTCCCTTGTGTTCCCCCCACCCCCACCCATGCCCCGTGTCTCCCTGCTGTTGCCCCCACCCTCCGCTCATGCCCCGTGTCTCCCTGCTGTTGCCCCCCACCCCCAATCATGCCCTGTGTCTCCCTGCTGTTGCCCCCACCCCCTGCTCATGCCCCATGTCTCTCTCCTGTTGCCCCCCACCCCCTGCTCATTCCCCGTGTCTCCCTCGTGTTCCCACCCATGCCCCGTGTCTCCCTGCTGTTGCCCCCCACCCTCCGCTCATGCCCTGTGTCTCCCTGCTGTTGCCCCCCACCTTCCGCTCATGCCCGTGTCTCTCTCCTGTTACCCCCCACCCTCCGCTCATGCCCCGTGTCTCTCCTGTTACCCCCACCCCCTGCTCATGCCCCGTGCTCTCTCCTGTTGCCCCTCCTACTCATGCTCCGTGTCTCCCTGCTGTTGCTCCTCACCCCCGCTCATGCCCCGTGTCTCCCTGCTGTTGCCCCCCACCCCCGCTCATGCCCCGTGTCTTTCTCCTGTTACCCCAACCCCCGTTCATGCCCCGTGTCTCTCTCCTGCTGCCCCCACTCCCCGCTCATGCCCCGTGTCTCTGTCCTGTTACCCCTATCCCCCTCTCATGCCCCGTGTCTCCCTGATGTTGCCCCCACCCTCCGCTCATGCCCCGTGTCTCCCTGCTGTTGCCCCCCACCCCCGCTCATGCCCTGTGTCTCTCTCCTGTTACCCTCCCACCCCTTCTCATGCCCCGTGTCTCTCTCCTGTTGGCCCCCACCCCCCGGTCATGACCCGTGTCTCCCTGCTTTTGCCCCTACCCCCCGCTCATTCCCCGTGTCTCCCTGCTGTTGCCACCCCACCCCCGCTCATGCCCCGTGTCTTTCTCCTGTTACCCCCAACCCCCGTTCATGCCCCGTGTCTCTCTCCTGCTGCCCCCACTCCCCGCTCATACCCCGTGTCTCTCTCCTGTTACCCCCATCCCCTCTCATGCCCCATGTCTCCCTGATGTTGCCCCCACCCTCCGCTCATGCCCCGTGTCTCCCTGCTGTTGCCCCCCACCCCCGCTCATGCCCTGCGTCTCTCTCCTGTTACCCTCCCACCCCTTCTCATGCCCCGTGTCTCTCTCCTGTTGGCCCCCAACCCCCGGTCATGACCCGTGTCTCCCTGCTTTTGCCCCCACCCCCGCTCATGCCCCGTATCTCTCTCCTGTTACCCCCCACCCCAGTCTCATGCCCCGTGTCTCTCTCCTGTTACCCCCCACCCCCCTCTTATGCCCCGTGTCTCTCTCCTGTTACCCCCCACTCCCTTTCATGCCCTGTTTCTCTCTCTGTTGCCCCCCTCCCCCGGTCATGCCCGTGTCTCCCTGCTGTTGCCCTCCCAACCCCCGCTCATGCCCCGTGTCTCCCTCGTGTTCCCCCCACCCCCACCCATGCCCTGTGTCTCCCTGCTGTTGCCCCCACCCTCCGCTCATTCCCCGTGTCTCCCTGCTTGTGCCCCACACCCCCACTCATGCCCTGTGTCTCCCTGCTGTTGCCCCCACCCCCCGCTCATGCCCCATGTATCTCTCCTGTTGCCCCCCACCCCGCGCTCATGCCCCGTGTCTCCCTCGTGTTCCCCCCACCCATGCCCCATGTCTCCCTGCTGTTGCCCCCCACCCTCCGCTCATGCCCTGTGTCTCCCTGCTGTTGCCCCCCACCTTCCGCTCATGCCCCTGTCTCTCTCCTGTTACCCCCCCCACCCTCCGCTCATGCCCCGTGTCTCCCTGCTGTTGCCCCCCCACCCCCGCTCATGCCCCGTGTCTTTCTCCTGTTACCCCAACCCCCGTTCATGCCCCGTGTCTCTCTCCTGCTGCCCCCACTCCCCGCTCATGCCCCGTGTCTCTGTCCTGTTACCCCTATCCCCCTCTCATGCCCCGTGTCTCCCTGATGTTGCCCCCACCCTCCGCTCATGCCCCGTGTCTCCCTGCTGTTGCCCCCCACCCCCGCTCATGCCCTGTGTCTCTCTCCGGTTACCCCCCCACCCCCTCTCATGCCCCGTGTCTCTCTCCTGTTGCCCCCACCCCGGTCATGATCCGTGTCTCTCTCCTGTTGTCCCTCATGCCCTGTGTCTCCCTCCTGTTGCACCCGACCCCCTCTCATGCCCGTATCTCTCTCCTGTTGCCCCCCACCCCCGGTCATGACCCGTGTCTCCCTGCTTTTGCCCCCAGACCCCGCTCATGCCCCGTGTCTCTCTCCTGTTGTCCCCCACCCCCTGCTCATGCCCTGTGTCTCACTGCTGTTGCCCACAACCCCCAGCTCGTGCCCCTTGTCTCAATCCTGTTGGCCCCCCACCCCCCGCTCATGCACCATGTCTCCCTCGTGTTCCCCCCACCCCCCTTTCATGCCCCGTCTCTCTCACCTGTTACCCCCCACCCCCCTCTCATGCCTGTGTCTCTCTCCTGTTGCCCCCCACCCCAGGTCATGGGCCGTGTCTCCCTGCTGTTGCCCCCCAACCCCCACTCATGCCCCGTGTCTCTCTCCTGTTGCCCCCCACCCTCCTCTCATGCCCCGTGTCTCTCTCCTGTTGCCCCCCAAACCCGGTCATGCCCCGTGTCTCCCTGCTGTTGCCCCCCACACCCCGCTCATGCCCCGTGTCTCTCTCCTGTTACCCCTCTCTCATGACCCATGTCTCTCTCCTGTTGCCCCCCACCCCCCGGTCATGCCCCGTGTCTCCCTGCTGTTGCCCCCACCCCCCGCTCATGCCCCATGTCTCTCTCCTATTTCCCCCCAACCCCGGTCATGCCCCGTGTCTCCCTGCTGTTGCCCCTCACCCCCCGCTGATGCCCCGTGTCTCTCTCCTGTTACCCCCCACCCCATTCATGCCCCGGTTCCCTCTCCTGTTGCCCCCCACCCCCTGCTAATGCCCTGTGTCTCTCTCCTGTTACCCACCACCCCCTCTCATGCCCCATGTCTCTCTCCTGTTGCCCCCCAACCCCAGCCATGCCCCGTGTCTCCCTGCTGTTGCCCCCCACACCCTGCTCATGCCCTGTGTCTCTCTCCTGTTACCCCTCTCTCATGCCCCGTGTCTCTCTCCTGTTGCCCCCCACCCCACGGTCATGCCCCGTGTCTCCCTGCTGTTGCCCCCACCCCCCGCTCATGCCCCGTGTCTCTCTCCTGTTACCCCCCACCCCGCTCATGCCCTGGATCTCTCTCATGTTGCCCCCCACCCCCTGCTCATGACTCGTGTCTCCCTCCTGTTACCCCCCACCCCCCGCTCATGCCCCGTGTCTCTCTCCTGTTGCCCCACCCCCTCTCATGCCCCGTGTCTCCCTGCTGTTGCCCCCCTCCCTCTGCTCATGCCCCGTGTCTCCCTGCTGTTGCCCCCCACACCCCGCTCATGCCCCGTATCTCTCTCCTGTTACCCCCCACCCCAGTCTCATGCCCCGTGTCTCTCTCCTGTTACCCCCCACCCCCTCTTATGCCCCGTGTCTCTCTCCTGTTACCCCCCACTCCCTTTCATGCCCCGTTTCTCTCTCTGTTGCCCCCCTCCACCGGTCATGCCCGTGTCTCCCTGCTGTTGCCCTCCCAACCCCCGCTCATGCCCCGTGTCCTCCCTCGTGTTCCCCCACCCCCACCCATGCCCCGTGTCTCCCTGCTGTTGCCCCCACCCTCCGCTCATGCCCCGTGTCTCCCTGCTGTTGCCCCCCACCCCCACTCATGCCCTGTGTCTCCCTGCTGTTGCCCCCACACCCCGCTCATGCCCATGACTCTCTCCTGTTGCCCCCCACCCCCCGCTCATGCCCCGTGTCTCCCTCGTGTTCCCCCCACCCATGCCCCGTGTCTCCCTGCTGTTGCCCCCCACCCTCCGCTCATGCCCTGTGTCTCCCTGCTGTTGCCCCCCACCTTCCGCTCATGCCCGTGTCTCTCTCCTGTTACCCCCCACCCTCCGCTCATGCCCTGTGTCTCTCCTGTTACCCCCCACCCCCCGCTCATGCCCCGTGCTCTCTCCTGTTGCCCCTCCTACTCATGCTCCGTGTCTCCTGCTGTTGCTCCTCACCCCCGCTCATGCCCCGTGTCTCCCTGCTGTTGCCCCCCCACCCCGCTCATGCCCCGTGTCTTTCTCCTGTTACCCCCAACCCCCGTTCATGCCCCGTGTCTCTCTCCTGCTGCCCCCACTCCCCGCTCATGCCCCGTGTCTCTGTCCTGTTACCCCCATCCCCCTCTCATGCCCCGTGTCTCCTGATGTTGCCCCCACCCTCCGCTCATGCCCCGTGTCTCCCTGCTGTTGCCCCCCACCCCCGCTCATGCCCTGTGTCTCTCTCCTGTTACCCTCCCACCCCTTCTCATGCCCCGTGTCTCTCTCCTGTTGGCCCCCACCCCCCGGTCATGACCCGTGTCTCCCTGCTTTTGCCCCACCCCCCGCTCGTGCCCCGTGTCTCTCTCCTGTTGTCCCCCACCCCCCGCTCATTCCCCGTGTCTCCCTGCTGTTGCCCCCCCGCCCCCGCTCATGCCCCGTGTCATTCTCCTGTTACCCCCAACCCCCGTTCATGCCCCGTGTCTCTCTCCTGCTGCCCCCACTCCCCGCTCATGCCCTGTGTCTCTCTCCTGTTACCCCCATCCCCTCTCATGCCCCATGTCTCCCTGATGTTGCCCCCACCCTCCGCTCATGCCCCGTGTCTCCCTGCTGTTGCCCCCCACCCCCGCTCACGCCCTGCGTCTCTCTCCTGTACCCTCCCACCCCTTCTCATGCCCCGTGTCTCTCTCCTGTTGGCCCCCAACCCCCGGTCATGACCCGTGTCTCCCTGCTTTTGCCCCCACCCCCCGCTCGTGCCCCGTGTCTCTCTCCTGTTGTCCCCACCCCCGCTCATTCCCCGTGTCTCCCTGCTGTTGCCCCCCGCCCCCGCTCATGCCCCGTGTCATTCTCCTGTTACCCCCAACCCCCGTTCATGCCCCGTGTCTCTCTCCTGCTGCCCCCACTCCCCGCTCATGCCCTGTGTCTCTCTCTGTTACCCCCTCCCCTCTCATGCCCCATGTCTCCCTGATGTTGCCCCCACCCTCCGCTCATGCCCCGTGTCTCCCTGCTGTTGCCCCCCACCCCCGCTCACGCCCTGCGTCTCTCTCCTGTTACCCTCCCACCCCTTCTCATGCCCCGTGTCTCTCTCCTGTTGGCCCCCAACCCCCGGTCATGACCCGTGTCTCCCTGCTTTTGCCCCCACCCCCGCTCATGCCCCGTGTCTCTCTCCTGTTGTCCCCCACACCCTGCTCATTCCCCGTGTCTCCCTGCTGTTGCCTCCCACCCCCCGCTCATGCCCCGAGTCTCCCTCCTGTTGCCCCCCACCCCCGCTCATGCACCGTGTCTCCCTCGTGTTCCACCCAGCCCCCGCTTATGCCCCGTGTCTCCCTGCTGTTGCCCCCCACCCCCTCTCATGCCCCGTGTCTCTTTCCTGTTACCCCCACCCCCTCTCATGCCTGTGTCTCCCTGCTGTTGCCCCCCACACCCTGCTCATGCCCCGTGTCTCTCTCCTGTTACCCCGCTCTCATGCCCCGTGTCTCTCTCCTGTTGTCCCCCACCCCCGGTCATGCCCCGTGTCTCCCTGCTGTTGCCCCCCCACCCCCCGCTCATGCCCTGTGTCTCTCTCCTGCTTCCCCCAACCCCTGCTCATGCCCCGTGTCTCGCTACTGTTGCCCCCCACCCCCGATCATGCCCTGTGTCTCCCTGCTGTTGCCCCCCACCCCCCGCTCATGCCCCGTGTCTTTCTCCTGTTACCCCCCATCCCCCGCTCATGCCCCGTGTCTCTCTCCTGCTGCCCCCACTCCCCGCTCATGCCCCGTGTCTCTCTCCTGTTACCCCCATCCCCCTCTCATGCCCTGTGTCTCCCTGATGTTGCCCCCACCCTCCGCTCATGCCCCGTGTCTCCCTGATGTTGCCCCCACCCTCCGCTCATCCCCCGTGTCTCTCTCCTGTTACCCCCACCATCCGCTCATGCCCCGTGTCTCTCTCCTGTTGCCCCTCCTGCTCATGCCCCGTGTCTCCCTGCTGTTGCACCTCAATCCCCGCTCATGCCCCGTGTCTCCCTGCTGTTGCCCCCCACCCCCGCTCATGCCCTGTGTCTTTCTCCTGTTACCCCACAACCCCTGCTCATGCCCCGTGTCTATCTCCTGCTGCCCCCACTCCCGGCTCATGCCCCGTGTCTCTCTCCTGTTACCCCCATCGCCCTCTCATGCCCCGTGTCTCCCTGATGTTGCCCCCACCCTCCGCCCATGCCCCGTGTCTCCCTGCTGTTGCCCCCCACCCCCCGCTCATGCCCTGTGTCTCTCTCCTGTTACCCCCCCACCCCCTCTCATGCCCCCTGTCAATCTCCTGTTGCCCCCACCCCCCGGTCATGACCCGTGTCTCTCTCCTGTTGTCCCCCACCCCCTGCTCATGCCCTGTGTCTCCCTGCTGTTGCCCCCCAACCCCAGCTCATGCCCCGTGTCTCTCTCCTGTTGCACCCCACCCCCGCTCATGTCCTGTGTCTCCCTGCTGTTGCCCCCCAACCCCAGCTCATGCCCCGTGTCTCCCTCCTGTTGCACCCCACCTCCCGCTCATGCACCGTGTCTCCCTTGTGTTCCCCCACCCCCCGCTCATGCCCTGTGTCTCCCTGCTGTTGCCCCCAACCCCAGTTCATGCCCCGTGTATCCCTCCTGTTACACCCCACCCCCCTCTCATGCACCGTGTCTCCCTTGTGTTCCCCCACCCCATGCTCATGCCCCGTGACTCCCTGCTGTTGCCCCCCCACCCCCTCTCATGCCCTGTGTCTCTCTCCTGTTAACCCCACCCCCCTCTCATGCCCATGTCTCTCTCCTGTTGCCCCCCACCCCCGGTCATGCCCCCTGTCTCCCTGCTGTTGCCCCCCAACCCCAGCTCATGCCCCGTGTCTCTCTCCTGTTGCCCCTCACCCCCCTCTCATGCCCTGTGTCTCTCTCTTGCTGCCTCCCAACCCCGGTCATGCCCCGTGTCTCCCTGCTGTTGCCCCCCACACCCTGCTCATGCCCCGTGTCTCTCTCCTGTTACCCCTCTCTCATGCCCCGTGTCTCTCTCCTGTTGCCCCCCACCCCCGCTAATGCCCCATGCCTCCCTGCTGTTGCCCCCCACCCTCCACTCATGCCCCATGTCTCTCTCCTGTTACCCCCCACCCCCCTCTCATGCCCTGTGTCTCTCTCCTGTTACCCCCACCCCCTCTCATGCCCCGTGCCTCTCTCCTGTTACCACCACCCCCCGCTCATGCCCCGTGTCTCTCTCCTGTTACCCCCCACTCCCTGCTCATGCCCCGTGTCTCTCTCCTGTTACCCCTCCTGCTCATGCCCCGTGTCTCCCTGCTGTTGCTCCTCACCCCCTGCTCATGCCCCATGTCTCCCTGCTGTTGCCCCCCACCCCCGCTCATGCCCTGAGTCTTTCTCCTGTTACCCCCCAACCCCCGCTCATGCCCCGTGTCTCTCTCCTGCTGCCCCCACTCCCTGCTCATGCCCCGTGTCTATCTCCTGTTACCCCCCACCCCCCGCTCATGCCCTGTGTCTCTCTCCTGTTGCACCTCCTGCTCATGCCCCGTGTCTCCCTGCTGTTGCCCCCACCCCCCGCTCATGCCCCGTGTCTCCCTGCTGATGACCCCCACCCCCGCTCATGCCCCGTGTCTATCTCCTGTTACCCCCACCCCCCTCTCATGCCACGTGTCTCCCTGATGTTGCCCCCACCCTCCGCTCATGCACCGTGTCTCCCTGCTGTTGCCCCCATCCCCGCTCATGCCCTGTGTCTCTCTCCTGTTACCCCTCCACCCCCTCTCATGCCCCGTGTCTCTCTCCTGTTGTCTCCCACCCCCCGGTCATGACCCGTGTCTCCCTGCTTTTGCCCCACCCCCCGCTCATGCCCCGTGTCTCTCTCCTGTTGTCCACCACCCCTCGCTCATGCCCCGTGTCTCCCTGCTGTTGCCCCCCGTTCATGCCCCATGTCTCCCTCCTGTTGCCCCCACATCCCGCTCATGCACCGTGTCTCCCTCGTATTCCCCCCACCCCACGCTCATGCCTCGTGTCTCCCTGCTGTTGCCCCCCACCCCCCTCTCATGCCCCGTGTCTCTCTCCTGTTACCCCCACCCCCTCTGATGCCCATGTCTCTCTCCTGTTGCCCCCCACCCCCGGTCATGCCCCCTGTCTCCCTACTGTTGCCCCCAACCCCCGCTCATGCCCCGTGTCTCTCTCCTGTTGCCCCCACCCCCCTCTCATGCCCTGTGTCTCTCTCCTCTTGCCCCCCAACCCCGGTCATGCCCCGTGTCTCCCTGCTGTTGCCCCCCACACCCCACTCATGCCCCATGTCTCTCTCCTGTTACCCCTCTCTCATGCCCCGTGTCTCTCTCCTGTTGCCCTCCACCCCCCGGTCATGCCCCATGTCTCCCTGCTGTTGCCCCCCACCCCCTGCTCATGCCCTGTGTCTCTCTCATGTTTCCCCCCAATCCCCGGTCATGCTCCGTGTCTCTCTCCTGATCCCCCCACCCCCGCTCATGCCCCGTGTCTCCCTGCTGTTGCCCCTCACCCCCCGCTCATGCCCCGTGTCTCCCTGCTGTTGCCCCCACCCCCCGCTCATGCCCCGTGTCTCTCTCCTGTTACCCCCCACCCCCGCTCATGCCCCAGTTCTCTCTCCTGTTGCCCCCCACACCCTGCTCATGCCCCGTGTCTCTCTCCTGTTACCCCCCACCCCGCTCATGCCCTGTGTCTCTCTCCTGTTGCACCCACCCCCCTCTCATGCCCCGTGTCTTCCTGCTGTTGCCCCCACCCTCCACTCATGCCCCGTGTCTCCCTGCTGTTGCACCCCACCCCCCGCTCATGCCCCATCTCACTCTCCTGTTACCCCCCCCACCCCCCGCTCATACCCCATGTCTCTCTCCTGTTACCCCCCACCCCCCTCACATGCCCCGTGTATCTCTTCTGTTACCCCCCACCCCTCTCATGCCCCGTGTCTCCCTCGTGTTCCCTCCAACCCCCCGCTCATGCCCCGTGTCTCCCTGCTGTTGCCCCCACCCCCGCTCATGCCCTGTGTCTCCCTGCTGTTGCCCCCCAACCACCGCTCATGCCCCGTGTCTTCCTGCTGTTGCCCCCCAAACCGCATCCACTCATGCCCTGTGTCTCCCTGCTGTTGCCCCCAACCCCCGCTCAAGCCCCGTGTCTCCCTCCTGTTGCCCCCCACCTCCGCTCATGCCCCGTGTCTCTCTTCTGTTACCCCCAGCCCCTCTCATGCCCCGTGTCTCTCTCATGTTCCCCCCACCCCCGCTCATGCCCCGTGTCTCCCTGCTGTTGCCCCCCGCTCATGCCCCGTGTCTCTCTCCTGTTACCCCCACCCCCGCTCATGCCCCGTGTCTCTCTCCTGTTGCCCCCCACCCCCTCTCATGCCCCATGTCTCTCTCCTGTTGCCCCCCACACACCGCTCATGCCCCGTGTCTCTCTCCTGTTACCCCTCTCTCATGCCCCATGTCTCTCTCCTGTTGCCCCCCACCCCCCGGTCATGCCCCGTGTCTCTCTCCTGTTACCCCCCACCCCGCTCATGCCCCGGATCTCTCTCCTGTTGCCCCCCACCCCCTGCTCATGACTCGTGTCTCCCTCCTGTTACCCCCCACCCCCCGCTCATGCCCCGTGTCTCTCTCCTGTTGCCCCACCCCCTCTCATGCCCCGTGTCTCCCTGCTGTTGCCCCCCACCCTCTGCTCATACCCCCTGTGTCTCCCTGCTGTTGCCCCCCACCCCCCGCTCATGCCCCGTATCTCTCTCCTGTTACCCCCCACCCCCCTCTCATGCCCTGTGTCTCTCTCCTGTTACCCCCCACCCCCCTCTCATGCCCCGTGTCTCTCTCCTGTTACCCCCCACCCCCCTTTCATGCCCCGTGTCTCTCTCTGTTGCCCTCCCAACCCCCGCTCATGCCCCGTGTCTCCCTCGTGTTCCCCCCACCCCCCACCCATGCCCCGTGTCTCCCTGCTGTTGCCCCCACCCTCTGCTCATGCCCCGTGTCTCCCTGCTGTTGCCCCCCACCCCCCGCTCATGCCCGTGTCTCCCTCCTGTTGCCCCCCAACCCCCGCTCATGCCCATGTCTCTCTCTTGTTACCCTCACCACCCGCTCATGCCCCATGTCTCCCTGCTGATGGCCCCCACCGCCACTCATGCCCCGTGTCTCCCTGCTGTTGCCTCCCACCCCAGCTCATACCCTGTGTCTCCCTGCTGTTGCCCCCACCCCCCGCTCATGCCCCATGTCTCTCTCCTGTTGCCCCCCACCCCCTGCTCATGCCCCGTGTCTCACTCGTGTTCCCCCCACCCCCCACCCATGCCCCGTGTCTCCCTGCTGTTGCCCCCCACCCTCCGCTCATGCCCCGTGTCTCCCTGCTGTTGCCCCCCACCCTCCGCTCATGCCCTGTGTCTCTCTCCTGTTACCCCCTCTCATGCCCTGTGTCTCTCTCCTGTTACCCCCACCCCCTCTCATGCCCCGTGTCTCTCTCCTGTTGCCCCCCCACCCCCCGGTCATGCCCCGTGTCTCCCTGCTGTTGCCCCCCACTCCCCGCTCATGCCCGTGTCTCTCTCCTGTTACCCCCCACCACCCGCTCATGCCCTGTGTCTCTCTCCTGTTGCCCCTCCTACTCATGCTCTGTGTCTCCCTGCTGTTGCTCCTCACCCCCGCTCATGCCCCGTGTCTCCTTGCTGTTGCTCTCCACCCCCGCTCATGCCCTGTGTCTTTCTCCTGTTACCCCCAACCCCCGCTCATGCCCCGTGTCTCTCTCCTGTTGCCCCCAACCCCTCTCTCATGCCCCATGTCTCTCTCCTGTTGCCCCCCAACCCGGGTCATGCCCCGTGCCTCCCTGCTGTTGCCCCCCACACACCGCTCATGCCCCGTGTCTCTCTCCTGTTACCCCTCTCTCATGCCCCATGTCTCTCTCCTGTTTCCCCCCCACCCCCCGGTCATGCCCCGTGTCTCTCTCCTGTTACCCCCCACCCCGCTCATGCCCCGGATCTCTCTCCTGTTGCCCCCACCCCCTGCTCATGACTCGTGTCTCCCTCCTGTTACCCCCCACCCCCGCTCATGCCCCGTGTCTCTCTCCTGTTGCCCCACCCCCTCTCATGCCCCGTGTCTCCCTGCTGTTGCCCCCCACCCTCTGCTCATGCCCCGTGTCTCCTTGCTGTTGCCCCCCACCCCCCGCTCATGCCCCGTATCTCTCTCCTGTTACCCCCACCCCCCTCTCATGCCCCGTGTCTCTCTCCGGTTACCCCCCACCCCCCTCTCATGCCCCGTGTCTCTCTCCTGTTACCCCCTACCCCCCTTTCATGCCCCGTGTCTCTCTCTGTTGCCCTCCCAACCCCCGCTCATGCCCTGTGTCTCCCTCGTGTTCCCCCCACCCCCCACCCATGCCCCGTGTCTCCCTGCTGTTGCCCCCGCCCTCTGCTCATGCCCCGTGTCTCCCTGCTGTTGCCCCCACCCCCCGCTCATGCCCGTGTCTCCCTCCTGTTGCCCCCCACCCCCTGCTCATGCCAATGTCTCTCTCTTGTTACCCCCACCACCCGCTCATGCCCCGTGTCTCCCTGGTGTTGCCCCCCACCGCCACTCATGCCCCGTGTCTCCCTGCTGTTGCCTCCCACCCTCGCTCATACCCTGTGTCTCCCTGCTGTTGCCCCCACCCCCCGCTCATGCCCCATGTCTCTCTCCTTTTGCCCCCCACCCCCTGCTCATGCCCCGTGTCTCCCTCGTGTTCCCCCCACACCCCACCCATGCCCCGTGTCTCCCTGCTGTTGCCCCCCACCCTCTGCTCATGCCCCGTGTCTCCCTGCTGTTGCCCCCCACCCTCCGCTCATGCCCTGTGTCTCTCTCCTGTTACCCCCTCTCATGCCCTGTGTCTCTCTCCTGTTACCCCCCACCCCCTCTCATGCCCTGTGTCTCTCCTGTTGCCCCCCCGCCCCCGGTCCTGCCCCGTGTCTCCCTACTGTTGCCCCCCACCCCCGCTCATGCCCCGTGTCTCTCTCCTGTTGCCCCTCCTACTCATGCTCTGTGTCTCCCTGCTGTTGCTCCTCACCCCCGCTCATGCCCTGTGTCTTTCTCCTGTTACCCCCCAACCTCCGCTCATGCCCTGTGTCTCTCTCCTGCTTCCCCCATTCCCGCTCATGCCCCGTGTTTCTCTCTTGTTACCCCATCCCCCTCTCATGCCCCGTGTCTCCCTGCTGTTGCCCCCCACCCCCCGCTCATGCCCTGTGTCTCTCTCCTGCTATCCGCCCACCCCCTCTCATGCCCCGTGTCTCTCTCCTGTTGCCCCCCACCCCCCGGTCATGACCCGTGTCTCCCTGCTTTTGCCCCCACCCCCTGCTCATGCCCCGTGTCTCTCTCCTGTTGTCCCCCACCCCCCGCTCATGCCCTGTGTCTCCCTGCTGTTGCCCCCCAGACCCTGCTCATGCCTCGTGTCTCCCTCCTGTTGCCCCCCAACCCCCGCTCATGCACCGTGTCTCCCTCGTGTTCCACCCACCCCCCACCCATGCCCCGTGTCTCCCTGCTGTTGCCCCCCACCCTCCGCTCATGCCCCGTGTCTCCCTGCTGTTGCCCCCCACCCTCCGCTCATGCCCTGTGTCTCTCTCCTGTTACCCCCTCTCATGCCCTGTGTCTCTCCCCTGTTACCCCCCACCCCCTCTCATGCCCCGTGTCTCTCTCCTGTTGCCCCCCACCCCCGGTCATGCCCCGTGTCTCCCTGCTGTTGCCCCCCACTCCCCGCTCATGCCCGTGTCTCTCTCCTGTTACCCCCCACCCCCGCTCATGCCCCGTGTCTCTCTCCTGTTGCCCCTCCTACTCATGCTCTGTGTCTCCCTGCTGTTGCTCCTCACCCCCGCTCATGCCCCGTGTCTCCCTGCTGTTGCTCCCCACCCCCGCTCATGCCCTGTGTCTTTCTCCTGTTACCCCCCAACCTCCGCTTATGCCCTGTGTCTCTCTCCTGCTGCCCCCATTCCCGCTCATGCCCCGTGTTTCTCTCTTGTTACCCCCATCCCCCTCTCATGCCCCGTGTCTCCCTGATGTTGCCCCCACTCTCCGCTCATGCCCCGTGTCTCCCTGCTGTTGCCCCCCACCCCCCGCTCATGCCCTGTGTCTCTCTCCTGCTATCCCCCCACCCCCTCTCATGCCCCGTGTCTCTCTCCTGTTGCCCCCCACCCCCCGGTCATGACCCGTGTCTCCCTGCTTTTGCCCCCACCCCTGCTCATGCCCCGTGTCTCTCTCCTGTTGTCCCCCACCCCCGCTCATGCCCCGTGTCTCCCTGCTGTTGCCCCCCACACTCTGCTCATGCCTCGTGTCTCCCTCCTGTTGCCCCCCAACCCCTGCTCATGCACCGTGTCTCCCTCGTGTTCCACCCACCCCCACTTATGCCCTGTGTCTCCCTGCTGTTGCCTCTCACCCCCCTCTCATGCCCCGTGTCTCTCTTCTCTTACCCCCCACCCCCGGTCATGCCCCGTGTCTCCCTGCTGTTGCCCCCCAACCCCAGCTCATGCCCCGTGTCTCTCTCCTGTTGCCCCCCAAGCCCCTCTCATGCCCCGTGTCTCTCTCCTGTTGCCCCCCAACCCCGGTCATGCCCCGTGTCTCCCTGCTGTTGCCCCCCACACCCTGCTCATGCCCTGTGTCTCTCTCCTGTTACCCCGCTCTCATGTCCCGTGTCTCTCTCCTGTTGCCCCCCACCCCCCGGTCATGCCCTGTGTCTCCCTGCTGTTGCCCCCCGCTCATGCCCCGTGTCTCTCTCCTGTTTCCCCCCAACCCCGGTCATGCCCCGTGTCTCTCTCCTGTTCCCCCCACCCCAGCTCATGCCCCATGTCTCCCTGCTGTTGCCCCTCACCCCCGCTCATGCCCTGTGTCTCCCTGCTGTTGCCCCCACCCCCCGCTCATGCCCCGTGTCTCTCTCCTGTTACCCCCCACCCCCGCTCATGCCCCGCGTTTTCTCTCCTGTTGCCCCCCGCTCATTCCCCGTGTCTCTCCTGTTACCTCCCACACCCTGCTCATGCCCCGTGTCTCTCTCCTGTTGCCCCCTCCCCCTCTCATGCCCCGTGTCTCCCTGCTGTTGCCCCCCACCCTCTGCTCATGCCCAGTGTCTCCCTGGTGTTGCCCCCCCACGCCCCGCTCATGCCCCGTGTCTCTCTCCTGTTACCCCCAGCCCCCTCTCATGCCTGTGTCTCTCTCCTGTTACCCCCCACCCCTCTCTCATGGCCCGTGTCTCTCTCCTGTTACCCCCACCCCCCTCTCATGCCCTGTGTCTCTCTCTGTTGCCCCCACCCCCGGTCATGCCCCGTGTCTCCCTGCTGTTGCCCCCCACCCCCCGCTCATGCCCTGTGTCTCCCTGCTGTTGACTCCCACCCCCCACTCATGCCCTGTGTCTCTCCCCTGTTACGCCTCACCCCTGCTCTTGCCCCGTGTCTCCCTGATGTTGCCCCCCACCCCCCGCTCATGCCCCGTGTCTCCCTGCTGTTGCCCCCCACACCCCGCTCATGCCCCGTGTCTCCCTGCTGTTGCCCCGCACTCATGCCCGTGTCTCTCTCCTGTTACCCCCACCCCCTTTTCATGCCCCGTGTCTCCCTCGTGTTCCCCCCACCCCCAGCTCATGCCCAGTGTCTCCCTGCTGTTGCCCCCCAGCCCGCTCTCATGCCCGTGTCTCTCTCCTGTTGTCCCCCACCCCCCCGTGGCCCGTGTCTCTCTTCTGTTACCCCCACCCCCTCTCATGCCCCTTGTCTCCCCCGTGTTCCCTCCAGCCCCCCGCTCATGCTCCGTGTCTCGCTGCTGTTGCCCCCCACCCAGCTCATGCCCTGTGTCTCCCTGCTGTTGCCCCCCACCCCCCGCTCATGCCCCGTGTCTTTCTCCTGTTACCCCCCAACCCCCGCTCATGCCCGTGTCTCTCTCCTGCTGCCCCTACTCCCTGCTCATGCCCCGTGTCTCTCTCCCATTACCCCCATCCCCTTCTCATGCCCCGTGTCTCCCTGATGTTGCCCCCACCCTCCGCTCATGCCCCGTTTCTCCCGCGTGTTCCCCCACCCCCCACCCATGCCCTGTGTCTCCCTGCTGTTGCCCCCCACCCTCCGCTCATGCCCCGTGTCTCCCTGCTGTTGCCCCTCACCCTCCGCTCATGCCCCATGTCTCTCTCCTGTTACCCCCCATGCCCCTCTCATGCCCTGTGTCTCTCTCATGTTGCCCCCACCCCCTCTCATGCCCCGTATCTCTCTCCTGTTACCCCCCACCACCAGTCATGCCCCGTGTCTCCCTGCTGTTGCCCCCCAACCCCAGCTCATGCCCTGTGTCTCTCTCCTGTTGCCCCCCCACACCCTTCTCATGCCCCATGTCTCTCTCCTGTTGCCCCCCAACCCCGGTCATGCCCCTTGTATCCCTGCTGTTGCCCCCCACACCCTGCTCATGCCCTGTGTCTCTCTCCTGTTACCCCGCTCTCATGTCCCGTGTCTCTCTCCTGTTGCCCCCCACCCCCCGGTCATGCCCTGTGTCTCCCTGCTGTTGCCCCCTACCCCCCGCTCATGCCCCGTGTCTCTCTCCTGTTTCTCCCCACCCCCGGTCATGCCCCGTATCTCCCTGCTGTTGCCCCTCACCCCCCGCTCATGCCCTGTGTCTCCCTGCTGTTGCCCCCCAGCCCGCTCTCATGCCCCATGTCTCTCTCATGTTACCCCCAACCCCCTCTCATGCCCCGTGTCTCTCTCCTGTTGTCCCCCACCCCCCCATGCCCCGTGTCTCTCTTCTGTTACCCCCACCCCCTCTCATGCCCCTTGTCTCCCTCGTGTTCCCTCCAGCCCCCCGCTCATGCCCTGTGTCTCGCTGCTGTTGCCCCCCACCCCGCTCATGCCCTGTGTCTCCCTGCTGTTGCCCCCCACCCCCCGCTCATGCCCCGTGTCTTTCTCCTGTTACCCCCCAACCCCCGCTCATGCCCGTGTCTCTCTCCTGCTGCCCCTACTCCCTGCTCATGCCCCGTGTCTCTCTCTCCCATTACCCCATCCCCTTCTCATGCCCCGTGTCTCCCTGATGTTGCCCGCACCCTCCGCTCATGCCCCGTGTCTCCCTCGTGTTCCCCCACCCCCCACACATGCCCTGTGTCTCCCTGCTGTTGCCCCCCACCCTCCGCTCATGCCCCGTGTCTCCCTGCTGTTGCCCCCCACCCTCCGCTCATGCCCCATGTCTCTCTCCTTTTACCCCCCACGCCCCTCTCATGCCCTGTGTCTCTCTCCTGTTGCCCCCACCCCCTCTCATGCCCCGTATCTCTCTCCTGTTACCCCCCACCGCCGGTCATGCCCCGTGTCTCCCTGCTGTTGCCCCCCAACCCCAGCTCATGCCCTGTGTCTCTCTCCTGTTGCCCCCCACGCCCCTCTCATGCCCCATGTCTCTCTCCTGTTGCCCCCCAACCCCGGTCATGCCCCTTGTCTCCCTGCTGTTGCCCCCCACACCCTGCTCATGCCCCGTGTCTCTCTCCTGTTACCCCGCTCTCATGTCCCGTGTCTCTCTCCTGTTGCCCCCCACCCCCCGGTCATGCCCCGTGTCTCCCTGCTGTTGCCCCCCACCCCCCGCTCATGCCCCGTGTCTCTCTCCTGTTTCCCCCCACCCCCGGTCATGCCCCGTGTCTCTCTCCTGTTCCCCCCACCCCAGCCCATGCCCCGTGTCTCCCTGCTGTTGCCCCTCACCCCCCGCTCATGCCCTGTGTCTCCCTGCTGTTGCCCCTACCCCCCGCTCATGCCCCGTGTCTCTCTCCTGTTACCCGCCACCCCTCTCTCATGGCCCGTGTCTCTCTCCTGTTACCCCCACCCCCTCTCATGCCCTGTGTCTCTCTCTGTTGCCCCCCACCCCCGGTCATGCCCCGTGTCTCCCTGCTGTTGCCCCCCACCCCCCGCTCATGCCCTGTGTCTCCCTGCTGTTGACCCCCACCCCCCACTCATGCTCTGTCTCTCCCCTGTTACCCCTCACCCCTGCTCTTGCCCCGTGTCTCCCTGCTGTTGCCCCCCACCCCCCGTTCATGCCCCGTGTCTCCCTGCTGTTGCCCCCCACCCCCGCTCATGCCCAGTGTCTCCCTGCTGTTGCCCCCCACTCATGCCCTGTGTCTCTCTCCTGTTACCCCCACCCCCTTTTCATGCCCCGTGTCTCCCTCGTGTTCCCCCCACCCCCAGCTCATGCCCAGTGTCTCCCTGCTGTTGCCCCCCAGCCCCCTCTCATGCCCCATGTCTCTCTCATGTTACCCCCAACCCCTCTCATGCCCCGTGTCTCTCTCCTGTTGTCCCCCACACTCCCATGCCCGTGTCTCTCTTCTGTTACCCCCACCCCCTCTCATGCCCCGTGTCTCCCTTGTGTTCCCTCCAGGCCCCCGCTCATGCCCCGTGTCTCGCTGCTGTTGCCCCCCACCCCGCTCATGCCCTGTGTCTCCCTGCTGTTGCCCCCCACCCCCCGCTCATGCCCCGTGTCTCTCTCCTGTTACCCCCCACCCCTCTCTCATGGCCCGTGTCTCTCTCCTGTTACCCCCACCCCCGTCTCATGCCCTGTGTCTCTCTCTGTTGCCCCCCACCCCCGGTCATGCCCCGTGTCTCCCTGCTGTTGCCCCCCACCCCCCGCTCATGCCCTGTGTCTCCCTGCTGTTGACCCCCACCCCCCACTCATGCTCTGTGTCTCTCCCCTGTTACCCCTCACCCCTGCTCTTGCCCCGTGTCTCCCTGCTGTTGCCCCCACCCCCCGCTCATGCCCCGTGTCTCCCTGCTGTTGCCCCCCACCCCCCGCTCATGCCCCGTGTCTCCCTGCTGTTGCCCCCCACTCATGCCCCGTGTCTCTCTCCTGTTACCCCCACCCCCTTTTCATGCCCCGTGTCTCCCTCGTGTTCCCCCCACCCCCAGCTCATGCCCAGTGTCTCCCTGCTGTTGCCCCCCAGCCTCCTCTCATGCCCCATGTCTCTCTCATGTTACCCCCAACCCCCTCTCATACCCCGTGTCTCTCTCCTGTTGTCCCCCACACCCCCATGCCCCGTGTCTCTCTTCTGTTACCCCCACCCCCTCTCATGCCCCGTGTCTCCCTTGTGTTCCCTCCAGCCCCCCGCTCATGCCCCGTGTCTCGCTGCTGTTGCCCCCCACCCCGCTCATGCCCTGTGTCTCCCTGCTGTTACCCCCCAACTCCCGCTCATGCCCGTGTCTCTCTCCTGCTGCCCCTACTCCCTGCTCATGCCCCGTGTCTCTCTCCTGTTACCCCCATCCCCCTCTCATGCCCCGTGTCTCCCTGATGTTGCCCCCACCCTCCGCTCATGCCCCGTGTCTCCCTGCTGTTGCCCCCCACCCCCGCTCATGCCCCGTGTCTCCCTGATGTTGCCCCCCACCCCCCTCTCATGCCCCATGTCTCTCTCCTGTTGCCCCCCACCCCCCGCTCATGCCCTGTGTCTCCCTGCTGTTGCCCCCCACCCCCGCTCATGCCCCGTGTCTCCCTGATGTTGCCCCCCACCCCCCTCTCATGCCCCATGTCTCTCTCCTGTTACCCCCCCACCCCCTCTCATGCCCCCTGTCAATCTCCTGTTGCCCCCACCCCCCGGTCATGACCCGTGTCTCTCTCCTGTTGTCCCCCACCCCCTGCTCATGCCCTGTGTCTCCCTGCTGTTGCCCCCCAACCCCAGCTCATGCCCCGTGTCTCTCTCCTGTTGCACCCCACCCCCGCTCATGCCCTGTGTCTCCCTGCTGTTGCCCCCCAACCCCAGCTCATGCCCCGTGTCTCCCTCCAGTTGCACCCCACCCCCCGCTCATGCACCGTGTCTCCCTTGTGTTCCCCCACCCCCCGCTCATGCCCTGTGTCTCCCTGCTGTTGCCCCCAACCCCAGCTCATGCCCTGTGTATCCCTCCTGTTGCACCCCACCCCCCGCTCATGCACTGTGTCTCCCTTGTGTTCCCCCACCCCATGCCTCGTGACTCCCTGCTGTTGCCCCCCCACCCCCTCTCATGCCCTGTGTCTCTCTCCTGTTAACCCCACCCCCCTCTCATGCCCATGTCTCTCTCCTGTTGCCCCCCACCCCCGGTCATGCCCCCTGTCTCCCTGCTGTTGCACCCCAACCCCAGTTCATGCCCCGTGTCTCTCTCCTGTTGCCCCTCACCCCCCTCTCATGCCCTGTGTCTCTCTCTTGTTGCCTCCCAACCCCGGTCATGCCCTGTGTCTCCCTGCTGTTGCCCCCCACACCCTGCTCATGCCCCGTGTCTCTCTCCTGTTACCGCTCTCTCATGCCCCGTGTCTCTCTCCTGTTGCCCCCCACCCCCGCTAATGCCCCATGCCTCCCTGCTGTTGCCCCCACCTTCCGCTCATGCCCCATGTCTCTCTCCTGTTACCCCCACCACCCTCTCATGCCCCGTGTCTCTCTCCTGTTGACCCCCATCCCCCGGTCATGCCCTGTGTCTCCCTGCTGTTGCCCCCCACCCCCAGCTCATGCCCCGTGTTTCTTTCCTGTTACCCCCCACCCCCCGCTCATGCCCCGTGTCTCTCTCCTGTTACCACCACCCCCCGCTCATGCCCCGTGTCTCTCTCCTGTTACCCCACATTCCCTGCTCATGCCCCGTGTCTCTCTCCTGTTGCCCCTCCTGCTCATGCCCCGTGTCTCCCTGCTGTTGCCCCCCACCCCCCGCTCATGCCCCGTGTCTCTCTCCTGTTTCCCCCCACCCCCGGTCATGCCCCGTGTCTCTCTCCTGTTCCCCCCACCCCAGCTCATGCCCCGTGTCTCCCTGCTGTTGCCCCTCACCCCCCGCTCATGCCCTGTGTCTCCCTGCTGTTGCCCCTACCCCCCGCTCATGCCCCGTGTCTCTCTCCTGTTACCCGCCACCCCTCTCTCATGGCCCGTGTCTCTCTCCTGTTACCCCCACCCCCCTCTCATGCCCTGTGTCTCTCTCTGTTGCCCCCCACCCCCGGTCATGCCCCGTGTCTCCCTGCTGTTGCCCCCCACCCCCTGCTCATGCCCTGTGTCTCCCTGCTGTTGACCCCCACCCCCCACTCATGCTCTGTCTCTCCCCTGTTACCCCTCACCCCTGCTCTTGCCCCGTGTCTCCCTGCTGTTGCCCCCCACCCCCCGCTCATGCCCCGTGTCTCCCTGCTGTTGCCCCCCACCCCCGCTCATGCCCAGTGTCTCCCTGCTGTTGCCCCCCACTCATGCCCTGTGTCTCTCTCCTGTTACCCCCACCCCCTTTTCATGCCCCGTGTCTCCCTCGTGTTCCCCCCACCCCCAGCTCATGCCCAGTGTCTCCCTGCTGTTGCCCCCCAGCCCCCTCTCATGCCCCATGTCTCTCTCATGTTACCCCCAACCCCCTCTCATGCCCCGTGTCTCTCTCCTGTTGTCCCCCACACTCCCATGCCCGTGTCTCTCTTCTGTTACCCCCACCCCCTCTCATGCCCCGTGTCTCCCTTGTGTTCCCTCCAGGCCCCCGCTCATGCCCCGTGTCTCGCTGCTGTTGCCCCCCACCCCGCTCATGCCCTGTGTCTCCCTGCTGTTGCCCCCCACCCCCGCTCATGCCCCGTGTCTCTCTCCTGTTACCCCCCACCCCTCTCTCATGGCCCGTGTCTCTCTCCTGTTACCCCACCCCCGTCTCATGCCCTGTGTCTCTCTCTGTTGCCCCCCACCCCCGGTCATGCCCCGTGTCTCCCTGCTGTTGCCCCCCACCCCCCGCTCATGCCCTGTGTCTCCCTGCTGTTGACCCCCACCCCCCACTCATGCTCTGTGTCTCTCCCCTGTTACCCCTCACCCCTGCTCTTGCCCCGTGTCTCCCTGCTGTTGCCCCCACCCCCCGCTCATGCCCCGTGTCTCCCTGCTGTTGCCCCCCAACCCCCGCTCATGCCCCATGTCTCCCTGCTGTTGCCCCCCACTCATGCCCCGTGTCTCTCTCCTGTTACCCCCACCCCCTTTTCATGCCCCGTGTCTCCCTCGTGTTCCCCCCACCCCCAGCTCATGCCCAGTGTCTCCCTGCTGTTGCCCCCCAGCCTCCTCTCATGCCCCATGTCTCCCTCATGTTACCCCCAACCCCCTCTCATACCCCGTGTCTCTCTCCTGTTGTCCCCCACACCCCCATGCCCCGTGTCTCTCTTCTGTTACCCCCACCCCCTCTCATGCCCCGTGTCTCCCTTGTGTTCCCTCCAGCCCCCCGCTCATGCCCCGTGTCTCGCTGCTGTTGCCCCCCACCCCGCTCATGCCCTGTGTCTCCCTGCTGTTACCCCCCAACCCCCGCTCATGCCCGTGTCTCTCTCCTGCTGCCCCTACTCCCTGCTCATGCCCTGTGTCTCTCTCCTGTTACCCCCATCCCCCTCTCATGACCCGTGTCTCCCTGATGTTGCCCCCACCCTCCGCTCATGCCCCGTGTCTCCCTGCTGTTGCCCCCCACCCCCGCTCATGCCCCGTGTCTCCCTGATGTTGCCCCCCACCCCCCTCTCATGCCCCATGTCTCTCTCCTGTTGCCCCCCACCCCCCGCTCATGCCCTGTGTCTCCCTGCTGTTGCCCCCCACCCCCGCTCATGCCCCGTGTCTCCCTGATGTTGCCCCCCACCCCCCTCTCATGCCCCATGTCTCTCTCCTGTTACCCCCCCACCCCCTCTCATGCCCCCTGTCAATCTCCTGTTGCCCCCACCCCCCGGTCATGACCCGTGTCTCTCTCCTGTTGTCCCCCACCCCCCGCTCATGCCCTGTGTCTCCCTGCTGTTGCCCCCCAACCCCAGCTCATGCCCCGTGTCTCTCTCCTGTTGCACCCCACCCCCGCTCATGCCCTGTGTCTCCCTGCTGTTGCCCCCCAACCCCAGCTCATGCCCCGTGTCTCCCTCCTGTTGCACCCCACCCCCCGCTCATGCACCGTGTCTCCCTTGTGTTCCCCCACCCCCGCTCATGCCCTGTGTCTCCCTGCTGTTGCCCCCAACCCCAGCTCATGCCCCGTGTATCCCTCCTGTTGCACCCCACCCCCCGCTCATGCACTGTGTCTCCCTTGTGTTCCCCCACCCCATGCTCATGCCCCGTGACTCCCTGCTGTTGCCCCCCCACCCCCTCTCATGCCCTGTGTCTCTCTCCTGTTAACCCCACCCCCCTCTCATGCCCATGTCTCTCTCCTGTTGCCCCCCACCCCCGGTCATGCCCCCTGTCTCCCTGCTGTTGCACCCCAACCCCAGCTCATGCCCCGTGTCTCTCTCCTGTTGCCCCTCACCCCCCTCTCATGCCCTGTGTCTCTCTCTTGTTGCCTCCCAACCCCGGTCATGCCCTGTGTCTCCCTGCTGTTGCCCCCCACACCCTGCTCATGCCCCGTGTCTCTCTCCTGTTACCCCTCTCTCATGCCCCGTGTCTCTCTCCTGTTGCCCCCCACCCCCGCTAATGCCCCATGCCTCCCTGCTGTTGCCCCCACCTTCCGCTCATGCCCCATGTCTCGCTCCTGTTACCCCCACCCCCCTCTCATGCCCCGTGTCTCTCTCCTGTTGACCCCCATCCCCCGGTCATGACCTGTGTCTCCCTGCTGTTGCCCCCCACCCCCAGCTCATGCCCCGTGTTTCTTTCCTGTTACCCCCCACCCCCCGCTCATGCCCCGTGTCTCTCTCCTGTTACCACCACCCCCCGCTCATGCCCCGTGTCTCTTTCCTGTTACCCCACATTCCCTGCTCATGCCCCGTGTCTCTCTCCTGTTGCCCCTCCGGCTCATGCCCCGTGTCTCCCTGCTGTTGCTCCTCACCCCCCGCTCATGCCCCGTGTCTCCCTGCTGTTGCCCCCCACCCCCGCTCATGCCCTGAGTCTTTCTCCTGTTGCACCCCACCCCCCGCTCATGCACTGTGTCTCCCTTGTGTTCCCCCACCCCATGCTCATGCCCCGTGACTCCCTGCTGTTGCCCCCCACCCCCTCTCATGCCCTGTGTCTCTCTCCTGTTAACCCCACCCCCCTCTCATGCCCATGTCTCTCTCCTGTTGCCCCCACCCCCGGTCATGCCCCCTGTCTCCCTGCTGTTGCACCCCAACCCCAGCTCATGCCCCGTGTCTCTCTCCTGTTGCCCCTCACCCCCCTCTCATGCCCTGTGTCTCTCTCTTGTTGCCTCCCAACCCCGGTCATGCCCCGTGTCTCTCTCCTGCTACCCCCATCCCCCTCTCATGCCCCGTGTCTCCCTGATGTTGCCCCCACCCCGATCATGCCCCGTGTCTCCCTGCTGTTGCCCCCCACCCCCGCTCATGGCCTGTGTCTCTCTCCGGTTACCCCCCCACCCCCTCGCATGTCCCGTGTCTCTCTTCTGTTGCACCCACCCCCCGGTCATGATCCGTGTCTCTCTCCTGTTGTCCCCCACCCCCCGCTCATGCCCTGTGTCTCCCTGCTGTTGCCCCCCACCCCCCGCTCATGCCCTTTGTCTCCCTCCTGTTGCACCCGACCCCCTCTCATGCCCCGTATCTCTCTCCTGTTGCCCCCCACACCCGGTCATGACCCGTGTCTCCCTGCTTTTGCCCCCACCCCCCGCTCATGCCCTGTGTCTCCCTCGTGTTCCCCCACCCCCCACCCATGCCCTGTGTCTCCCTGCTGTTGCCCCCCACCCTCCGCTCATGCCCCATGTCTCTCTCCTGTTACCCCCCACCCGCCTCTCAAGCCCTGTGTCTCTCTCCTGTTGCCCCCCACCCACTCTCATGCCCCGTATCTCTCTCCTGTTACCCCCACCGCCCGCTCATTACCCGTGTCTCTCTCCTGTTGCCCCTCCTGCTCATGCCCCGTGTCTCCCTGCTGTTGCCCCCCACCCCCGCTCATGCCCCGTGTCTTTCTCCTGTTACCCCCAACCCTCGCTCATGCCCCGTGTCTCTCTCCTGCTGCCCCCACTCCGCGCTCATGCCCTGTGTCTCTCTCCTGTTACCCCCATCCCCCTCTCATGCACCGTGTCTCCCTGATGTTGCCCCACCCTCCGCTCATGCCCCGTGTCTCCCTGCTGTTGCCCCCCACCCCCGCTCATGCCCTGTGTCTCTCTCTGGTTACCCCCCCACCCCCTCTCATGCCCCGTGTCTCTCTCCTGTTGCCCCCACCCCCCGGTCATGATCCGTGTCTCTCTCCTGTTGTCCCCCACCCCCCGCTCATGCCCTGTGTCTCCCTGCTGTTGCCCCCACTCCCCGCTCATGCCCTGTGTCTCCCTCCTGTTGCACCCGACCACCTCTCATGCCCGTATCTCTCTCCTGTTGCCCCCCACCCCCCGGTCATGACCCGTGTCTCCCTGCTTTTGCCCCCACCCCCTCTCATGCCCCGTATCTCTCTCCTGTTACCCCCCACCACCCGCTCATGACCCGTGTCTCTCTCCTGTTGCCCCTCCTGCTCATGCCCCGTGTCTCCCTGATGTTGCCCCCTACGCCCGCTCATGCCCCGTGTCTTTCTCCTGTTACCCCTCAACCCTCGCTCATGCCCCGTGTCTCTCTCCCTGCTGCCCCCACTCCGCGCTCATGCCCCGTGTCTCTCTCCTGTTACCCCCATCCCCCTCTCATGCCCGTGTCTCGCTGATGTGCCCCCACCCCCCGCTCATGCCCCGTGTCTCCCTGCTGTTGCCCCCCACCCCCGCTCATGCCCTGTGTCTCTCTCCGGTTACCCCCCCACCCCCTCTCATGCCCCGTGTCTCTCTCCTGTTGCCCCTACCCCCCGGTCATGATCCGTGTCTCTCTCCTGTTGTCCCCCACCCCCCGCTCATGCCCTGTGTCTCCCTGCTGTTGCCCCCCACCCCCGGCTCATGACCTGTGTCTCCCTCCTGTTGCACCTGACCCCCTCTCATGCCCTGTATCTCTCTCCTGTTGCCCC
The DNA here is from genome assembly GCF_040938575.1 of Ambystoma mexicanum. Classification (NCBI taxonomy): domain Eukaryota; kingdom Metazoa; phylum Chordata; class Amphibia; order Caudata; family Ambystomatidae; genus Ambystoma; species Ambystoma mexicanum. Next base: position 817,395,797 of record NC_090924.1, read on the forward strand.
CACCCCCCGCTCATGACCCCTGTCTCCCTGCTTTTGCCCCCACCCCCCGCTCATGCCCCGTGTCTCCCTCGTGTTCCCCCACCCCCCGCTCATGCCCCGTGTCTCTCTCCTGTGTCCCCCACCCCCGCTCATTCCCCGTGTCTCCCTGCTGTTGCCCCCACCCCCGCCTCATGCACTGTGTCTCCCTCGTGTTCCACCCACCCCCGCTTATGCCCCGTGTCTCCCTGCTGTTGCCCCCCACCCCCACTCGTGCCCCGTGTCTCTTTCCTGTTACCCCCACCCCCTCTCATGCCTGTGTCTCCCTGCTGTTGCCCCCCACACCCTGCTCATGCCCCGTGTCTCTCTCCTGTTACCCCGCTTTCATGCCCCGTGTCTCTCTCCTGTTGCCCCCCACCCCCGGTCATGCCCTGTGTCTCCCTGCTGTTGCCCCCCCACCCCCGCTCATGCCCCGTGTCTCTCTCCTGCTTCCCCCCAACCCCTGCTCATGCCCCGTGTCGTGCTGCTGTTGCCCCCCACCCCTGCTCATGCCCTGTGTCTCCCTGCTGTTGCCCCCCACCCCCGCTCATGCCCGTGTCTATCTCCTGTTACCCCCATCCCCCGCTCATGCCCCGTGTCTCTCTCCTGCTGCCCCCACTCCCCGCTCATGCCCCGTGTCTCTCTCCTGTTACCCCCATCCCCCTCTCATGCCCCGTGTCTCCCTGATGTTGCCCCCACCCTCCGCTCATGCCCCGTGTCTCTGTGATGTTGCCCCCACCCTCCGCTCATCCCCCGTGTCTCCCTGTTGTTGCCCCCCACCCCCGCTCATGCCCCGTGTCTCCCTGCTGTTGCCCCCCACCCCCCGCTCATGCCCCGTGTCTCTCTCCTGTTGCCCCCAACACCCAGTCATGCCCTATGTCTCGCTGCTGTTGCCCCCACCCCGCTCATGCCCCATGTCTCTCTTCGTTGCCCCCACCCCCCGCTCAAGCCCCGTGTCTCCCTCGTGTTCCCCACCCCCCACCATGCCCTGTGTCTCCCTGCTGATGCCCCCACCCTGCGCTCATGCCCCGTGTCTCCCTGCTGTTGCCCCCCACCCTCCGCTCATGCCCCATGTCTCTCTCCTGTTACCCCCACCACCCCCTCTCATGCCCTGTGTCTCTCTCCTGTTGCCCCCACCCCCTCTCATGCCCCGTATCTCTCTCCTGTTACCCGCCACCGCCCGCTCATGACCCGTGTCTCTCTCCTGTTGCCCCTCCTGCTCATGCCCCGTGTCTCCCTGCTGTTGCCCCCACACCCGCTCATGCCCCGTGTCGTTCTCCTGTTACCCCCAACCCTCGCTCATGCCCCGTGTCTCTCTCCTGCTACCCCCATCCCCCTCTCATGCCCCGTGTCTCCCTGATGTTGCCCCCACCCCGATCATGCCCCGTGTATTCCTGCTGTTGCCCCCCACCCCCGCTCATGCCCTGTGTCTCTCTCCGGTTACCCCCCACCCCCTCTCATGCCCCGTGTCTCTCTCCTGTTGCCCCCACCCCCCGCTCATGCCCTGTGTCTCGCTGCTGTTGCCCCCCACCCCGCTCATGCCCTGTGTCTCCCTGCTGTTGCCCCCCACCCCCCGCTCATGCCCCATGTCTCTCTCCTGTTACCCCCCACCCCTCTCTCATGGCCCGTGTCTCTCTCCCGTTACCCCCACCCCCCTATCATGCCCTGTGTCTCTCTCTGTTGCCCCCCACCCCCGGTCATGCCCCGTGTCCTCCCTGCTGTTGCCCCCCACCCCCCGCTCATGCCCCGTGTCTCCCTGCTGTTGCCCCCACCCCCCGCTCATGCCCCGTGTCACCCTGCTGTTGCCCCCACTCATGCCCGTGTCTCTCTCCTGTTACCCCCACCCCCTTTTCATGCCCTGTGTCTCCCTCGTGTTCCCCCCACCCCCAGCTCATGCCCAGTGTCTCCCTGGCTGTTGCCCCCCAGCCCCCTCTCATGCCCCATGTCTCTCTCATGTTACCCCCAACCCCCTCTCATGCCCCGTGTCTCTCTCCTGTTGTCCCCCACACCCCCATGCCCCGTGTCTCTCTTCTGTTACCCCCCACCTCCTCTCATCCCCCGTGTCTCCCTTGTGTTCCTCCAGCCCCCGCTCATGCCCCGTGTCTCGCTGCTGTTGCCCCCCACTCCGCTCATGCCCTGTGTCTCCCTGCTGTTGCCCCCACCCCCCGCTCATGCCCCGTGTCTTTCTCCTGTTACCCCCCAACCCCCGCTCATGCCCTTGTCTCTCTCCTGCTGCCCCTACTCCCTGCTCATGCCCGTGTCTCTCTCCTGTTACCCCATCCCCCTCTCATGCCCCGTGTCTCCCTGATGTTGCCCCCACCCTCCGCTCATGCCCCGTGTCTCCCTGATGTTGCCCCCACCCTCCGCTCATGCCCCGTGTCTCCCTGCTGTTGCCCCCCACCCCCGCTCATGCCCCGTGTCTCCCTGATGTTGCCCCCCACCCCCCTCTCATGCCCCATGTCTCTCTCCTGTTGCCCCCCACACCCCGGTCATGCCCTGTTTCTCCCTGCTGTTGCCCCCACCCCCCGCTCATGCCCCATGTCTCTCTCCTGTTGCCCCCCACCCCATGCTCATGCCCCGTGTCTCCCTCGTGTTCCCCCACCCCCCACCCATGCCCTGTGTCTCCCTGCTGTTGCCCCCCACCCTCCGCTCATGCCCCGTGTCTCCCTGCTGTTGCCCCCCACCCTCCGCTCATGCCCCATGTCTCTCTCCTGTTACCCCCCACCCCCTCTCACATGCCCTGTATCTCTATCCTGTTGCCCCCACCCCTCTCATGCCCCGTATCTCTCTCCTGTTACCCCCCACCGCCCGCTCATGACCCGTGTCTCTCTCCTGTTGCCCCTCCTGCTCATGCCCCGTGTCTCCCTGCTGTTGCCCCCCACCCCCGCTCATGCCCCGTGTCTTTCTCCTGTTACCCCCCAACCCTCGCTCATGCCCCGTGTCTCTCTCCTGCTGCCCCCACTCCGCGCTCATGCCCCGTGTCTCTCTCCTGTTACCCCCATCCCCCTCTCATGCCCCGTGTCTCCCTGATGTTGCTCCCACCCTCCTCTCATGCCCCGTGTCTCCCTGCTGTTGCCCCCCACCCCCGCTCATGCCCTGTGTCTCTCTCCGGTTACCCCCCTCCCCCTCTCATGCCCCGTGTCTCTCTCCTGTTGCCCCCACCCCCCGGTCATGATCCGTGTCTCTCTCCTGTTGTCCCCCACCCCCGCTCATGCCCTGTGTCTCCCTGCTGTTGCCCCCACCCCCTGCTCATGCCCTGTGTCTCCCTCCTGTTGCACCCGACCCCCTCTCATGCCCGTATCTCTCTCCTGTTGCCCCCCACCCCCCGGTCATGACCCGTGTCTCCCTGCTTTTGCCCCCAGCCCCCGCTCATGCCCCGTGTCTCTCTCCTGTTGTCCCCCACCCCCTGCTCATGCCCTGTGTCTCACTGCTGTTGCCCACAACCCCAGCTCGTGCCCTTGTCTCAATCCTGTTGGCCCCCCACCCCCTGCTCATGCACCGTGTCTCCCTCGTGTTCCCCCCACGCCCCTCTCATGCCCCGTCTCTCTCTCCTGTTAACCCCCACCCCCCTCTCATGCCTGTGTCTCTCTCCTGTTGCCCCCCACCCCAGGTCATGCCCCGTGTCTCCCTGCTGTTGCCCCCCAACCCCCACTCATGCCCCGTGTCTCTCTCCTGTTGCCCCCCACCCCCCTCTCTTGCCCCGTGTCTCTCTCCTGTTGCCCCCAACCCCGGTCATGCCCTGTGTCTCCCTGCTGTTGCCCCCCATACCCCGCTCATGCCCCGTGTCTCTCTCCTGTTACCCCTCTCTCATGCCCCATGTCTCTCTCCTGTTGCCCCCCACCCCCCGGTCATGCCCAGTGTCTCCCTGCTGTTGCCCCCCACCCCGCTCATGCCCCATGTCTCTCTCCTATTTCCCCCCAACCCCGGTCATGCCCCGTGTCTCCCTGCTGTTGCCCCTCACCCCCCGCTCATGGCCCGTGTCTCCCTGCTGTTGCCCCCACCCCCCGCTCATGCCCCGTGTCTCTCTCTTGTTACCCCCGACCACATTCATGCCCCGGTTCCCTCTCCTGTTGCCCCCCACCCCCTGCTAATGCCCTGTGTCTCTCTCCTGTTACCCCCACCCCCTCTCATGCCCCATGTCTCTCTCCTGTTGCCCCCCAACCCCGGCCATGCCCGGTGTCTCCCTGCTGTTGCCCCCCACACCCTGCTCATGCCCTGTGTCTCTCTCCTGTTACCCCTCTCATGCCCTGTGTCTCTCTCCTGTTGCCCCCCACCCCACGGTCATGCCCCGTGTCTCCCTGCTGTTACCCCCACCCCCGCTCATGCCCCGTGTCTCTCTCCTGTTACCCCCCACCCCGCTCATGCCCCGGATCTCTCTCCTGTTGCCCCCCACCCCCTGCTCATGACTCGTGTCTCCCTCCTGTTACCCCCCACCCCCCGCTCATGCCCCGTGTCTCTCTCCTGTTGCCCCACCCCCTTCATGCCCCGTGTCTCCCTTCTGTTGCCCACCTCCCTCTGCTCATGCCCCGTGTCTCCTTGCTGTTGCCCCCCACACCCTGCTCATGCCCCGTATCCTCTCCTGTTAACCCCCACCCCAGTCTCATGCCCCGTGTCTCTCTCCTGTTACCCCCACCCCTCTCTTATGCCCCGTGTCTCTCTCCTGTTACCCCCCACTCCCTTTCATGCCCAGTTTCTCTCTCTGTTGCCCCCCTCCCCGGTCATGCCCGTGCCTCCCTGCTGTTGCCCTCCCAACCCCCGCTCATGCCCCGTGTCTCCCTCGTGTTCCCCCCACCCCCACCGATGCCCCGTGTCTCCCTGCTGTTGCCCCCACCCTCCGCTCATGCCCCGTGTCTCCCTGCTGTTGCCCCCTACCCCCACTCATGCCCTGTGTCTCCCTGCTGTTGCCCCACCCCCGCTCATGCCCCATGTCTCTCTCCTGTTGCCCCCCACCCCCGCTCATGCCCCGTGTCTCCCTCGTGTTCCCCCCACCCATGCCCCGTGTCTCCCTGCTGTTGCCCCCCACCCTCCGCTCATGCCCTGTGTCTCCCTGCTGTTGCCCCCCACCTTCCGCTCATGCCCTGTGTCTCTCTCCTGTTACCCCCCTCTCATGCCCTATGTCTCCCTCCTGTTACTCCCACCCCCTCTCATGCCCCCTGTCTCTCTCCTGTTGCCCCAACACCCCCCGGTCATGCCCCGTGACTCCCTGCTGTTGCCCCCACCCCCGCTCATGCCCGTGTCTCTCTCCTGTTACCCCCCACCCCCCGCTCATGCCCCGTGTCTCTCCTGTTATCCCCCACCCCCCGCTCATGCCCCGTGCTCTCTCCTGTTGCCCCTCCTACTC